>NC_091454.1:87516710-87827165 GCF_027789765.1 Dendropsophus ebraccatus | reverse complement strand
CCTCCAAAATCCAAATGGCGCTCCTTCCCTTCGGAGGCTTGCCCTGCACCCACATGGCGCTTTATGTCCACATGTGGGGTATTTACGGACTCGGGGGAAATTGCTCTACACATTTTGTGTTTTTTTTTTTCTCTTTTAACCCCTTGTGAAAATGATAAATTCAAGGCTAAACCAACATTATAGTGTAAAAAATTTAATATTTCATTTTCACGCCACATTGTTCCACATTTGTGCCCGTCACCAGTGGGGTCCATATGCTCACTACACCCCTTGTTACATTCCTTGAGGGGTGTAGTTTCCATAATGGGGTCACTTGTGGGGGGTTTCAACTGTCTTGGCAACACAGGGGCCTTTTAAATGCAACATGGCCCCTCGAAATCCAATCCAGCCAAATCCAGCCTCAAAAAACCAAATGGCGCTCCTTCCCTTTGGAGGCTTACCCTGCGCCCGCATGGCGCTTTATGTCCACATGTGGGGTATTTCCGTACTCAGGAGAAATTGCGCTACACATTTAGTGTTTTTTTTTTACCTTTTAGCCCCTTGTGAAAATGAAAAAATCATGACAAGATTAATGATTTAGAGTAAAATTTTTTCAAAAATTACACTAAATGTTGGTCTAGCCTTGATTTTTTTCCATTTCCACAAGGGGTTAAAAAAGAAAATAAACGCAAAACGTGTAGGGTAATTTCCCCTGAGTACGAAAATACCCCACATGTGGACATAATGTGCCTTATGGGCACAGGGCAAGCCACCAAAGGGACAGAGCGCCATTTAGAGGCTGGAATGGAGGATGGAGGCCATGTCGCAATTACAAAGCTCCTGTGCTGCCAGGACAGTAGAAACCCCCGACAAGTGACCCCATTCTGGAAATTACACCCCATAAGGAATCTAACAAGGGGTGCAGTGAGCATATGGACCCCACTGGTGACGGGCACATGTGTAGAACATGTGCCGTGAAAATAAAAAATACCATTTTTTTCATTTTCACGTCCCAAATATGGCCGTCACCAGGGGGGCCATATCCCCGCTGCCCTCCTCGTTAGATTCCTTATGGGGTGTAGTTTACAGAATGGGGTCACTTGTGGGGGGTTTCTACTGTCCGGGCTGCACAGAGGCTTTGTAATTGCATCATGGCATCCTCTAATGGGAATGGCGGCCATACCTACTTAGCTGGGGAAAAGGGATCATTCTAATTTATTTAGGGGTATTAGGCCAATTATTGGTTTATAAGGTTGAAAATGACAGGTGTCCATCAAATTCAACCTGTGTTGATCCAGAGGAAGGCAAAAAACCCTCATAAGGCAGACGATAGTAGCCTCATCACAGGGGAAAAATTCCTTCCCGACTCCATAATGGCGATCAGAATAATCCCTGGATCAACGTGACCCCTGAAATAGGAATAAGGGACAGAATTTAGATAATGTAGAACTCCAAGGACGTGTGGTACGCCTTGGAGCGATCCAGTATGCAGAGGCCGGGGTGATCAGGACAGGCGTCACACTGGAAAATGGCGTCCTTCCTGATCCCCCTGTTACGCCACACTCTGCACTTCTTCTGGGGTCTCCTGTTTTCCAGTGTGGGGGACGTCACCTGGAAAATGTTGTCCTGGTGCGATACGGGGTCCCTCATATTCAGAAGCGCTGGGTCCGCTCCATGGCTGCTAAATATTAGGGCGCTATTACTGCTTCTGATATTTTCGGATAGTGCCGCAAGCTACAGGGCAGCGAGGGACCAGAAGAGGGGGTGCTGTTATAAAAGTTATCCCCATACAGGTGGTAACCTTTATTCAGCAGTAGGAAGATCAGTTCCCGAACGATCTCCCCACTTGTTCAGAGGATGGGGGGGGGGGGCATCTGGGGGCATCTGGGGCTGGATTCGGGTGTCCCTTCCTACATACACTCTAAGGGTACGTGCACACTGCGGAATGGCGAAGGATAACCCTTCGTGCATTCCGCAGTTGGCACCCACCGGCGGACTGATGCGGGCGCGCGTCTCCGTCCGTGTCATAGACTCCATTCTATGCACGGGCGGATTCCGCTCTCTGTCCAACGTATTCATTCTTTGGATGGACGACGGAATCCGCCCATGCATAACATGGAGTCTATGACACGGACGGAGACATGCGCCCGCATCAGTCCGCCGGTGGGTGCCAGCTGCGGAATGCACGAAGGGTTATCCTTCGCCATTCCGCAGTATGCACGTACCCTAAATCTGTAAGTGTACCCAGAGGTACGCTCACAGAGTGTGTAGAATTTTACGCCATACCGTGATCTCTTATTGGGATGGTACTGACGGAAAAGACGTGTCTGGGGGGCAGCGTACGCTACGCTACCCCCAGATACGTCATTTGAGGATGATGAGGATGAATGGAGGAACGAAGGATCCCCCCCATTCATCCTCACTGGCTGTTTCGGTGTCGGAGGCAATAATAACGTATCCCTCTGACGCCGAAAACACCCTGGGGGCCACTTTTATATAGGGATTGGTATATGGGGTATGTAGTGGTGTAGTGTCAAACTTTATTCAATGTAGTGTAGTGTAATGTAGTGTTTTTTACGTGTTTTTTTACAGTAAGTATAAAAAAAAAAACAACGGCAAAAATGGTGTTGCTGATAAATCAGTAGCACTTATCAGCAGACCGTGGCAGTAGGATATAGAAAAAAAACACCCTACGCCAAAAAGGAGGAGTTGCTGATTAGCAGCGCACTTTCGTGCGATGCTGATCAACACTCAGCGGCGATAGGGTGCGGAAAATAGAAAAAAAAAAATTTGAAAAAAAAAAAAAAAAAAAACTTTTATTACATACTGAACATCCCTGTAGCTGCTGATAAGTGTATTACACATATCAGCTGCTAGAGGGCAGCAGAGCGGAAAATCCCGAAGACCCGACGCTGGAGCCGAAAATAGCCGAACGTGACGTCACGGAAGAAGCCGAAGACCCGAACGACAACACGAGGACGCCGCGAACCCGGAAGACGCCGATCAGGACCCCGGGACAGGTGAGTAATGTACGAATACCTGCTCTGGACCCCTCAGCTACGTAGCTGAGGGGTCCAGAGCAGGTATTTATAACTTTTGGGGACTTTGATCGCCGTGAACGGCCGGCCGGTAGCGGCCGGCCGTTCACGGCGATCGGGCTGGTGGCACCTGGCCACCATTACTTTTTACAGTAATGGCGGTCTGTGGCGTCCGGACAGCACCGACCGCCATTTTTTCCGGGTCATCGGGTTACCGATGACCCGGAAATGTTCCGATCGCCGCTATTGGCTGATCTGAACTGATAAGCCAATAGCGGCGATCGTCGGCATGGGGGGGGTTAACAACCCCCCATGCCGACAGGGAGAGATGGCCTGCAGTGTATTTCTGCAGGCCATCTCTCCCGATCGCATGCGGCCGGTCCGCGGCGCCCTCTTAAAGGACCCGCGTACCGGTACGTCATGGGTCCTTAAGTGACAGTGATCCATGACGTGCCGGTACGTCATGGGTCCTTAAGAGGTTAAAGGGACCAATTTCGCTCTTAAAGGGACCAATTTCGCTCTTAAAGGGACCAATTTCGCTCTTAAAGGGACCCATTTAGCTCTTAAAGGGACCCAGGTCGCTCTTAAAAGGACCCATTTTGCTCTTAAAGGGACCCATTTTGCTCTTAAAGGGACCCATTTTGCTCTTAAAGGGACCCATTTCACTCTTAAAGGGACCCAGGTCGCTCTTAAAGGGACCCATTTCGCTCTTAAAGGGACCCATTTAGCTCTTAAAGGGACCCATTTTGCTCTTAAAGGGACCCATTTCACTCTTAAAGGGACCCAGGTCGCTCTTAAAGGGACCCATTTCGCTCTTAAAGGGACCCATTTCACTCTTAAAGGGACCCAGGTGGCTCTTAAAGGGATCCATCTTGCTCTTAAAAGGACCCATTTTGCTCTTAAAGGGACCCATTTTGCTCTTAAAGGGACCCATTTCGCTCTTAAAGGGACCCATTTTGCTCTTAAAGGGATATATTTCGCTCTTAAAGGGACATATTTTGCTCTTAAAGGGACCCAGGTCGCTCTAAAAGGGACCCAGGTCGCTCTAAAAGGGACCCAGGTCGCTCTTAAAGGGACCCAGGTCGCTCTTAAAGGGACCAATTTCACGCTTAAAGGGACCCATTTTGCTCTTAAAGGGACCCAGGTCGCTCTTAAAGGGACGCATTTTATCCTAAAAAGGGATATATTTCGCTCTTAAAGGGATATATTTCGCTCTTAAAGGGACATATTTTGCTCTTAAAGGGACCCAGGTCGCTCTAAAAGGGACCCAGGTCACTCTAAAAGGGACCCAGGATGCTCTAAAAGGGACCCAGGTCGCTCTAAAAGGGACCCAGGTCGCTCTTAAAGGGACCCATTTCGCTCTTAAAGGGACCCATTTCGCTCTTAAAGGGACCCAGGTCGCTCTTAAAGGGACCCATTTCGCTCTTAAAGGGACCCAGGTTGCTCTTAAAGGGACCCATTTCGCTCTTAAAGGGACCCAGGTTGCTCTTAAAAGGACCCATTTTGCTCTTAAAGGGACATATTTCGCTCTTAAAGGGACCAAGGTCGCTCTTAAAGGGACATATTTCGCTTTTAAAGGGACGCAGGTCGCTCTTAAAGGGACCAATTTCACTCTTAAAGGGACCAATTTCACTCTTAAAGGGACCAATTTTGCTCTTAAAGGGACATATTTCGCTCTTAAAGGGACCCAGGTCGCTCTTAAAGGGACATATTTTGCTCTTGAAGGGACTTATTTCGCTCTTAAAAGGACCCAGGTCGCTCTTGAAAGGAACCCAGGTCGCTCTTAAAGGGACCCGGGCCGCTCTTAAAGGGACCCAGATCGCCCTAGCAACATGGGTCCCTTTTAAGAGCAACATGCGTCCCGTCCGTTTAAGAGCAACTTGGGTCCCGTTTCTTTAAGAGCGACTTGGATCCCTTTAAGAGCTACATTGGACTTTTTAAGAGCGACTTGGGTCCCGTCCCTTTAAGAGCGACTTGGGTCCCGCCACTTTAAGAGCGACTTGGGTACCTTTAAGAATGACTTGGGTCCCTTTAAGAGCGACATGGCTCCCGTCCCTTTAAGAGAGACTTGGGTCCCTTTAAGAGCGACTTGCGATCCTTTAAGGGCGACCTGGGTCCCTTTCAAGAGCGATCTGAGTACTTATAATGGTAAAGATCATTGCTCGGTTACCATGACAATCTTACTCATGTCAGTGAGACAAAATCGTTAAGGACCTTCCATATATTACATCTTCTATTGGCCAATAGTGGACATGTGACTGTGGATGGTGTGATACATTGCATGAAGAGACCTTAGAGTTCCTATTGGCTGCTATATTTCAGCTATTTGCATATTGGCTGTTAGCGGTTAGAGTGTGGCCATTATTTGCAATGGGCCATTATTTTCTATGGGAAATTCGGGGTCTTTAAACGTAAATTTCTTAAAAACGACAAATCCGATCGAAACGAAAAATAGATAGCACACCACACACCACCGAGGGCTTCGAAACACAGTTTGAATGGAGTGTGTGCACAAAGCGGTTCGGGCTGTATTACGCGCAGAAAAATGGCTGGAAGAAAAAGAAACGGAAGAAGAATACGGATTACAATATAGTGCTTTTCAAGCACTATAATTACAATGATAGGCAGTTTATATTTACTTTAATCTTACTCACTTGAGGACCATAGGTAACATGTCGGTTTTAACATGGTGTTAAGTGAAATTGGTTCAGTTGCCCCTAGCAACCAGATTCCACTTTCCATTCCGCACAGACTCTTTGGAAAATGAAAGGTGATATCTGATTGGTTGCTAAGGGAAACTGAGCCAGTTTCACTTTACACCATGTTCGATAAATCTCCCCCTTTGTCTCTTTGTGGTTATAACGTTAGTATGCTTTTTCTTATCCAAGTGATTCTTAAATTTTGTCAGTATATTCAGCATTTACCTGTGGAAAACACCAAAATTAGTTTAAAACCTGTAAAAATGAGCATTTTTCTAAATTTGAATATCTCACATTTACAATACAATACTTTTTGCTTGCATCTTTTTGCAGGATTTTGGGTTTATAAATGTAGCCGCAATTTTCCTAGTTTTCTAGAAAATCTCTTGCTTTTTATTTGGTTCAGTTCCGAAGTGGATTTGAAGGAACTTTTATAGAACTCCCCTATGAGTCGCGCCAGAGGGACAACGAGGGGGAGGAGAGGGGTGTGCACTGGATTTATGATTTATGTAGAGGCATTGCGTCTCTACATAAATCTGGGGAGCATCAACACCGTGGGGACATTTTTAAGCCCAGTATTTCTGACAGATTTTTGTAGCCAAAACCAGGAACAGACTATAAAGTGGAACTGGTCATTAAGGAAAGAATGAGATTCCTCTTTTCAAATCCACTCCTGGCTTTGGCTGCAGAGATTTGTCAGATAAATCTGTTGGTGTAATAGGGCCCTTAGACCTCATTCACACGTTCAATAGTTCTTCAGGACAATGTATTACGTCAGCAATCCGTCAGCAACATCAGCAACAAAAACAGTCTGTAGTGTGCCTGTAATCTGTATTTTTTGGCGGATACGCCAAAAAAGGGAAGTTGTTAAATTAAGGTGATCCACATATTTTGTAGCCATTTCTCCCGAACAAATTGTGGATCTGTAAAAATTACAGACACTGCCATAGACTACTACATGTCCAATTTTTTTTGCGACGCAAATTGGGGATTTATAAAACTACGAACATTGTGAATATTATAATAGAAATCAAAAGATGTTAAATTTTGTCCTTAATTGTGGATCCTCAATTATGGATACAGTTATGGAAAGTGTGAATAAGGACTCAAAGTGCTTTATGACCTAGCCACTGGCCTCAGACATGAGGGAAAACCTTGTTTTTAGGGCAGCCGTTTTTTTATGTACCATTTTAAACTTTCAGGGGCCTTGCAAAACAGAAGAAACATCTCTATAAAGGTCCAACTTTGAAATGCAAACTTTTAGGGATTTTATTGAAGTGTCTGGTATGCATTTTGACTCCACAGGGTTTTTTTTGTAGAATCTATTAATATTGTACAGCAGTGAAATTTGGACTGACAATTTGAATGCAGGAGAATAGGCATACCAACATTTGTTACAAAATTTCTCCACAGAGCCATTTACCATTTTTAGTGCAGATTTTTCTGGAATAATTTTCGGGATCCACGTCACATTTCTTGAACCCCTGTGGTGCCAGTACAGCAGAAATCCCATTTTGGAAGCTAAACTTCTCAAGGTAGTCACCTATGGATGCACAGTAAAAATTGCCATTTTTCCCAAGGTATACCATTTCAGTTTCCAATATGCAGTGCCCGGCTTGTGCCGAAGTGAAAAGATGGTTGATTATTAAAAATGCCTTATATGTTGCCCTTAGTCTTTGCCTAGACATATATTAGAGCCTAGGAGTGAAAGAGCCAATAAAAAGCCACTACTTTATTTTTCTCCCCTACCCTAAATCATTTGTAATAGGGGGTTTGTGTGGGATGCTAATGGAAAAACAAATGGAAATGTGTCTGTTAGACTGTTAGATGCTTTGGTTGCACTGACTGCAGCGTCTGAAGGCTACCTGTAAGGATCAGTGTATAACACTGATCCTTACAGTTGCAACTGCAGTCTGGCAACATGTGACAGCTGGCTCCAGCCACAGATGAAACAGGCATTAATTCTGTGTTTTTGCCATCCTATGGATATAACTGTACATCCATTTGCAATACAGGACCCTTCAAATGGACATACAACAACATTAATTTGCGTGAGGAAGTAAATTTTATAACTGTTATAATTAAAGGATTTTTTAATATGTTATTACTTATGGAAAGTAATACAAATTCCTAATGTACATTAATTATGGGAAATGCACATATAGGGCTTTTTCCCTTGATTTAGTAGATCGTGGAGTGTTGAAATTCTCTCAAAATTCGTGACGTCACGAATCAGGTGTAATTCCTATAGAGTGTCCAGCAGGGGGCGCACTATATATATAGAAGTCTATGGACTGTATTGTGTCAATGGGGCTGTATGTAAGTAATGGAGTGTTAGGTTACTGTACACTATGGTTTATTGATTACGTTTATGGAATACTTTGGGGAGCAAGTGTCCTTGCTCCCAAAAGTATTCCATAAACGTGGATGGCACTGAGCAGGGAGGGAGAGAGGTGCCTATGCATCTAACTACCTCCCCCCTCCCTCCCTGCTCGGTGCTGCTGCCAGATATACACTGTACTACTCCTTCTATCATCTGCTCATAGTATAAGCAGATGATGGGGGAGTAGTACCAGGGCCATCACTAGTATTCTGCCGCCGCTGCTGCACAGCCCACATGACCAGCATCCCCCCAAACAGCCCCCCCCCCCCCGCTGCACATCCCCAGCATCCCCCCAACCAGCCCCCCCTGCCGCTGCTGCTGCCGCACATCTCCAGCAATGTTTGTTGCCCGAAAATGAGATCCAAAGAACTTCTTGTGAACGGAGCAGTTCTTGATCTACTTCAAAATGTAGCAGAATACAGTGGCAGCCAAGTTGCATGTTGACATGCAGTTTGTATTTTTATATCTGTAGCATGTGAATTTTTGTTGTGGATGTCAGAATTCACAACCCAAATTGTCTGGTGCCCCCCGCAGCTCCGCGCAGCCCCCCCCCCCCCCACTCACCCTCTCACTGCTGCCTGTAATAGCTGCAGCAGCGAGCGGGGAACGAGGAGCAAACGAGCGCTGGCAGCGCTCATTTGCTCCTCATAGTCGCCCCGTTGAATAGGGGCTTTAGAGGTCAGAACCTTAATAATCATCACGTTAATAATAACAATCCTTTTAGCTGACTGTTAACTTTAACATGGAGGCTGATTTGGATGTACTGGATATATGTACCAAAGTGCACATTAAAACTAAAAAGGTTTCTCACCCTGTTAAACCCTTTTTTGGAAGTGTTACATAACTCTATAAAGGGTGGTCCGACGCAGGGGTTATTTTTTGGGATTGGATTTTGGAATTTGCAGTTGACTGAAGTACAGATATGAGAGGTGGTGTTAAAGAGTACCTGAAATTAATAAAAACTTTTGATATTGACCATCTAGATTGCAGATGAAAGAGCAGGGAGATATAGCTCTGCACACAGACTTCTCCTAGTTCGTTTCCCTAATCTGTCATGGTCTGAACACTCATGGACTGACCCCAACCAATTAAAAACTTTCACATGTCTCTGTGACAGGTAACAGGTATGCATTCCGAGGGGAGACTGGCTACAAATGGTGGACCACAAGTTTCTTTTCTGTGCACAGTTCTTTTTAATATGTTTTTAAGTCATATAGAAGCAGATTTACTATTGTTATTTGTTTTGTTGGTGGTGTGTTTTTTTGTTTTGTTTTCATATGGTAAAATGATGGCACCATTAAAAGTACAGCTAGTCATGGAAAACACAAACCCTCATTTAACTCTGTAGATTAAAATATTAGCTATAGTTTTTAGAAGGCAAAGAGGAAAAACAAAACCACAGGTGTTCTTTGAAGAGGTATTTGCTTTAAAGAAGACCTAAGAGTCTAAAATTGTAGCTGTCAACAAAGGAAGGAAGAACAGGCATATCAGGAGAAAATAGAAAGTTTGCTGAATTGAATATTTTTGGAAATATATTAACTTGACAAGCCCTGCAATTCTAAATAAATTATTTGAGGTTTTAATTCCCCTTTAGGTGTTCCTGTCAGCGGTCTGTTTGTTAATATGTGAAGTTTGTTAATAAGTGTCTAAAGGGCTTTCCTTGGCACGGCAAGAGACCAGAGTTATATCTACCTTCCCTGGTGAATAAGGGATCTATTACACGGAAAGATAATCGGCTGAATCGGCCCTATATGCCCGATTATCGCTGCGTGTAATAAACACAACGATCAGCTGATGGTTGATATAGGTTTGGACCTATAATTGTGGGGTGCCGACCGCACATGGCTATGTGTAATAGCAATGCGCGTCCGGCGGCTGACGATTTCCAAACTCTATACATTTCTTATCCATGCTGCAGGGCTCCTCTTGTGGTCTGCTTCTCCCCGGGTCCCACGCACTGCAGCTTCAGAGCTGACAGGCCACTCAGCCAATCACTGGCTGGGACTGCAGCAACCAGTGATTGGTTGAGCGGCCTGTGAACTCAGGCTGCTCTGGAGCTGCAGTGCGCTGGACCCAGGGAGAAGTAGACCGCAAGAGGAGCCCTGCAGCATGGATAGGTAATGTATAGGGTTTAGGCAAGGTAACGATGTCCATGCAGCCCTTGTCAAACAATTATCGGGCAGTGTAATAGGCCCTGTAAACGAGCAACGATCTAGCAGATCGATGTTCATTTACAGTTATTGGGCCCCCATCGGGCAGGAGATCGGTTCTCTTTAATCATGTATTTATTCATAATGTATATATTTCTTTTATCCTTAAAGAAAGAAGAGGGCAGTGGTGAGAAGCGTCCAAGGGGTCGGCCAAGAAAATGGGTAAGGATTCAATGATGTACAGTGTATCACTAAACATGCATGTTTATGGAAAGGTTGGAAATTGGCTGTCAGCTGAATGAACATTCAGCCAACAATATATAATGTGTAGAGCTGTTTTAAAAATGTCCTCTGGCAGAATAGTTCTTAATTCACACATATTTCTTTTGCCAAAACTGGGAGAGTACACAAAGATGAATGAATAAGGCTGGGTTTACACACAGTTTTTCTCTGTCAATTCCAATCCTGTTTTTTTCCAAAAAATGCTGATATTGGAAAGATGTGCATTTTTCTCTGTTTTGAACTCGCTCCTGGTTTTGGCTAAAAGTACTGATCAAGAATACTTTGTGTGAGCCTAGTTGTAGTCATAGTTCACATTTCTTTACATTATGCATCAGCTTCAGGATTTCTGTTTCTAACTTTTTGTTAAAAAAAGCATTAGGCTAAACTAGATTGTAAAAAAAAAACAAAAAAAAACGAGAATTGGCTTTTGTTTTCCAAAAAGTATCATTACAGTTTTGTGATAAGCAGTCAACATGTAAGCAAACGAAATCAGGCAGACAACAGTAGCCCAAAACAACTGACAATTATTAAATACAATATATAAGGGGTGTACACTTTTATTAAATTTTTAAAAAATACACAAAAACCCCCACATTTATAACACAAGTACACTTCAATCTGTAATTACACCAGTCCACAAATCAGCTCGGTCTACACAGTCCCAGATGGGATATATAAAACCGGTTGTATCTCACCAGTCCGTCGTCCCGTGGTCCTGCTGTTATCTCCTTTGTAGAGCGTGCATCTAATCATCAGGTTGTGACCATCAAGGAATTATTTCTGTCCCTGATCCGCCCTCTTTTATGTGTGCGTGTTGGTCACTACCCCTTTTCTCACAGGGAACTGTCGGGGCACTCGCCCTAAAAAGGGCGACCCCTGCCCTGATCTATCCCTTTGTACAGTCCCTGTTATACCCTGTATTTACTGCCAACGTGTCACGTTTCCTCTGGGTAACCAAATTCATCAGAGGAAAACACTAAGATAGGGTATCAAACAATAATGTAAAATCAAAAATCAAATCAAATACATAAAGAAGGCATAAAGAAATATATTACATTTTAGGGGTACCTATGACATGCACAGTGGTGCTATATTGTCTTATTGACTACGTTGCCTGGCCCTACATAAAGTGTCTAGTGCTCTACAGCTAATCAAGTGCAGATGAATCTAGCAGCTTGTCAGTCTCGGCCCTCCTGTGCAAGTAGTGAGCTAAATTGTCTTGTGCAGTGGCATCTATAGACCTCGGTACCTGAGTTCCTACTGTGGGGATCCTGCTATATACGCGCATATCCCTGAACATGCTTGCCCCACTTCCGGACGCTAACTTTACTTCTGATCCCGCTGCGATGTCACATCCGCTTGCGTCATGCCGGAGCGCATCAGGGTAACCATGGATGCAGTAAACAATTATAAAATACAGTTATAAAATACAATGAATAAAATTGTGGAACACAAAACAAATAGAATGTCTCTTATTATACTATAACACCACAAACATTCTGTACTTAATGGCTGTCAGTAGCCCCTTCTGAGTCCAGAGACAACCTCGCATCAGGCATCCGCCCATCCATAGCGAAAATAAACCTCTGGTTCCAGTACACAGGTGGAAGAATTGGCTTTTGGTTCAAAAACACTGGGGGAGATTTATCAAACTAGTGTTAAGTAGTATTGTCTCAGTTGCCCCTAGAAACCAATCAGATTTCACCTTTCATTTTTCAAAGAATCTGTAAGGAATGAAAAGTGGAATCTGATTGGTAGCTAGGGGCAACTAAGACAATTCTACTTTACACCAGTTTGATATATCTCCCCCACTGTGTCCAGAAATTAGCCGAGAGTCAATGGTGAAAAATTAAATGTAGTGTCCACAGGATGTTTTGTGGTTTGGCAGGGGGTTTGCATTTTTTTTTTCACGGCAGTTTGACGTTTTTCATTGTGTTTTCTTAAATCGCAGCAGTCTATGTTTGGGAATTGTTGGTATTTTTTCCACATTAAAAACGCCAGAAAACAATGAAGGGCCAGATTTATTAAAGGGTGTAAAATATACACTAGTGTAAACGGCCCACAGCAACCAATCATGGCTGCTCTTTCATTTTACCAGAGCTGATGGTTGAGCTGTGATTGGTTGCTGTGGGCAGTTTACACCAGTCTATATTTTACCCCTTATGATAAATCTTCCCTGAAATGTATATTGTATATACATGTATATATGTATATTGGCTTGTTTTCCTCAGTTCTTCAAAAGAAATCCTGGAATCACATGATGGAGAAAATACAAAAAAAAGCATGAAAATTGCTGGTGATTTTTGTAAGGGCAGACTTAGAACTACAGGTTTAACTTTCCAAAAGAACTAATGCCCATTTCCCCCCTCAAATTGCTCTTTTGAAATGATTTAGTTAATATGGGCAATAACAGTTTTTGTCTCCATTTGGCTTTTGTTTGTTTATTTTTTCCAATATTGTAAAAAAAAAAAAAAGAGCATGTACATACGTTACTTTCAAACCAGTGATGAAAATGTTTATATCTTTTGTATTTTGTCAACTAGACATTAGTAAGCAGGAATTTAACTTCATATAGTATGCACTTTTTGGATAAAACACATTACACAAAAACTGTTTTATCATTAAAACTTCAAAGCATTCCTGTTGTCTGTAAGATCTACAGCAAGGTCAGGTCAACTAAAATTCACTTGTTTGAGCTGCCATCAACCACTATTTTTCTGAAAGAATGACACTACTTGTGCAGTCTATGAAATTGTATTGAACGGGAAGTAATAATAAATATATTATAGTATGTTAAGGAAACTTCATAACAGATTTAAGTTGCTCTAACCATAGACATCATGATAAACCATCTTTACAAAGCACAATCTTCTACTCTTAAATGCTGCAATGTGTTTGAGAGCATAGTTAAGTGTACATGTCATGACCGCCTGGTGCTGGATCAGAGAAGATTTCCCCTCTTAATCGAAAAGTTTGGATCTTCATGGATATGAACACATAATCAGACCACAATGTACGTGACCCTCATTGGATCACAATGACAGTCGCATGCATTACAGTCTCATCGCCTGTTCATATCCAAGGAGATCTGAACTTCCGGATTAAGGGTGCGTTCACACCTACCGCATCCGCAGCTTATTTTTCAGCGGAAATCCGCAGGTCTGGTAGTGCAGATTTCAACCTGCGAGAAATCCGCGTATGCGTGCGTTTTTTCTGCAGCAAGTTTATCACAACTGAAATGTCCGTTTAGAATGAGAGACATTTTAAACGGACATTTCAGTTATGATAAACTTGCTGCAGAAAAACCGCAAAACGCACGCATACGCGGATTTCTGGCAGGTTGAAATCTGCACTACCAGACCTGCGGATTTCCGCGGAAAAATAAGCTGCGGATGCGGTAGGTGTGAACGCACCCTAAGAGAGGAAATTGCTGCTGATCCGGCAGCGGGCCGTTATGACAGGTACACTTTAAAAAAAGTCTGACAAAGGAAGAAATGTGAGGGCGCTATTACACCTATAGATATCTTACAAAAGCCAGCGCCGACCTGTCTCACTTCCCCGCTCACTGTACAGTGCTAATACACATGCAGACAACGAGCATGAAGCAGCGGGAGGGGCGACCCGAACAACTCTTAGATCGTTCGGCCTATTGAAGTCAGTGGTGGTCTGCTGCCACTGCTCGTTACACAGAGCAACGCTGCAGAAAATAAAGAAGATCCTCTGCGGGCACCACCAATGTATTGTAAACTGAGTGCTAGACACTAGACTCCAAAAAGCATATGCAACACAACAAAGAACTGAGTGTAGATAAAACTGGCTGCACCTCAAAATATAATGTACAAAATAACAGTGAATTTTATTAAACACAACCAACTAATACAAACATTTAAAACCACATATAAATCAAGCACTGAGCCAGGTGCAGCTCAATGTGCAACCGTGCACCCCGCCAGGAAAAAGGATGGAATAACCAAGAGCTGTCTATTTAGAAAAATTGAACCCACATATCATTCATAAAGTAAATACTAGGCTAATGCAAGTGAATATATGCTAAACAGAATACAGGCAATATATGATAGTCACTGCAACAAAACAAATGAAAAACAATCAATACAATATACGTTAGTCACATGACAGAGAAAAGCTCAAGAGGGGGTGCAGGGAACAAAAATCCCAGAAAAAAATAACAGAAAATGTAGAAAATAACTGATCTTATATGAAAAATACTGCAGAGACATCATCATGTGTTTCTCAACATCAGTGAGCTAACCAGACCTCCTAGCGGGAAGGAACAACCAAGCCAAGGGGGGTCTCTAGTCAAGAAAACCACCTTCCAACAAGCCACTGTCAAAAACAACAGGACTTGGTAAATACTTAAGCAAGGTATCCATCCACAGACAGCTGTTACGGGGTATTTGCCCCTTATCAGTGTGAAGTAGGATTCTGGCTAGTGGGAGCAACGCCTATAAAGTTCATTAAAAAAAAAGAATGATTGACCTCTGGGAGATCAACCAAAACACTGCAGAGACACCGACCCATGTTTCTAAATATCATTGAATCTAGGAACATTGCCCCCTGGGAAATCAAATATGCAAAACTACTGCGGAGATACCATCACATGTTTCTCAATATCAGTAACTTAATGGTTATCTCTTCTGAAAGACTCCTAGCATCTTTTGCCTGACTTTGTGATATTAACCATTTTGTCCATTAAATTTGCGTATCTACATAATGCTTTAGTTATTGCCATGCAGACTTGTGATTTGAGCTTTAGCATATAGGCCATACATCAGCTTCCTGGTTGGCTTTGTTGGCACCTTGTCACATTCTTGTTGGTTAGAGGAATTCATTGTTCTTGTTTGAACTGATAAGAACAAAAAAAGGGTTTTCTGCCTGAGACCTTGGGAAAGGCAGGGGGTGGAATGTTGACATGGAGCAGCAGGGCTGCACTTTCCCAAGCTTTTCACACTACATTCTTCTATAGTAGTGAGGTGTACAGATCTGAGCTTTATGTACTGTCCACGAGGAAACCCAAATAAATTCAGTGATTATTAGAATGCAGTGATCCTACGATTGCCCTGTCACTTTTACTTTAGGCTTTCTCCACTGGTTTTGTTGGATCATTTAATAAAATATCTACCTATCTGAATGGATTGGAGCTACACATCATTACTTCACAGGTATTTGTTATCCGTGTACAATAATTATCAGCATGCATCAGTTATTATTGGGATAAAGCCAGCCAGGCATTTCCCCTGTTGAGTGAGCTATAGAAAATAGGAGGTGGCAACCTTTTAAAACTGCTTTGGTGGCCAGTATGAAAAGTGTTTGAAAAGTGTATGAAAAGAAATCAGGCAATACTCTACTAGTAAAACACACACAATTTCTTTAGGCCTCTGCCATAAAAGAAAGGCTATGTTCCCACACAGTATTTTTGCTCAGTATTTTGGTCAGTATTTTTAGACCAACGCCAGGAGTGGATTAAAAACACAGAACGACTATGTTCACACTCATTGACAAATAATCAAAATTATTTTAAAACGACGGCCGTTTGTAAATAACGGCAATTATTTGCCATTATATGACGGCCATCCACCTAATCTCAACAGTGTGTGTGAACATATCCTTTTTGTGTTTTCAATCTGCTCCTGGTTTTGGTTGAAAAATACTGGCCAAAATACTCAGCAAAAATACTGGGTAGGAACATATCATAAACGCTAAATTAAGCTTTATTGAAAAAGCTTTGTTAAAAAAAGATCCCTAACATTTTGTTGAAATATAATCTCATTCATGTGGAATGAGAAAAGAGCACTTATAAAAGAGCAAGGGGAAGTAGGGGATCACACACTACTTAGCATCAGTGACTGTCATCATAAGGTAGAAGAGATCTCTCACAGGCTGTAGGAGGAAATATCAGTGTAGAGAAAAAGAGGTACTCCACTTAAGAAAGATTTAAACCTGTTTAATACCCACTCATAATCTAAGCCTCCAAAGCATTCAATAGAGAAATAAGTAAGCGGCACTCACTGTTTTCTGTGCATTTTTTTAATTGAAAGTGTGGTCTGTGTTAGGCTGTGTTCACACTGCGTTTTTGCAATCCGTTTAACGGACCTGTTTTTTTTTAACAGACAAAAAAAAATAGTGGCAGCAACGTTTTTGTGTCTGTAAAAAAACCGGATCCGTTTTGATCCGTGTTTTTTTTTTTTTTTTTTTTTATAATGGAAGTCAATGGAAAAACGGATCAAAACGGATGCACACAACTGTCTCATGTTTCCTGTCTCATGGACACTTCCTCCGGCTGCGTACTTTCATTTTCCTGTTGATGATTTTTGATATAAGTGATGAGAGGTTTACATATGGCAACATCTCTGAGCAAAGATTCGCTCTTGAGAAGAAATCAATTCCCTATTCCACGGGACGATTATCGTTCACATAATCTTTAACGATAAATGATCCAAACGACTGCTATTGCTGAAATCGTTCACCCATTTACATGGAACATTAATCCTTTACTTATGATCATTCTTGAGGTCGTCTTGTTGTGGCTATTGCATTCATCACTACTGCGAACGACACCTTATTCAATGCGAACGATTTGCGAACGAGCAACAATAAAAATAGGTACCGATCTTATTAAACGATCAACGATTTCTTGTTCGGTCGTTAATCATTAACTGCTATTCAAAAGAACGATTATCATTTAGATTCGAACGATTTAACGATAAATCTGAACGATAATTGTCCTAGGGCCCTAAGACTTCCCTAATTTTATCTTTCCTTGAGGTGTTATTTAAAGAGAAACAAAATCTTTTAATATTGTTTCACTTTTTAGGGCTTGATTTGAATAAATCCTGTCTATTTTTGTTTTTGACTTTGTGTTTTCTTAATCATTTTTAATGTATTTTCCAGGTAACCTCTTTCCCATGTCGAGTAATAGTAGTAAGTATTAATACCTTTAGGGTACGTTCAAACTGAGGAAAACAGCTATGCAACGGATGCTGTTAAACCCTGTGTGAACATAGCCTTAAAGTGACACTGTCACCTCCTTTTTTCATTCTGACATCTCTATACAGGTGTAAAGAGTAAATTTAGCTGTTTTCATACCTTATTTTATAACATACGTCATACGGCATTAGCGCCACCTAGCCCCGCCCACAACACCACTGTTGGCCCCGCCCCCTCATTGCCCATGGGAACAGGCTGGCATAAAGGTCTAGGCCCCACCCCCTCTAGGTCGGCCCACCAATGGGCACCAAGGGGGCGGGGCCAACTGTGGCATTGTGGGCGGGGCTAAGTGGCGCTAATGCCACGAGGCCCCGCCCGTTTAACACAATCTGCAGTTGATAAAAGATCACTTTTTACTTGAACAAGCACCATGACGTATGATATAAAATAAGGTATGAAAACCGCTAAATTTACCCTTTACACCTGTGTAGAGATGTCAGAATGCACAAAGGGGGTGACAGTGTCACTTTAAGATGTAAAAGCTGCCTTGACAGTTGCTAGGGGAGAGCTTTGAAAATGTAACAGGGTGTTACCCACGTAGGCTTTCTATAGCCTGTAGTGATTATTTCATTTTCTTCTACAGTCACTAGGAAATCAAGAACCTTGAGTTGATGTCCTCCGAATTTTTCAGTAAAATGCATGTTCGTTAGATTCCCTTTTTTAAGGTAAGTAATAAACTGTAAGAACTTTTCCTCTGTCCCTTCCCAGATCATGAACACATCGTCCATGAATCAGTTGTAGGACTTTATTTTAAGGCTAAAAGGATTTTGGGTGGTAAAGATGTATTTCTCAAATATAGCAAGAAACATATTAGCATATGTACATGCTAAGGGCATAGCATACTGCATAGCAGTACCTACTCTTTGTTGGAACCATATTTCTTTATATTTAGAAAAAATTGCTGGTTAGAAAGAAATTTAAAGCTTTCATTTTAAACATTCTAAAATTTGGAGATTTCTGTGTCGCCAGGAAATATGTTGTCCTGTATAAAGGACCCACCCCCCCAGCAGATGCCCCACTCCCGAGGCCGATCCCGTTGTGAAGAAATCACCGCTCAACATTTTGCGTGCTCAATTTGTAAATGAGAAGAGATGAGTCCCACGTCCATAGGAAATCAATGGAGCAATGATTTCCTATTGATGTTGGACTTGTCGTTTCTCATTTACATACCAAGCGTGCAGACTGCCAGCCGCTATTTTCTTTACATAGCTCTCTTGTGATAAACTTGTATTCTTTAAAATTTTGTTCTAATACCAGATGCATAATAGGTAAAGCATGGTCTTCATAGGCTCTGTCCCATCCTTTTATGAAGTCATCATCGTCGAAAAATTGTCGCAGCACTTTATCTGACTTCTTGGCACTCTTAAACTGTCTGAATAAATGGATAAGGACGTAGGTTCCCCCACAAAGAAATCTGGACACAATATTTAATGAAGAGAAAGACAATGCAACTGCTTACTTTGCGTCCATGAACCTAAAGGATGAAATTCAAACATTAAAGCGATTCTGTACCCACAATCTGACCCCCCCGCAAACCACTTGTACCTTCGGATAGCTGCTTTTAACCTCTTAGGGACATATGACGCACCCGTACGTCATATGTCCCCAAGAGGTGTTCAGAGCGGGGCCGCGCGGCGACCCCACTCTGAACCGCCGCAGTCCCGGGTGCCGCGTGTAGCCCGGGGCCACGGGTATTAGCGGGCACAGTCCGATCGCCATGCCTGCTAATACAGTAATCGGATGCAGCTGTCAAAGATGTCAATGAGAGATCAATGCACTCATACTAGAAGTCCCCCAGGGGGGCTTCTAGTATAAGTGTAAAAGAAAAAAAAAAAGTTATTAGTAAAAAGCCCCCTCCCCTAATAAAAGTCTGAATCACTCCCCTTTTCCCATGTTTTAAATAAAAGTAAATAAATAAACATGTTTTATCGCCGTGTACGTAATCGCCCAAACTATTAATTAATCACATTCCTGATCTCGCACGGTAAACGGCGTAAGCGCAAAAAATCCTAAAGTACAAAATTGTGAATTTTTGGTCGCATCAAATCCAGAAAAAATGTAATAAAAAGCGATCAAAAAGTCGGAAATGTGCAATCAAGGTACCGGTAGAAAGAACACATCATGGTGCAAAAAATGACACAGCCCTCACACAGCCCCATAGTCCAAAGGATAAAAGCGTTATAAGTATGAGAATGGAGCGAATTTAAGGAACATACATTTGTTAACAATGATTTGAATTTTTTACAGGCCATCAGATACAATAAAAGTTATACATGTTGTATATCATTGTAATCGTAACGACTTGAGGAACATGTATAACAAATCAGTTTTACCCCAGGGCGAATAGTGTAAAAACAAAAACCCCCTAAATAAAAAAATGCTTTTTTTTTTTTGTTCAATTTCACCCCACTTTGAATTTTTTCCTGGTTTCGCAGTGTACTTTATGCAAAAATTCAGCTTGTCATTGCAAAGTACAATTAGTGACGAAAAAAATAAGGGCTCATGTGGGTCGCTAGGTGGAAAAATGCAAGTGTTATGGCCTTTTAAACACAAGGAGGAAAAAACGAAAACGCAAAAACGAAAATTGGCTCCGTCCTTTAGGGGTTAATCCAAGATCTGTCCTGCGGTCTGTTCGGCAGGTGATGCAGTTATTGTCCTAACAAACAACTTTTAAACTTGCAGCACTGTGCCCTACAGGAGTATCTGTGCCCTAGCTTTGCACCACCTCCTCCTGCACCACGTCCCTCCTCCCAACCCTTTCCTTCATTACGAATGCCACTGAAACATTTTCTCCTGTCTTAACATTGCACAGGTGTCTTACCGATCCAGCCCATGTGCCGGGCTGACACAGGTGGGAAATAGGAGACAATCTGCCTGGAGCATTCCTAATGATGAGGAGGGACAGAGAGGTTGTGCCAGCCTAATGCATACACAATCTAGGCCACTCCCGTTGGGCACGGGGCTGAAAGTTTAAAAGTTGTTTTTTATTGTTTTCATAAGATTTTATTAGATTTATATTTATAAGATTTTCAGATTTTTAGAACATACAAACAATATGCCCAACATCAAGGCCCAACATAGGCCAACAATAATGAAAGCAGGCAGAAAGCCAATAATATTCCTCATTCAGAACACAACCACACCAACAAAAATATAATAAAACACATAATAACAGGCTTCGATCAGTGCCGCATGCCGGGGTGTCCCAGATCATAGTTCCGACTTCTACCCGACATTAACCAATACAAAGGTAAAAAGACATTTCACATACAATCACACAAAACAGACATGGACAAGATACACACATAGGACAAAGGAATTCAACCCCAATCCCGCACACCTCATGACAGACACCCCATAAAGGACCTCCCGGAGTTCAGATCTAAATACAAAATCCAAGGCTGCCACACCTTCAAGAACCATTCTTCTTTGTCATTTAAGATAGAAGAGAGGCAATCATTGACTATAATCCCATTGAGTTTGGACTTTACTAATTCTAGCAGAACTATGGTCTTCTTCCATGAGGTGGCAATAAAAAGTTGGTTTTTAGGACAGTAACTGCATCACCTGCCAAATGGACCCCAGAACAGATCTTGGATTAAAAGCAGCTATCTGACGGTACAAGTGGTTTGGGAGGGTCAGATTGTGGGTACAGAGTAGCTTTAAGTTTGAAATCGTTAGAAAATAAAGGGACCTTGCTAGCAGAAAAGGAAATCCATCTTTTCTAGACTGTGAAGTCCTTACAGTCCTATTCACACTGTTCAAGAGTGCCATGAAGACTATAAAGTGGTATAAACTTCTGTCACAATTTGTTGACGATAATGACTTCATAAAATAATGGGACAGAGCCTATAAAGACTATGCTTTACGTATTATGCATCTGGTATTAGAACGAAGTGCTAAAGTATACAGGTTTATCACAAGAAAGCTATGTAAAGCAAAGACTGAACTGCGCACAAGGTTTTCAGTATCGCAGATGACTTACATTCTTTTGTTTCATTCTGAACAATGAATTCAAAGAGAAAAAATGTTTAGGATAAAACCGACTACGACAAAGGGAAAATATTCAACTGGGCAAGTAAATAAAAAATAAATTACCAAAAACCCGAAGTAAAACAAAAAAATAAAAGCAAAAGATTTAACAGCACTGATTTTGGCACAATGGAATCCGATTCCTGTACATTTGAAAACTAGTCAAATGAAGAAGCAAACAGTGTAAAAGATTTAACCCCTGTTAGCAATGGATTTGTAGGGCGGAGGGATGGACAAGAAAAGAAGAAAAAGAAAGTAACTTGGAGATGTCACCAACCCCTCTGAAGGTGTTCAACATTTCAAATGTTCCAGTACCTGATAACGGTATACAACTTCTTTTTAAAAGACTGAATTTTGGTTTGGTGAAGGACTTTAACTTGTGCACTTTGAGGGTGTCTTCACACCTACCGGATCCGCAGTGGATCTCACTTCTGCGGATTCGCAGCAAGATCAGCTGCGGATCCAGTATCATTCACCCCTATGATAGCACATACTCGCAGCGGGATTGACATCCCGCTGTATGTGCTTTAACTCCCTGGTGCCTGCAGCCCCGCTGCCCGCATCCCCGTCCCATCAGCCCTGCCGCCGGAATCCTCCATCCCTGTCCCCGACTTCCTCCATCCCCGTCCCAGGTATCCTCCATCCCCATCCCATCATCCCCGCCGCCGGCATCCTCCATCTCCGCGCCCACAGCCCGCCGCCGAGTGCATACATTACCTGCTCGGCGGCGCAGCCACCGTGAGGCTCCCGGCTCCGGTGCCGCTATGGTGCACAGGTTGGCTGAGCGGGACGGGAGCCGGGAGCCTCACTGCAGCCGCACTGCTGAGCAGGTAATGTATGCTCTCGGCGGCGGGCTGCAGGATGCCGGGGACGGGGAGGTAGGGGGACTGGGATGGAGGATGCCGGGGATGGGGATGATGGGACGGGGATGCGGGTGGCGGGGCTGTGGGCACCAGTGAGTTAAAGCACATACTCACAGCGGGATGTCAATCCCGCTGCGAGTATGTGCTATCATAGGGGTGAATGATACTGGATCCGCAGCTGATCTCGCTGTGAATCCGCAGAAGTGAGATCCGCTGCGGATCCGGTAGGTGTGAAGGCACCCTCAAATAGATTTTTATAAAGCAATAATAAATCCTCAACCAAACAAAAATTCAGTTGTTTAAATAATGGAAGGTGTTTTTCCCTCCCTTAGATCCATTTAATTATCCTTGCCCACAGAAAAATTGTGCAAATTTATTTTTCTTATTGCTTTATGAAAATCTATTTCAATTTACACAACATCCTTCCCTGTTGGCAAGGATAATAAAACAGAATTAAGGGAGGGGGAAATGCCTACTATTATAGGTCCTTTGGGCTTTAGTGTAGCCGATGAATTGAATGAGGATAGAATGATGGTTCACACATTAGTAAAAATTGAAAACGAAGTGGGTAGTGTGGGAAGATGTTGTAGAAGTGCAGTGTTGTAGAAGGGCAAGTTTTCAGTTTTCAGAGGTTACAGATCAATATTTAACCCTCCAATTGAGCCAGGAGGGGAAATAAATCTCTTCCCAAAAGCTGTGCTAAAGGATATTAAATCCTTGGTGTATCCAAAAGTAGTACACAATTTGACTGAGAAAAGAGTAAAACCGTAAAATGACTTGAAAATAGTTCTGACCTGAGAAGCCAATAGAAAACTAAACAACACAACGGTATATAAAAAACTACAATCTGATCCCACTGCTAAAATATATGATCGACTCAGGTCACTCTCGTAAAAGTTTACAAAAAATCTCATATGGGTTAAAACAACAGAAAAACTTGTTCTAAACCTTCCTAAACACCCAAAACTGTATTTTCTCCCCTAGATCCATAAGTCACTGACCCTGCCCCCCGGGTGTCCAACATGTTTATTGCTATATTTGAGAAGAAGTACATCTTTTCCTCGTAAAATCCATTTAGCCATAAAATAAAGTCCTACCACCGATTCATGGATGATGTGTTCATTATCTGGGAACGGACAGAGAAAAAGTTCTTATAGTTTATTACTCATCTTAATACAGTGAATCTCAGGAACATGTTTTTTACTGGAAAATTTGGGGGACACCAACTCAAGTTTCTTAAAGGGGTAGTGCGGCGCTAAAAAATTATTCACAGAATAACACACATTACAAAGTTATACAACTTTGTAATGTATGTTATGTCTGTGAATCGCCCCCTTCCCCGTGTCCCACCACCCCCGCCCGTGTACCCGGAAGTGTGTGGTGCATTATACATTACCTGATCCGTGTCGAGCCCGTCCGCCATCTTGTGCCAAACGTCATCTTCGGCCGGCCGAATCCCTGCCGCCGCGTCATAACTGTGCTTAGCCGCGATTGGCTGAGCACAGTTATGCTCAGCCAACCGCGGCTGAGCAGCTGGTGACGCGGGAGAGGGCGGACGGCACTTGGGACAATTGGAGAGCTTCGGCCGGCCGGTCTAAGATGACGTCGTGGCACAGAAGATCGGGGACGGGGGTCGGCACGTGACAGGTATGTATAATGCACCACACTTCCGGGTACATGTGCGGGGGTGGGGGGACACAGGGAAGGGGGCGATTCACAGACATAACATATATTACAAAGTGGTATAACTTTGTAATGTGTGTTATTCTGTGAATAATTTCTTAGCGCCGCACTACCCCTTTAAGAAAACACCTAGTAATAGTCTCAGACTTTACATTATCCCAAGCTGAGTGCAGTGCATCAGAAACATTGATCGCTTTTGATAACCAGTGCACTTTGCAGGCAAGGAAGAACACACAGAGGAGGATACTTAAAGGGGTTATCCGGGTAACAAAAACAATATTTCAAATGACCCCCATTCCCAATACTACCCTATGTCTAATATACATGTATAACCTATTTTGCACCCTTTCCTTGCTTTTTTCTCATTTTTATCGGCTTGGGGCCAGGTTAGCTGTCTATTGACTTGGTAACCCAATCCCCAGGAGAAATTATCTGCATCATCTCCATGCACATGTGCTGCTTCCATAGACTTACATGTGTCCATGAGCCCAGGTTTCTGTAATATGAAAAGTTATAGTTCTATCTCTGCTTGCTGTCAGTAAATGCAAGGATGTGTACCCTGTCTTTGTGTCACAACTCTTTATATTGTAAGTGTTATAGATGTTCTTAGAGTCTGGATGGAACTAGAATGTTTTTAATTACAGTCAGCAAGCAGAGATCTAAACCTACACTACATACCCACCCCCGGTAAACAGATGCCCGTTATGCAACACATAGCTACACCATGCACGCATCAGCTCTGCTACATCATCAACTGTATATTATGGAATATATATTGTGGTGATATGATGCAAAATAGAGTACACAAATGGACCAATCAGGGAAATGCATGATGGGAAATGTAGTTTCCTATCTTGCCTATAGATCGGCTTTTAGAAAAACTTGTAACGGCAGCAGCTAGAAAGACAGGAGACCGCTTAAAATACTCTGGGGGGACTTGGTGAGTAAGACCAGCTAACATTTATTTTTTGCTAGCTGGTCTTACTCGCCTTTAGGGTGCCTTCACACGTACCGTATCGCTGCGTTTTTATCGCGTTTTTGTTGCGTTTTTTGTTGCTTTTTTGCTGCGTTTTTTACATGCGCGTTTTGATCTAAAAAAAAAGCAGGGATAAGGAAAGTGAGAGATGTTTTTTCAAATGGCAGCACTTAAGGGATGAGTTTGGCCTAGAGGGGAAAGAGTGGTTTGAATACGTACAGCTGAAACATGCCGTTGATGATACTGAAGATAAAAATTTATTCATTGTAAAGTCAACCCCGATATTCAAACGATATTCCTGTTGAATAGAGGGGGGGGGTATAGAAAAGGGGTGTCACGAATATATGGGAAATTAATGGAAGGAGCCCAGGGGAATAGGGAAATGGGATGTAGGGGAAAGTGGGAAAAGGAATTAGGAAAAATTTCTGAGGGGCAATGGGAGAATATATTAAAGTGTCAGCAAACCAAAACCATCAGATAATACAGTTGCATATTTTGTATCGGCTGTATTATACCCCATTTTTTCTGGAAAAAATAGAAAAAAAAGACACTGCAGATTGCGCAAGATGTGGTGAAAGAATAGGGGATTGGCTGCATATTTTTTGGACATGTACGGCCCTGGAAAAATTTTGGAGGGAAATATTAAAGGCAATAGAGAATGAATTGAAATTAACAGTAACACCGTATCCGTCACTGATAATACTGGGGGAAGATTCACGGTTAGTGGGAGTAAGTAGTAAAATGAAGGAAATCTATGGCAGGAGATTGTTTGTGGCAAGGCTCATGATTGTACGGAGTTGGAACTCAAATGAGCCATTACAAGTTGGTACTTGGAGCAACTTGGTTAAACAATTTGTTAAAGGGAACCTGTCACCCCCCGTGCCGGGGTGACAGGTTCCCGACCCCCCGTTAGAGACCCCTATACTTACCTCATCGCGCCGGGTCCCGCTTCTGAAGATGGTCGGGTCCCGGAGATCTCAGCCGCCGCAGCCCCGGAGCGCTGGACTCTCCTGTCATTCTCTATGGGTGTTGGACTCCTCTCTCAGCGCGCGCGCCGGGCTGCGGCGGCTGAGATCTCCGGGACCCGACCATCTTCAGAAGCGGGACCCGGCGCGATGAGGTAAGTATAGGGGTCTCTAACGGGGGGTCGGGAACCTGTCACCCCGGCACGGGGGGTGACAGGTTCCCTTTAAGTATGAAAAGGTATGGGGAGGTAGGAGAGAATAGAAGAGGAAGATCGGTGAAGTGTAATATGTAGTGAATTGGTTTTTTTGTTTGTGCATCTGGGGACCACCTGGGGAAGGGAGGGGGGGGGGGATTTTGAAAATGGAATTGTGATAATGTGTTTTTGTATGAAAATTTGGAATTGATGATAAAGATTTTTTTGGAAAAAAAAAATACTCTGGGGGGACTTGGTGAGTAAGACCAGCTAACATTTATTTTTTTGCTAGCTGGTCTTACTCGCCTTTAGGGTGCCTTCACACGTACCGTATCACTGCGTTTTTAGCGCTGCGTTTTTATCGCGTTTTTGTTGCGTTTTTTATTGCATTTTTGCTGTTTTTCACAAGCGCGTTTTGATTTTCACATGATTTTCATGTGAAAATCAAAACTTGCATGTAAAAATCGCACCAAAAACGCAGCGATAAAAACGCGATACAAACGCAGCGTTAAAAACGCAGCGATACGGTACGTGTGAAGCTACCCTTAAGGAGATTGGAGTCCCAGCCCCAGGACGTGATGGGGATGAAACTCTAATTCCCTCAAAACAACAGAAGCTAATTGGCGATGACAGCTGCCAGTCAGCACAAACTTCATATCAAACACCTGAGCTCATCGGCCGTGGGCGGTGAAGCCCTGGCAATAACTAATGAAGGAGCCGCGTTTTACGCAACTAGCCATACACTCAAGCGTACACTTCGGCAGGTCGGTCGTACGCTCTGACTGTTCTGGGAGCTGAGCATGACGGCCAACTCCTGACACACGCGCCATACACGGAACGCCATTGGTGTGAAGTTCTGTTTTCAGGGTGGGTCTTTTAAACACCTGTACAAACTGGATGCCACGTCGGTAACATCACTGTGTCACATGACCAATCCGTGAAACTCAAAAACCGTTGTTAATATATCCCAATTAGAGATAAGTGCTAGGCAGTTCAAGTTAATTTTTTTGCTGA
Source organism: Dendropsophus ebraccatus (assembly GCF_027789765.1). NCBI lineage: Eukaryota > Metazoa > Chordata > Amphibia > Anura > Hylidae > Dendropsophus > Dendropsophus ebraccatus. The sequence continues at coordinate 87,799,902 of NC_091454.1, read as the reverse complement.
TAGAGGTGCTCAGCTCACAGCAGCTCAATCCACATAACGGCTATTTGAGACACAAAGGTCCAGATTCATCAAAGGGTGTAAAATGTACACAGGTGGAAACTGCCTACTACAACCAATCAAAGCTGTTCTTTTATTTTACCAGTGCTGAAAGCTGAGCTGTGATTGGTTGCTATTGGCATGTTACACCAGTGCATATGAGCACCGATCAGCAAGATTGGCAGCTTATTTGCTGTGCCTTTACACTGTACTACACGTTGAGGGGCCGGGCTGCTCAAACGATCCTTGTTTCCATTGTGCACCTCAGGAAACTGGCAACACAGATATGTATATATCTGTGCTGCCAGTTTCCAGATCACTAGCAGTCTATACTTGCCATGCTGCTTGTGATTCAGCATCTGGTTTCTCCTGTCTTACGGCTGTCGGCTGTATCTTCAGGCCTCGCCTTCTCTGACTGTCAATCATTCTGGAGGAGGCGGCAGCCTGAAGTTACAACAGCAAAACCATAGAGCCAGATGTCGGATCACAAGCAGTGTGGTAGGTACAGACTGCTAGTGATCTGGAAACTGACGGACCAGAGATATACATATCTGTGCTGTCAGTTTCCCTTAACCTTTATTAGCTGTACTAACCCCTGTTTACGCAGGAAGATGCACTGTGTAATTTTAAAAGCATTTTCTAAACAGAATAATTGGGTTTGCCCAGACTTCATCTGATTGCTGTCACTTTTACACCCAACAATTATCAGTTTCTTGAGCGTTTCTACCAACTCTCCTGGCCAATAATTAGGCCATGTAAAAGGCCCTTTAGGCTTTTAAGTAAGAGAGACAGTGGCACTCATTAAAATCAGCCAAGAAATGTACCTGATCTCTGATGATCTCTCAAGATTTAAAGTGCAACATGTGAACACAGCCTAAAGCTAGCCATACTTTAGTATTCGTAGCTGCCTTCTGAATGCCTTGGTGTTCATGTTTGGTTTGATATTGGAGAATATATTGTCATTTAAAATGCTACAGGGGTTGTCTGGGGAGCAGAAAAGCTTTTGCCTGTTTCCTGGGACACCATTTTAAAGGGGTTGTCCAGTGTGGGGGCACTTTTTTGGGGGGATCAGGGAGGAGGTGGCTGAAATAAAAGACGTTCACTCACCTCCCCGGTTCCAGCGGCGGCTCACTCATCGCGGCGCTCCGGTCCCCGATTCCCGGCTGCTTCCGGGTGTCTGACGCCACCCGAGACGCTACGTCTCAGGGCCGCTCAGCCACTCAGTGAAGGAGACGGGATCTGAGCAGACTTCACACGGATCCCGCTTCCTTCACTGAGTGGCTGAGCGGCCCTGAGACGTAGTGTCTCGGGCGGCGTCAGACACCCGGAAGCGGCCGGGAACCGAGGACCGGAGCGCCGCGATGAGTGAGCCGCTGGAACCGGGGAGGTGAGTGGACGTCTTTTATTTCAGCCACCTCCTCCCTGGTCCCCCCAAAAAAGTGCCCCCACACTGGACAACCCCTTTAATTTTCTGTCCGCTATAATTTCTGAGGTAAGAGACAAGACGGATGCATGTCACAAGCACGTCATGCGCCAGCACCATGCCCATACACAATGTCCAATAACTGCCTGATGCTGCATTAGATATCTCGTGACATCCACCCAGCCAACTCTCCTTTTTGCAGGTACAGTTTTGAAAATGCTAGAACACAGAGCACTGAGGAGCAGAATAAGTGAATAAGTAAGACCTATTTTCACAAATAAGTGCTTTTAGCAATTGTATTTATTTTTTTCCTCACAAAAAAATCAGCCTTATACCTCTAGTGTAAAAACAGCTGTAGGGTGCTTTATAAATAAAATAATAATGCCATATATTGTATAATGCCACAACATATTCCACAGTGCAGTGCAGAGATCACTCACATTGGGTCCCGAAAATCCAAAAAGCATTTTCAAACACACACACACACACACACACACATATATATATATATGGGGGCTGTATTAAAGGGGTTATCCAGCGCTACAAAAACATGGCCACTTTCCCCCTACTGTTGTCTCCAGTTTGGGTGGGGTTTTGAAACTCAGTTCCATTGAAGTAAATGGAGCTTAATTGCTAACTGCACCTGAACTGGAGACAACAGTAGGGGTTAAAGTGGCCATGTTTTTGTAGCGCTGGATATCCCCTTTAATAATAAATGGCTTCACCCAACCACTTACCGTGAGTGGAAAAAATTTTTTTTTTTTGTATTTTCTGTTATCATTCATATTCTCTGAAAAAAAGAGACAAGAAAGCAAAAATTGTGCTGGGGTATGTAAACTTTTGAGCACAAATATATATATATATATATATATATATATATATATATATATATATATACACCGTCTGAATGTATGCTATTACAGCAATATAATAGAACTCCTTCTGAAAAAATTATTAAAACTGAAAAAATGGAGTTATTTAAAAAATAGCTTTTATTTAATTACGTTAAAAAAGTTTCACACTCTATATTAACGCAGCCATCACCAGAGCACCAAAGGTTTCACTAATATTGTATTTACAGTTCATAAATGTCCATAACACCAATATTGCACTTAGTAGTTATTGCACATCTTATTCTTTTGATAATATTATAGCTGTGACCTGGGTTTGTTCACACTGCTATTTGTAGACTTCAATAAATATGTGGGTATTGGCTATGTGTCAACGTCAGTTCACACTGATGCATGCGTTTTATTCCATTATTCATGCGTTTTATTTTTTATTGCACTTAGCCCTCTGCACAATACCATCAATATTGGTTAGAACTTGCACATGTCCCATAGATCCTATTGCACTGTTGGAGATAGTACCATTTGATTATTACACATTGTTACATTGCACATTGTTATTGCACTATTGGCTTCTCCAGTACACAGTTAATACAAATGATAAGGCACTTCCCTTAGTCCTGTTGATGATCAGGATCGTCCTTTTTGGAAGTTACCCATCAGCAATCATAGTGGCCACTATTGATTGCTGATGGGTAACTTCCAAAAAGGACGATCCTGATCATCAACAGGACTAAGGGAAGTGCCTTATCATTTGTATTAACTGTGTACTGGAGAAGCCAATAGTGCAATAACAATGTGCAATGTAACAATGTGTAATAATCAAATGGTACTATCTCCAACAGTGCAATAGGATCTATGGGACATGTGCAAGTTCTAACCAATATTGATGGTATTGTGCAGAGGGCTAAGTGCAATAAAAAATAAAACGCATGAATAATGGAATAAAACGCATGCATCAGTGTGAACTGACGTTGACACATAGCCAATACCCACATATTTATTGAAGTCTACAAATAGCAGTGTGAACAAACCCAGGTCACAGCTATAATATTATCAGAAGAATAAGATGTGCAATAACTACTAAGTGCAATATTGGTGTTATGGACATTTATGAACTGTAAATACAATATTAGTGAAACCTTTGGTGCTCTGGTGATGGCTGCGTTAATATAGAGTGTGAAACTTTTTTAACGTAATTAAATAAAAGCTATTTTTTAAATAACTCCATTTTTTCAGTTTTAATATATATATATATATATATATATATATATATATATATATGTGTGTGTGTCAGACGGAAACATTCTTAGAACCTTATTTAGATCCTTATTTAGAACCTTATTTTTAGTCGTAGAATTTTTTTTTAAACCATGTTTTACCATGCTGTTAGAACATGCTAAAGGATTATATGCAACTTTTATAGGTTTGCAGAGCTATTTTACAAACGTACCACAGGACGCCTAAAATGTATTACACGGAAGTCCGGGCGCCAGTACCTAGGCAAGTGCCACTGGTTTCTGGCTGTTACACTGTACAAGCTGCTAATCAGAAGCACATACAAAAAAAGCAGCACTGTAATTGACCAGGCCGAGAACCATTGGCTCCCGACCTGTCAGTCAAGGCTGCCACCTCTCCTCCCAGTGTTGCAGCACATCCGTGATGTCACTCGTGCTCACACAGCACCAGAAGAGCCAAGGAGAAGCTAGTGGGGAGAACCACTGCAGCCTGCAGCAGGTTAGTATGATTTGTTTTTTTAATCCTCCGTTTTTATGACCAGGATTCACTGATGGTTTCCTGAAGTCTCCAGAAGGACTTCCTCATCAGTGTTTTCTGACTGAAAAAACAGCCACAGACGTGTAAAGGGGGCCTAGGTAACAGTGCGCACAGTGTAGGCCTATACTCAAATGTCTTTGGTGCAACTATACGACAAAGCATTTTTTTCTTGTAAAATACCATGTAACACCATATTCACACAGGGCAATTTCTTGGTTGTGCTTGTAATAGAAATCCTTATACATTAATTAGAAATCCATAGGGTTATAATGCATTGTATATTTTTGTTCATTGGAAACATCAGGAACTTCTGCTAATGTATATGTCTAACAGGTCCATCATTAGACAGCCTTTTGTGTCCTTTTGGCCTACATTTGGTTGCTATATCTTTATTAGTTTTCAAACTCTACTATGCTTTTGCTACAACTGCGTGCATAAACAAAAAAAAATATTTTGCTATTTGTTTTTGAACCTGCCTTTAAGACCACAGGGAGAAAATGAAATGGTACCGTTGACCAGATTGCCTGAATTTTGAGAAAAAAACAACTTAATATGTTGCATGCGATTTTATATGTAACTGATCAGGGAGCCTTCTCTTACATGCATATATGTTTTCTACTTTTATTTTCTAGTGTGTTATAACGACATTTTTGTATAACATCTGTTGCTGTAATGCCAACTGATGTTTGCCGTATCACGTCCTAAAGCCATACAGATCATTTGGGAGGTGGGAGATTCCCATGCCTGAGAAGAGCCTTGGTTTCTCTGTGTAACAAACAGGCAGTGTTTCAGTGCTCTCTGCTGGAGAAGCTGTGAGGTAGTACTACTGGGTCTTTAGCAAATGCTGAAAGCACAGGGGTAACTCATTCTGGTTTGTCCTCAAAATGGCCTTCAGCATGTCTTTCTAAAGGACTATGAATTCATTCAAGTAACCACTGTTTAATGTATGGATGGATAGAACTTTGTCTAGTGGCAGTCTTTTGAAGCACAAAAGCATCCTTAACACATACATTTTCCTAATTTTTTTCTTTTGCTTGAAAAACATGCTGCAGCATTATTTTTGTGCTGAATGTGTTTTTATGCAGTTTTTGTAGCTCTTACTTTTTTGCATCTTTTTCTCTTTTACAAGTCACAATTTCAGAATTTCTCAGAATGAAAGTTAAAGAACACCAAAAAGAATGCAACATAGACATGCTTTATTCCTTTAGGAAGGGGGAAAATCATGGCAGTCTACGGGAGGAAAAACTATTAAAAAAAATATGGGTGGAGAAACTGCTACAATTAGAGGATGCTTAAAACTGTCACTGAGCTAAAAAGCGCACCCCAAGTGAGGAAAAATGCCGTGAAGAAAAAAGCATTGTAGAATAACTATAGTTTCCTGCTGGTGTCCAGATAACATCTGTCCACAGCATTTTTTCCACCAGTAAAAAAAAAATCACATTGTATTTTTCTGGAAAAACCCAAAGTGTGAAACCACCCTAAAGTAAAATGCAGTTCTTAAAACATATATACTGTTGTGCCTTGGATTACAAGCATTATTCATTCCGGGACAGTGCTTGTAATCCAAGTCCACTCTTAAACCAAAGCAAATTTTAAACCAAAGCAAATTTTCCCATAAGAAATAATAGAAATGCAGACAATTGGTTCCCCACCCCAAAAATAATAATTTATTACTCTGAATAACATGTAAAACAGATGAAACAAACATTCAGAAACAGCAGAATATGTGATATTATAAGTTACTGTACAGTAATGGAGAGGATGGGAAACACAGGGACTGACAGAGACTGCAGGGAACATAAAGGAATGAGCAGGGCAGATGTGCACACATACATGCAGCACTCTCTGTCCGGGGAGAGAGGGGTTACAGCTATGGAGAAATTACCTCCACTGTCCTGTCCCCTGATGCAAGCCCCAGCCTGAAGTGGATCTGCTATGATTTGGAAGGTGAGGGTCAGAGTACAGTGCTGTAGACCACACTATGCAGACCATGCCCCTCCTCCACTCGCCCACCCAGTACAGGGAGCTCTTAAACCAAAGCAATGCTCTTAAACCAAGTCACAATTTTGAAAAACTGAGCTCTTAAACCAAAATGCTCTTAAACCAAGTTACTCTTAAACCAAGGTACCACTGTACTGTGAATTTCAATGCAGTGCCATTTTAAAGCATTTATTGTTTTGTTTTGTATTGTTAAGTGAATCTGTCAGCTGTAATTCATGCTGTTAGGCCAAGAACAGTAACACAGTAACTCTCCTATATCTGTCCGTGCTTCCAGAATGTCTAGAAAAAAGGCTATTCCATGGTCATGATCTGCTGCATCTTGGAATGTCTTCTCTTTCCCTCTACCTGCTTGAGCCTGGCTTCACACTGCCTTAAAATTGGGGGAAAACACCATGGCGTTTTTTGTTTTTGTTTTACAAAAACTCCAGCGGCCAGATGTTTGGTGAAAGTCAATTGAAGTTTATGATATGCCTTACATACATAGCATTTCTTTTTGGTGTGGAATTTTTCTCTCCTTTCTAATGTTTTTAACTCCTTAAGGACCAGGCTAATTTTAGTTTTTGCGTTTTTGTTTTTTCCTCCTTGTGTATATAAGGCCAAGGCAGTTGCATTTTTAAACCTACGGACCCACATGAGCCCTTATTTTTTGCGTCACTAATTGTACTTTGCAATGACAGGCTGAATTTTTGCATAAAATATGCTTTGAAACCAGAAAAAATTATATGCGCTGTGAAATAATAAAAAAAAAAAAACGGAATTCTTTTTCTTTGGGGGGGGGGGGGCCTTCCTTTTTACGCTGTGTGTCCTATGGAAAAACTGACATGTTATATATGTTCCTTAAGGCTGGGTTCACACACAGTATATTTCAGGCAGTATTTGGTCCTCATGTCCGGTCCTCATAGCAACCAAAACCAGGAGTGGATTAAAAACACAGAAAGGCTCTGTCCACACAATGTTGAAATTGAGTGGATGGCCGCCATATAACGGTAAATCACTGCCATTATTTCAATACAACAGCCGTTGTTTTAAGATAACAGCAAATATTTGCCAATAAATGACGGCTATCCACTCAATTACAACATTATGTGAACAGATCCTTTCTGTGCTTTCAATCCACTCCTGGTTTTGGTTGCTATGAGGACCTGACATGAGGACCAAATACTGCCTGAAATATACTGTGTGTGAACCCAGCCTAAGTCAGTACGATTAAAATGATATGCAACTTGTATAACTTTTATATTAATTGATGGCTCGTAAAAAAATAAAACCCACCTGGCCCCTAGTGGTCGTCCGGGTCAACAGGATGCCCGATGCCTTGATGGCCAATGTATTACCGCCAGCTGATGTCACTGGTGTGCACGTCCCACGGCAGGGCCAGAGCCAATAGAAGAGTGCGGTATGTGAGGCGGGCCGCAGCTGCTGGAATCTTGGCACTGGTGGGCTGCAGGTGGCAGAACATCTGATCAGGCACCTGGTACATGGGTGGATAGACAATACATATCACCTTTGCGGTGGGGCCCAGGTCAGTGGAGGGGCCCGCTAGGCTGAGGCTCAGAGTCTGAACCTGGAGGGCCCCCCTGCTGACCTGGTCCCCTGTGCAGCTGAACTGGCTGCACAAGTGATATGTCCGCCGCTGTGCTGCCCCCAACCTCATGGCTGGGGGAGGGATGGGGTCCGCGTCCGCTGCCACACACTGAGGGGGGCGTCACTTAAACCATCCGACAGTGTCAGCAGCCGCAGCCTTCAGCGGCTGCTGACAGTGTCAGGTGGCTTCAGGGACGCTCTATCTCTTTCAGTGCAGGCTATTTACACATGCAGAGAGCTTCTGGAGCAGACAGCCTCACACACAGCTCAGCTGCCTGCCCTGGAAGCTCGCTGCTGCAGCTCTGTGGTACCTGCACTCTGTCTCTTCTCTCCTGTTATCTCCCACACACTGCTGCTACTGAGGTCACAGGTCAGGGACAAAGCAGGAGAGAAGATGAAAGCAGGTGCCTCAGGGCTATAGCAGTGAGCTTCGGGGCAGGGAGCTGAGCTGTGTTTGACTGCCTGCTCCTCTCCTGCTTTGTCCCTGTGTCAGGTCAGCAGCAGTTTCGATAAGACAGACAGCCTTCTGGAGCCTAGACTAGGTGAGTATTTGGAGGGGGGGGGGTCTGTCAGGGATTGGTCTGCCCACAGGAGAGAGGATATGAGCTACAGCGGGACCCATGGGGAGAGGGGGGGTAACTACAGTGCAATTAACAAAGGGCGGGAGATTACTACAGTGGAATTAACTAGGGAGAGAAGGGGGTTACTACAGTGTGACCTATGGGGAGAAGGGGGTTACTACAGTGTGACCTATGGGGAGATGGGGGTTACTACAGTGTGACCTATGGGGAGATGGGGGTTACTACAGTAGGACCTATGGGGAGGGAGGTTACTACAGTGGGATATGGAGGTACAGAGGGATATGTACCATATGGGGGGGGGACAGAGAGTTACTGTGTGAAGCAGATGAATGATACTGGAGAGAGGAGCCTAAAATGTTTGTCTCGCAGATAGCCGGAGAAGTTTTCAAGATGGCTGTGCATGATGGCGAAGAAACGTAAAAGTGAACAACCAGAGAAGACATCCCCTGTGAGTCACTGAATAACTGCAATATAATCACTTATAAGGTCTTCAGAACCGGTGTACAGCCTAATCTATCGCTATATGGTCAATGCTGAGGGAGAGTATTGCTGTTTGTATAGTGGATGTTATGCTGCAATGGTATGGGGGTATAAGTCACTATGTAATGAAGATGTGGTGATATTTGTTTCTCATATAATGGTAATAGGTGATGTGGCTATAGGGGGGTGGCACATTGCTGTGACTCCCTCTTTCCTCCCAGCAAAATTTGGGAGGTATGCATGTTTTTCCTGGCCTTAACAGCTATCTAACAGTGTCAGCAGTTTGCAACGAAAATAGCAGCTTGCAGATTCCCTGTAAGGTTTAATTTTCCCTTTTTAAAATTTTTAAGATGTCGCAGAGAATGTTAAAAGTTTTGGTCAGTTTTGTTCTACAGGTGGCCATTCGTCTTCTAATAACTGACGGCTGTCCTCCCTTTACACAGGAACATTCAGCATGGCCAATCATTCCGCTGTTCTCTATGGAGAAGGGAGAGGTAAGCTGCAACAAGAGCGCTCTCTGCAGCGTACAGTATCTCTCCCTAAACAAAGGGGTCCCCCTATCATGACCACTGGTGTCGGTGGTTGTTCTAGAGGGCCCCATATACCTTAGATTGACAATAGTATAAGGTGTATGGGCACTTTAAGTGTTCAGACTCTGACCAATCGCTAAAACAGATGGGGAGAAAAGTCTAATGCACGTTTAATTATTACCGCTTGAATCTCTGCGGCAATATAATGAAGCAGCTGCACGGCTCTGTCACTACAGTGCCACGGAGATTTAAAATTGATACATCATGCCAGGCGGAGAAACACTCCATTACAGGGCTTCATTTTGTCCTCTCTATATAGTCCCTGCCGCCCATGGCAAGGATATGTAAACAATGGACTACGGCAGTCTACGCAACCGTAGAACTCTCGAAGGTGGCGATTATGTGGTTACCTGGCTGCATCAACAACTACTAAACTGCTGAACACTACCTTCATGTGCATATAAACTGAATGCATTCAGCTATTCAGTGCTTACACAGATGTGGACACAGCCAAGGCCAGGATCCCTTCTTTTGGTAATGCTGGGGGGGGGCGGGGGGTTTGGGTAGTGGCTGAGCAGGCCCACCATGCCGCATCTCATGACCCTGAAGCAGACACACACCAGGGGACTGGAGCGCTGGGAGAAGGGAGGTAGGTGGATGTAATTTTTTTCCACTCACCCCATCCCCGAGCATTACCAAAAAGGTGTCCTGACTAGAATACCCCTTTTAAGGACAATATATATTTTAGGGCTTTTACTCCTCACTGTCTTTTGAGACTATGTTTACATGCCATAAAATAAAAGAAAAAATCTTCAATATAATACTGCGCTCCATTGAAGTCAATGGGAAATTGGCAGACAGTGTACATACTGTATAAAATAGCTGTCCTAATTGATTACGACCATCCAGATAATAAACATGCTCGTTATTTACCACCTGCTTTTGCAAAAGAAAATAAAAAATTCATGTGTTTTCACATATTCTTCAGATCAGTATGATTCAAACGTTGTCTAATTTATCTAACTTTCATTTTAGCAGCCAGAAGTCTCAGGCTCGCTCTATACACTGAGAGCACCAGGACGAGTATGCTTGCTCTGTGTTCTCAACTCATAATTACATAGTATAGACTGAATTATGCATATGTTTATAGTTCTTCCTGGATTAACTGAGGGTATTTTTCAAAACTACAGTCATGCTGTAACCAAAGATGTTAATTGATTATATATGAATACCAGATTATGTTGTCTTTCAGTTGATTTGGAAACTGATAGGTATAAATCATGAGAAGGGCAATGTTACAACAACGTGAAATTGCTATTCTACCACACGCCTTTTTAAATGAGTTATTGCTCGGCTTTGGAAAAGTGTGTTTATTTTACAGTGGTTTACCAAAAGTATGCAAGTGGTTACAAATATGTAGACTGCTAACGATGGGAGGTGCCACTAGTTTGGGAAATCCATTCACAAATATTGGACACAAGTATTTGGATCACTAGTAAACTCTTATTAAGAGAAGAAAAAAAAAACTTTCTAAATAGTCATTGAAGGGGGGTTCAATGACTATTTAGAAAGTTATTTTTTGTGTCCACACCTTTCACCTTGAAAGCGTGATAATTATTGTAGTAATAAATATGTTTATCTAATTCTTAATATACACAGTAAATAATGGCAGAAAAAGCAGCAGCAAGACACTTTTCTTGTTGGCAATATAGGGCATTTGGCCCAGATTAATCAAGCTGTCTAAAATCTGCATGCTATTTTTCTTCTCACCGCAATGAATAGCAGCTCAGGTTTTATTTTACCAGAACTCACTAAGATATAAAACAGGAGCTGTGATTGGTTGGGGGAGAAACCAGAGTATAGGTGTTTTAGGAAGAGTTTTAGGAAGCTTTATAAATATGGGCCTGAGAATAGTAAACAGGGCTGGCTTTAGGGAAGATAACGCCCTGTGCAGAATTTGCTTTTGGCACACACAGTATAATGCCCTAAAAGTCCCCCCACAGAGTATCAAGGGCCCCAATACATGCATATGGTAGTTATCTTATAACACTTACCACAATAGAGTGATTACATATTACATCCAAACTGCTCTGAACAAATCAGAAAGATTTTATCAGTCTGGTAATAACCAACACCTAGTAAGGCTAAGAAACTGGCTTCTTTCTCTAGCACATACAGTAGTCCCATATAGTTTTAGTGTTCCGCCACATAATAATTAAGTGTGCTCTGTGCTCCAATATAAGCAAGTAAGGTCTCTATATAATTTAGGTCCCTTTGTGTAGTTCCCAAATAGTATCAGGCCCCTGTGTGCAGCCCCAATGTAGTATAGATTGCTTTGTGCTGCCCCAGTAGTATAGACCCCTTGTGTGCTACCCCACTAGTATAGACCCCTTGTGTGTTGCCCCAGTAGCATGGAACCCTTGTTTTCTGCCCCAATAGTATAGACCGTTTGTGTGCTGGCACATAAGTATAGACCCTTGTGTGTTACCCACCTCTCCTCCCCGCTGTCTCAGTAGTATAGACCCCTTGTGTGCTGGTCTATTGGTATAAAGCCCTTGTTTGCTGCCCTAGTATTATAGACCCCTTCTGTTTAACCCCTCCTCTTTCCCTCCCTTTCTTCCTCCAATAGCATCCTGCAAGTGGCGCTCAAGTGACGTCACTTGGGCACTGGAACACAAGGGAGAGAGCGGCATCTTGTGACCTCAGGCAAAACATTGTCTGGAGCCACAAGACTGACAGACAGGGAGGTAGCCAATCACTCTAGTTCTTTTAGTGTTTCTGCATTTAACTCTAAGCACTTGTTACGAACAGGGGCAACATGGATGGGTAAGTAAATCAATCAATCACTTACACATTCCGATGGCGCCCCCCCCCGTCCCCAAACTGGAAGCCGGCACCCTGTGCAACCGCACTGTTCACACATCAAGGTCAGCCATGGTAGTAAACATCAATAGATTATAGATCTTACATGTACGGACTGCCCAAAGCAAAGCACATAGCATCATGCAATACCTGATCGCAGTGCCTCTGCATATCTACACTCTCTATTATCATCACCACGTCTTTAACACCTCAATGAAGGCTAAATTACAAAAATATATAAGAATATATAAAAGCAGAAAGGCTGCCTGTGTCTTTTGTACTTAAATTTACTTAAATTTAATCTTGGTGTGTGTGTGTGTATTCTGCTATTGCACCCACAAGCAAAAGGTAGAAAATCAAACTAAAGTGCAATTCTATGGCAAAACACATGGTCACGTGCATGTTATGTTGTTGCATTCCCTGCGCTGCTTATGTGAATTGCTACTGTATTTAAGATGTGTTCTTTTCCAACTTCCCAGTGGGAACCCATCCTTGGGGATCCACTGCATTAAGCACAGCCTTTTACAAAAGACCTAAATGTGCAGTGACCTTACAATACCTTTCCATGGTATTTTTTTTCGTCTGTGTTCATTCCTCAAATTCCATTTATTTTTTTTCTTTTGCCACGTTAAACACAGAGCCGAGCTGCACATACATGCAGTTTGCTCTGTCTACTGTTTGTTTGTAATGTGGTTTCAAACTGATGTACAACTAAACATGCCTATTATATCTTCATGGATATATGCCAAGACACATTTTTATTCAGACTAAGGAGATATTTGTCCTCTCTGAATTTCTATATGCTACTCAGTTAATTTGCCATGTCAGCCTATTCAGCCAGACACAACTGTCTTCTATTCCAGGGCTTCACAAAGTTCTTGGGCCTCGCCAGCCAATGCATGTTGATGATGAGCCTCTCCAACAAACACCTACTACCATGTGCACTTAATATCATGTGACAACTTTAAAACAGCACCTACCTCTTTAAGGGGTTATCCAGTTTTTTTTTAAAAAATAGCCACTTTTCTTCAGCGACAGCACCACTCTTGTCTTCAGTTTGGGTGTGGTTTAGCAACTCAGTTCTATTGAAGTTAATGAAGCTCAAAGCAAATGTAAAGCTTACAGGCTATATCCAGTGTTACATACTATCGGATGTATGCCGCCGCACTGAATCAGCTTCTGTGGTTCTTTTTCTTATTGGTCGTCCTGTTCGGATTATTTTCGCATGAATATCTATATGCAAATCTTGTCAGTTGTGCATAGGAGGTGAGCCCAGAAAGAGAAGTTCAAAGCTATCTCCTTCCCCAGTCCAGATGACGCATGCTTCCTCTTCTCCTCAGTCCCATGTCCAGTCTCCTACCCACCCGATCTATCAGTGCGGCCCCATCTTGGTTCCTTATTAGGTACACTCTGATGATGGTTTTGAGAACAAGCTGAGATGGGGCCACGCTGACAGGCTGGGCAGGAAGGAGACTGGTGGCAGGACCGAAGAGAAGAGGAGGCATGCATCGTCAGGGCTGGGGAAGAGATAGCTGTGAACTACACTTTCCGGGCTCACCTCTTTTGCACAACTGACTAGATATAGAAATTCAGGCAAACATAATGCAAATGGGACAACAGATTACAAAAACGGACCCCATCAGCTTTTTCAGCCTGGCGGCACACATCTAATGGTATGCAACACTTGATATACTGTAGCATGTAAAGGGATACATTCGCTTTAATTGCAAACCAACCTTGAACTGGAGACAAGATTTGTGTTGTTTCTTGAAGAAAGTGGCCATGTTTTTAAAAAACAGGATAGCCCCTTTAAGGCTATGTTCATACAACGTCCAAAAAAGAAAAAAGGGGTCCACTTTTTGGGTTAAAAAATACATCTGTTATTGCATTCTAATTGACCTCAATAAATTGCATTGAAGAGTATGGAGCAACAGACGTCTTTTTCATACAGTGTATTGAAGGACGTCCTCCTCAAAAGACATCCATCATTCAATACACTGGGAAAAAGATGTCCATTATTCCATAGACTTCAATGCAATTGAAGTCAATTAAAATGATGTAAATAATAGTGGTATCCCACTGTAGGGTGAGGGATGCAGTAGTGTGTTCACAGTTTGGGAATAGTGTAGAAACAGAGCAAGTAAAATAACTGTGATACACGGCTAAGTGATTATGAACTTAGTTTTATTGGATTATATACAAAACAGGAAAATATGCCACTACAAGAGTGGGCTTAAATAAACAAATAAAGCAAAACATGAGCTGGTCCCAAGATGGGACTGGTGACCTATTATACCCTACCTGACCACTAAGTCCCCTGTGTGTGGGCGTCCCCACTAGGGGAATATAGCCCTACACTAGGTACGTGATGTCAGTATGGTGTATTGTCTTGGTCACAAATAGAGAGTGATAGTCAGGCCGTCAGGTGTTGTAAAACTGTCGCATTGATGTGCGGTTCAGAGTGGTTGGTGTTCATATGGTTGTGGTAGGTAACCAAAAATTGCACCCCACGTGTGCCGACGCGTTTCTCCCGTTCAGGTCGACTGATTCATCAGGGAAGTGGGGTGATGAAGTATGTTGCATAGGGCAATGTGCGACGGCTCAGCATCCGTTACGTCTGAAAGTTTCTAATGGATAGTCCTCCTATTTGGCTGGTCTGTCAGTTACGGAGGTGACAGGGTAATGAATCATCACCCAAGAGGCAGTATTTGCTAGTAGATAGGTTAAGGTGGAGTAGTTAGTTGTAAGTCAGTTGAAGGTTAGAATGGTTAGTAGATAGCCATGCGTCCAGTGCTTGGAACAATGCTTGTATGCATAGCGAGCGTGGATTGGTGTGCTGTTTGTGCCTAGTGGCGTAGTGAATGATACGATGCGGCATCAAAGATATCAGGGACCGGAATAGTCGTCCCTGGATATGATACATGCAGTATCACGTACTGTTAATTATAACGTTCAGGTGTGTGGAGCATTGGGTCAAGGTGCCGGATGCCATACAGGTAATGCCGGTATTGTCTTTATGGATAGGTACAAGGGGAGGTGTCCTGATGAGAGGGATCGTATCATTCACTACTCCATATCTAGGCACAGACAGCACACCAAGCCACGCTCGCTAAGCATACAAGTATTGTTTCAAGCACTGGACGCATGGCTATCTACTAACCATTCTGACCTTCAACTAACTTACAACTAAGTACTCCACCTTTACCTATCTACTAGCAAATACTGCCTCTTGGGTGATGATTCATTACCCTGTCACCTCCGTAACTGACAGGCCAGCCAAATAGGAGGACTATCCATTAGAAACTTTCAGACGTAACCGATACTGAGCCGTCGCACATTGCCCTATGCAACATACTTCATCACCCCCCCTCTCTGATGAATCCGTTGACCTGAACGGGAGAAACGTGTCGGCACACGTGGGGTGTAATTTTTGGTTACCTACCACAACCATATGAACACCAACCACTCTGAACCGCACATCAATGCGACAGTTTTACAACACCTGCTCTAAATGTTTTACAATCAGTCTGCTCTAAATGTGTCCATAATTGTGGATCCACAATTACTGACATATGTTCCTGTCATGTGAATGGTGCCTTAGGGTATGTTCACACTATGGAATAGGCGAGGAATTTCAATCCGCCCAAGGAACTGAAGTGTTAAGAACTTTCTAACGCATAGGACGTAGCATTGGGAACGTCCGCCTTCAGCTACGTCTGCAAAGAGAAGTTTCGAACGCTAAGCTGTGTGTGACAGGGAAGCTTTAAATTTAGGTTCAACAGGTCATGGATGTTTGTGTCACCAATGTTTTAGTGTAATTATTTAATGTATGTTTTCAAGTAACCTCACCGTTTGTTTTTTTACATTTTCTACTATGAAGACTCTTGGAGTGTAATATTTCACCTAGCTGCCTTTTTGCCTCTTAAAAAAATAATAATAAAAAAGAGACGGGGAAATAGAGAAAATATTGCCTCTCACTCCAGCGCTTAGCCGATGGTCTTGGCAAGCAAACAAATACTGTTGGCAGAGCTCACAGAGACACTCATAGTGGTAGCAGCACAGAGGAATTTGGCAGGGATATGTGCCGCATGATTGTGATTCATTTTGTACTCTTGAAACAAGGAAAGCTTGGAGAGGATTTCTCTGCCAGAGTACTGCAAATACAATGTACAAGCATGCCTGATGCAAAATATTGGAATTTACCTTCCAGTCTTCCTCAACTTGGTCCACCTCTTATCACCAACTTAATTAGTGGGCACTTGCTTGCAGGAATTTTTGAAACATTCTATTAAATATTCTGAGTCAATTTATTTTTAAGTGTTTATTCCCTATACAGTATAGAGGTGTCTCCTGGCCCCTATCAAAGTGGAAATTGTCGCCAGAAGAGTAGCTGTAGGGACCAAGGTTGAATAAGTATAACGAATTTTGCATTTTTATCAGCCCAGCAACACCTACAGATAAATATTATATGATATTAAT
Source organism: Dendropsophus ebraccatus (assembly GCF_027789765.1). NCBI lineage: Eukaryota > Metazoa > Chordata > Amphibia > Anura > Hylidae > Dendropsophus > Dendropsophus ebraccatus. The sequence continues at coordinate 87,783,302 of NC_091454.1, read as the reverse complement.
GTTTATATTATAAACACCTATAGATATATTTTATAAGTTTTTGTCAATACACTCACCGATTACTTGTAAATTACTCCCAAAATTTAGTGAAGATTTGCAAAAATTAACATTTTCTTTCATTTGAAGTTCTTTACTTGTTAGAAAGATAGTCATGTCACATAAACCAGTACAGTGAAAAACCCCCATAATTGACGTCATTTTAAAAACTAAAATTTATCTTGCGGTGTAACAAGCATTTAATCTCAGGTGCTACAGGAAAGTGGTAAGCATTTGGCCGTAAAAATTATTATAAATAAAAAGATTATAGATAAATTTGTAATTTGTAAACTTTACAAAAAATTACTCATTTTCACAAGCAACACAGGTACATGCACCCTAACATTTGTTAATGCACTTTCTCCTGAGTATGGCAGTACCCCATAGGTGATTATAAACTGCTGTTTGAGCACATAGCAGACTTCAGAGGGGAAGGAGCGCCATTTTTAGTGCAAATTTGGAGGCAATAGTTTTAGGGTGCCATGTCAATATGAAAACATCCCAACTTTTGCGAAGAGCAAAAAGGGACACGTACGCCTCGGTCTCCATAGCCATGCCACTATAGCCACATTCCCAATCCCCATAGTGACCCTTCATAGCCTCTCCTCTTATAGTCCCGACCTAGGGTAGATCCACAAGCTACTGATTTTTTGCAGCAGAAAATGTGGTAAAAGCCATAACACCTTTCCTTACAAATCACCTGGTTATCCCCTATCCTATGCAGTCGGACCCTCACCAATCATGTAGTTATCTTGTGGATAGGGGATATATAATACCCAATAATATTTTAGAGGACCTCCAATACTCAAGGGACAGGCTAACAACAAGAGGTTAAAGTGACTCTGTACCCATAATCTGCCCCCCCCCCCAACTGCTTGTACCTTCGGATAGCTGCTTTTAATCCAAGATCTGTTCTGGACTCTATTGTCTATTGTCCTAAAGAAAACAACTTTTAAAGTTACTCTGTACCCACAATCTGTCCCCCCCAAACCGCTTGTACCTTCGGATAGTGGCTTTTGATCCATGATCTGTCCTGGCGGTGATGCAGTTATTGTCCTAAAAAAACAACTTTTAACCCCTTAGCGACCCATGACGTATCTGATACGTCATGGTGCCGCGGGGGGTGTTCAGAGCGGGGTCCCGCCGGGACCACGCTCTGGACGGCGCTGATCCCGGCTGACATGTGCAGCCGGTCAGTGCCTCTATTAGCCGGCGCGGGTCCCGTTGCCGCGCCGGCTAATTAAGCCTCTAAGTGCAGCTGTCAAACCTGACAGCTGCACTTAGAGGCTTTGATCCATGCATCCCTGGTGTCTAGTGGGACGGATCTCCCCCCCCGTGATGCGATCGGAATGACGCTGATCCCAGCTCGGCAATCTGATCGATCTTTGCTGTGTATATACACAGCATTGATCTCTATGAGAGATCATTGCTGTGTATATACAGGTCCCCCAGGGGACTAGTTAAAGTAAAAATAAAAGTAAAAATGTTTTTTTATTAATAAAAAATCCCCTCCCCTATTAAAAGTCCAAATCACCCCCCTTTTCCCATTTTATAAATATAAATAAATAAACAAATAACATATTTAGTATCGCTGCGCGCGTAATTGCCCGAACTATTAATCACATTCCTTATCTCGCACGGTAAACGGCGTAAGCGGCAAAAAAATCCGAAGTGCAAAATTGCGCATTTTTAGTCCCATCAAATCCAGAAAAAATGTAATAAAAAGTGATCAAAAAGTCGCATATGCGCAACCAAGGTACCGATTGAAAGTACATGTCATGGCGCAAAAAATGGCACCTCACACTACCCCATAGACCAAAGGATAAAAGCGCTATAAGCATGGGAATAGAGCGATTTTAAGGAATGGAAGTAAACGAATGCCTATCTCAATGATCTCTGCAGCATATCTATGCTGCAGAGATCTCAGTGAGAGATCAGTATACTTATACTAGAAGTCCCCCAGGGGGGCTTCTAGTATAAGTGTAAAAAAAAAAGTGTTGTTTATAGTAAAAAGCCCCCTCCCCCAATAAAAATCTGAATCACCCCCCTTTTCCCAGGTTTTAAATAAAAGTAAACAAATAAATAAATAAACATGTTTGGTATCGCCGCGTGCGTAATCGCCAGAACTATTAATTAATCACATTCCTGATCTCACGCGGTAAACGGCGTCAGTGCAAAAAAAATCCCAAAGTGCAAAATTGCGCATTTTTGGTCGCATCAAATCCAGAAAAAATGTAATAAAAAGCGATCAAAAAGTCGTATATGTGCAATCAAGGTACCGATAGAAAGAACACATCATGGCGCAAGAAATGACACCTGACAAAGCCCCATAGACCAAAGGATAAAAGCGTTATAAGCATGGGAATGGAGCGATTTTAAGGAACGTATATTTGGTTTGAATTTGGTTTGAATTTTTTATAGGCCATCAGATACAATATAAGTTATACATGTTATATATCGTTTTAATCGTAACGACTTGTGGAACATACATAACAAGTCAGTTTTACCCCAGGGCGAATGGCGTAAAAACACAGTTCCCCCAAATAAAAGAAATGCGTTTTTTTTTTTTCAATTTCACCACACTTTCAATTTTTTTCTGGTTTCGTAGTGTACTTAATGCAAAAATTCAGCCTGTCATTGCAAAGTACAATTAGTGACGCATAAAATAAGGGCTCATGTGGGTTTCTAGGTGGAAAAATGCAAGTGCTATGGCCTTTTAAACACAAGGAGGAAAAACCGAAAACGCAAAAACGAAAATGGGCCCCGTCCTTAAGGGGTTAAATTTGAAAGTCTTTGCCAATAAGGAAGATAGTCATAATACATAAATTATTGATTAATTCATATCTATAACATCTTTTCTTTATATTGGCAGCATTTGGTGAAGATGCTTTAACTTTTTTAGGTTTTTAGAGGCCGTAATTGTTTAGTAGCAATTTTCAAAATTTTGGTGAAAATCGAAACTAAATATTTTAGGGACCGGTTGAAATTTGGAGCATATTCTAGAGGCGTATATACTAGAAACCCCCATAATTCACCCCATTTTGAAATCTTCACCTTTTGAAGTATTCAAATTGACATTCATACAGTTTTTTAACCCTTTAGGCATTTCACAGGAATAACTACAAAGTAATAAATTTGAAAAATAAAAATTTCCATTTTCTATGCAGACTTTCCAATTCAATCCTATTTTTTTCATACCAACCCAGCTATAAAAAGTAAAATGCAATAAAATATTTATTCCTCTGAATCTGCAATTTTTACAAATACCCCATTTGTGGATGTAAAGTGTTGGGTGGGCGCACAGCACGTCTCAGAAGGGAAGGAGTACCCTTTAAATTTTGGAGAGTGGATTTGGCTGGAATGAATGTAGGAGGCCATGTTACATTTATAAAGCCCCCCTAGTGCTGAGACAGTGAAAACCCCCCACAAGTGACCCCATTTTGAGAACTACACCCCTTTAGGAATGTAGTAAGAGGTACAGTGAGCATATGGACCTCACAGGTTTTTCACATTTTTTTGCAAAATTGGGCTATAAAAATGAAAAATCATATTTTTCACACTTACACGTTGGTGAAACCCCACATTTTTCAAATTAAAAATACCTTAAAGGTTAAAAAGCCCCCCCAATATTTGTAATGCAATTTCTCCTGAGTAGGAAAATTCCCCATTTGTAAATAAAGTATTGTGGGAGCGCACAACAGGGCTCAGAAGAGAGGGAACACCTCTGTCTGTGTGTGCACTCCTGCTGTGGCAGTAAATGCACGGAGGTTTACCAACACTTACTAAAGGACGCTGACGCTTACTAACGGATGCTGACGCTTACTAATGAACGCTAACTGATGCTTAGTAACGGACGCTAACGAATGCTTACTAACGGACACTGACTGATTCTTACTTACGGACGCTGACTGATGCTTACTAACGAACACTGACTGACGCTTACTGACACAATGGACACTGGTTGATGCTTACTAACGTAGGCTGACTGATGCTTACTCACATTTACTATTGGACGCTGACTAATGCTTAGTAACGGACGCTGACTGAAGATTACTGACGGATGCTGACTGACACTAAGGGATGCTGACTGACACTGAAGCTTACTAAGGCACAGTGACTGAAGCTTACTGACAGATGCTGACTGACTCTTACTAAGGGATGGTGTCTGACGCTTACTAATGGGCGCTGACTGACGCTTCCTAACGGGCGCTGACTGACGCTTACTAACAGACACTGACTGACGCTTACTAATGGATGCTGACAGATGCTTACTAACGGGCACTGACTGACGCTTACTAACGGACGCTGACTGACTCTTACTAAATGACACAGACTGACGCTTACTAAATGACGCTATCTGAGATCACAGGGGAGGGGGCATTTATCATGTGTGTTAGTGTTTATCTGTGTTTTACACTATATGGATGCAGGCTCTGATCTCCTCACAGCTTTTTCCTAGTGAGGGATCAGAGCCTGCATCTATGCTCTGCCCTCCTGTTTCGATCAGATACTGTAATTGACAGCTCTGATTACAGAGCTGTCAATCACAGTACTGTACATAGAAGCATGTACCAGCATCATTAGACAGACGCTGGTACATGCTGAAGGAGGAGAGGGACATCCCCGGATCCCGGAGCTCAGCGAGTCCCGGGACGGGGGGGGGGGGGGGTGTTTGCGGAGTCCCACTGACAGGGAGCCAACAGTTGGAGGGGGAAGGAAGCTTGGCCCTGACTTCTCCGGCAGCGGAACAGGGGAGGTTAGTGCTGGGACGGGGTTGGGGTGCAAGGGGGACGGCAGTGGCAATAATGGGGAAGGTTCTGATGTGCGGGGGCTAACGATCAGGAGAGGGCAGAGGTGGCGACGGGGGAGTATAGGGCATCAGAGGGGAAGCGGCAGCAGAGGGGAAGCGTAGAGTTGGGACAGGGGGCAGGCGGGGGGTATGCGGCACTGGCGATTATGGGGGGCGGAGGCGGCACTGGCAATTAGGAGGGGGCAAGGGCAGTGGAGGCGGCTGCAGCGATCAGGAGGGAGAGGGAGCTCTGGCACAGCTTCCCCCAGGTCCCGGAACTCAGCAGAGCCCGGGACCGGTAGTTTTGCTGCTATTATCACCGGCATCAGTGGATCGTTAACGATCCACTGATGCTGGTGATCGCTGGTGCTGGACCCGTACTGGGGGTCCAGGAACATTTACACTAAACTGTCAGCTATTTGCTGACAGTTTAGTTGCGGCTCCCGGTCACTGTTTATATAAACAGTGAGCACCGGGAGCCGGTCAGTTATTGTACGTCCTGGTGCGGAAACTAACCTCCTGCCAGGATGTACAATAACTTCTTGGTGCGGCTACAGGTTAAAAGTAGTTTTTTTAGGACAATAACTGCATCACCTGCCGAACGGACCCCAGGATAGATCTTAGATTAAAAGCAGCTATCTGACGGTACAAGCGGTTTGAGCGGGGTCAGGTTTTTCTGTCCAGTCTCGCTTTAACCTATCTGGATAATAAAACTCTACAACCACTGTGTTGTGACTGGGTTAGTGACTACTGCACAACACTGTAGAATGGTGACCCAGTGTGGGACTGGGGTACAAAGGGCCCACCAATGGAACTGATCCTCTGACCTGGTTCCCTCCTTGACTAATATTATATTATCACTATATATATCACCAGTACACTGTTACTGACTAACAACTGACTGACAATAGAAAACATAGAGGTAGATACTAATGGTACTCAGGCTCTGCACACCATTTGAGTGATCATAGTGCAGTTACATCCAGTGACTCAAAGGGAGCGTCTTCTCTGCTCGGAGTCATTCACTTTTCCTTATTTTTTACATAATAGAATGGTTACAGTATGAGCCCTCATATAGTAGATAAGCCTTTTCTTTGCCTCAGTACAGTAGTCAAGCCCTCATCTGTACGTACATATAAATGTTAGCCCCCTCTGCGCATCCAAATAGTAGTCAGGCCCTCCTCTGAGTATCCATATAGTAGTCAGTCCCTCCTCTGTGCTTTTGTATAGTACCCAGGTTACCACTATGTGCATACATATTGTAGTCAGTTCCGTCTCTGTTCCCCATATATATTAGTCAGGCCTTCCTCTGTGTCCCATGTATATTAGGTAATTTGTTGTCAATCCCCTCGTAGGTAGTCTGCCTTTTAGACAGGCATCCCCCAGTAGATAAACCTCTCCCCCTATAGATAATATCCCTCAATATCGAAGGTAAGGCCCCCAGTACTCCTCTCCCCAGTATGCAGTATATTTCAACAGCGATGCTGCTGCAAGTTATCCTCCTGTTTACACCCCCCCAGTATACAGCAATGTGGATGCTGCTGCAGGTAATCCTTCTGTTTATACACACCCTCTCCAGTATACAGTAATGTGAATGCTGCTGCAGGTTATTCTCCTGTTCCCCCCCCCCCCCCCCCCACATACACACACTCATACAGTATACTGCAATGTGATTCCTGCATTCCCATGTTAAAGGGAATCCGTCAGCTCCCGGGCACTACCTAAGGTGTTGACAGTGTGCTATAGCTGGCAGCCCCCAGTGAGGATGGTGCCTTTTTGGTAATTTTCCATGCAGCGGATTATGTACAATTTTCTGTCTCCTACTGTCACAGAACTGTTGTTCGATCCACACTTGTCATGCATCCTCCTCCCTCTTCATGAATAATCAATGCTGCCCAGCCTCCTGCTCGCTCAGCTGTTTGCTCAGAGTGCAGATCAGTGCTCTATAGGAAGGTTATGTCTGAAAGAATCTTTCCTCTGTAATGTGTTGGAGCTGTGGTCTAGGGGTAACTCACCTGTCTAGAGACCTGACAGCAGTTCATTCTCTGGTTCAAATCCCCTGATGTAAATTTAATAGATGTCTTTTTTTCCTCATTATTGTATCATTTTTAAGGCTATGTACACACACACAGTATTTTTGCTCTGTATTTTGGTCAGTATTTTGCAACCAAAACCAGAAGTGGATTGGAAAGACTGAAAGGCTATGTTCACACACACTGTTGAAATTGAGCAGATGGCCGTCATTTAATGGCAAATAATTACTGTTTTAAAAAAAAAAACAACGTCCGATATTTGCCATTAAATGATGGCCATCTGCTCAATTTCAACAGTGTGAGAACATAGCCTTTCTTTGTTCCTAATTCACTCCTGGTTTTGGTTTCAAAATACTGAGCAAAAATACTGTGTGTGAACATAGCCTTAAAAATGATACAATAATGAGACAAAAAAAAATAAAGACATCTATTTAATTTCCATCAAGGGATTCAAACCAGAGAATGAACAGGTCTCTAGACAGGTGAGTTACCTCTAGACCACAGCTCCAACACATTAAGGAGGAGAGATTCTTTCAGAGATAACCTGCCTACAGAGGTCTGATCTGCAATCTGAAAGCTGAGCAAGCAGGAGGCCGGGCAGCATTGATTATTCATGAAGAGGGAGGAGGATGCATGACAAGTGTGGCACGAACAACAGCTCTGTGATGGTAGGAGACATAAGATTGTACATAATCCACTGAACAGAAAATTACCAAAAAGGCACCATGCTTACTGGGGGACTGCCAGCTACAGCACACTGCCAGCACCTTAGGTAGGGGTCGGGAGCTGACGGATTCCCTTTAAGCCTATTCCCTGTCAGTTAGCCCCCTTCCTTCCTTTCCCTATCTAATTTAAAAATAAAAAAGTATATACTCACCTGGCTTCAGTCATCCGGTGCCTGCTTTCACCCCAGGATCTGGATGCGCACAAGTGACATCACTGTACCCCGTGCCGGAATGCAAGGGGAGCGACTTCTCATCCTGCGGCCTGTTAAGAGCCTGTCAGTCACGGCCCTGTACTGCGATCGCTAACCTGGAGTATTCGCAGTTAAAGGGTCCTGGAAAGAGTCAGGAAGCAGGACACATGGGGGGCCATTCCGGGACGGAGGAACATCACCCAGGAATCAAGATTGTTGGGAGGTATGCATCTACTGCTCCTATGGTATTTTTTGAGCGGAGAGGGGAAGAAGCGGAGGCGCACGCGCCCTCCCATTCAGACACTGCAGGACACTGAGCATGGTGGGATTCCACTGTTTTTGCTCAGTGTGAACTGGGCCTTAGTGAGAATGCCTGACAGGTGACGCCCATTTTTAAAACAAGAATTTATCTAGGGGTGTAATGAGCATTGAGACCCCACAAAAGAAACAGAGGGGCATATGCTCCCCAAAGTTTGTTATGCAATTTCTCTTTAGAACAGCAATACCCCATATGTGACCATACATTGCCTTTCGGGCACACAGAAGGGCTTAGGAGGTACGCAGCACCATTTTAAATGCAAACTCAACAGCAGAAAGGCCAGGACTGCCATGGAGGGTAAATAAAACCCTCCAGCAACCATAGCAACCGATTGGCAACTTCGTTCTTTGCTTCAGCAGTGTCGATCAGAGCCCTGATAGTTCCGGTACCTCTGGGCACTCTGTGCATGCTGCTATCGATATTGTTCACTGAATGCACAGGGTTAAATTAGCAGGAGCGGACTGAAGTCTGCACCCAGTAATTGCAGACAGGTGTGGGCTGTAACATACAGCTCCTGAACCTGTGCTATATATAATGACTGCCAGTCTGCCATAAAAAGCTGGCAGACGTTAAGAGGTTAAAAACATAGAGTTGAATAGTATAGGTCATTACAAACACAGCAACATCAATTATGTATTTTTGAGCATATTAATGGGTTTTATTTTTTACACTTTTTTATTTTTCTGAATTGCATATGATTTTTTTATTTTTGTATTTTTCCCCTAGAAAGAATCTTGAAGCTGCAATCTCTGATCACACAGAAAGTTATAGCCTTTGAGCCTATTTCTGAGCCCACCTGATAGTGTCACAGCTAGGGACACAGGGACAACACAGGACAGTGAACCCTGAGGTTTGACACAACCAATGTCCCTGCCTACTTGCCACGGACAGCCCTAAGCGGCCATGGACAACCACAGAGCCGGCCCCTACACTGAGTAAGTGCGACACACACAACGCAGACAGGCGAACAAATACAATAAAGGAAGTTCAGCTAGCCAAGTCAAAAACCGAACGGACAACACAGAACAAAATCGGATAGAGAGTGAATAGTCGGAGCTCAGGCAAAAAGGCAGAACAGGGGCAGAACAATAGCAAGGAAATAGGACTGGGAACGCAGGGTAAGGAGCAGGGGAGTTGGGACTAGTAACAACTAATAGCCAGCTCTGACTGCTGGGCTTACTACTATTTATGCAGGATCAGGAACTCAGTCCAGCAGCTTATTGAACCAGCCCCTGATCCTCCACACAACTCACCTGCACAGCAGCAGATTAACCCTCAAGCTGCCAACGCACAACAAGCAAGACTGGTGGGGCTGAACAAACCTAAAATAAACCTGTGTTCAGAAAGGGTTCTGGAATTGCACCAACTCGGTGTCTTCTCGGCTGCACAGTTCGAACCGAAGAGCGCCAGTGCACAGTCCTGACAGATAGTGCATATTCATATATTAGTCCATATCATAGAATATGAATAAATGCATGAATAAATACCCCTTCTCTTCCCCCCCCCCCACCACCCCTGTTCCTGCTTGATTTATGGCAGCTTCCAGAGCTAAGCTCTGCTTCCACATCTCGCATGTGCATACAATTTGTATGCACAAAACAGGAGTGAGATTTGTAAGCGGGGCTTAGCTTCCAGCGCACTGTCAATCGAATAGGAGGAGGAGGACCTCGGCACTTCAGAGGCTTTTGAACACCTCATTGACACTTTGCCCTTCCTAATGGCTATCGAACGGTGTCAGCAGTTTAAGGGGTTTTACCCCTTTGGCTGATGTAGACCAGATATGACTATATCAATGTGAATCTGTTACTATTTTCTTTTGTAGGTGCTCCCAAAGGGGTATTCCCCCCAAGAGCTAAAAAATAAAAAGCTCCCAAACCTAGCTGGTCTTACTCACCAAGCCCCCCCCCCCCTCTCCCGTCTTTGTAGCTGCCGTTGTTTCTGAGTTAGTAAAATAGTGAGGTAGTAAAGGTGAGTCAGTGAAGTAGCAGAGTTGAGGTAGTGAGGTAGAAGATGTGAGTCAGTGAGGTAGCAGAGGTCAGGCAGGGGGGTCTGTCAGGGAAGTGCTGATGTCCAGGGGGTGGAACAGTCAGGGGATGCTGCAGGCGGTGGGGGATGATGTCCGCAGGGGGAGGACAGTCAGACGATGCTGCGGGCATCAGGGGATCATATCTGGGGGTGTGACAGTCAGGGGACACTGCGGGCAGCAGGGGATGATATCCAGTGGGAGAGGGCAGTCAGGGGACGGTGCTGGCAGTAAGGGATGAGATCTCGGGGGCAGGGTGACAGTCAGGGGATGGTGTGCATGACGGGGGATGATGTCCGGGGAGAGAGGGCAATGAGGGGATGCTGCGAGGGATGAGGTTCGGGGAAGTGGAGTACGGATTGCTGCGGTGGCCACTGGATGAGGGGGTTAGGAGATGTAGGGGGATGTGAGCTAGGTGATTCCTGGGGTTACATTACACTACAGCTCGGAACAACCGGATCCTGCTCTTATGTGTGCAGGCAGAGGGAGCACACTATAACTGGAAGCAGGCACACTGATAGGTCAGGACTGGTTCCAGCTTTTCCAGGCTCTTTGAGCTGCACGGGGTTCAAAGGCAGCCAACTGCTGAGCTAAAGTGCTTTGCTTAATTTAAATTCACTTATCTATACTAAATAAAGTAGGTACTAATCACTTTATAACAGGAACACCCAGCAATATATGTAGTTTTGGTAATGCCTTATCATTGGTCATTTAGGTATCACAATTTGGTCCTTTTTCAAAGTCACTGAGATCTTTGCACTTTTTCTCAGCTTCAAGCTCCTTCTTCAATAACTGACTTTTCTTATTACCTAATATATCCCACCACTTTGCAAGTGCCTTTCACATAATATAGTCAATATTATACATATAAGTCAGTTAATCGTGTAATTGTAAGAGAGTTGTAGCAGTGACAGACAACCTATAAAGACACTAGAGATGAGCCAATCTCGAGCACGCTTGGGTTTGTCCAAAGACGAGCGCTCTGCATTTGATTACCGGTGGCTGAAGGAGTTCATGGTTCGTGGTTCTCTCATCTCTACTGAGCACAAGTACTCCAGCTAGCCAAGTGTTGGTAACAATGCAGCACTTAAAAAAAAAAAAAAAAAGCACAAACCAAAAGGCTGTGTATTTACACTTTTTCCTTTGTTTTCCATTATGTTATGTATTTAAACAGCATTTTACAGACTATTTTAATTTTGTAAAACATTGCACTTTGGACAAAAGCTTTAGACCAGTGCAATTGTAATTTTACTGCATACTCTGGGTTGGTTGTCACCAGCTGTCTGAGTCAAGGTTAGACTTCTTTTCATCCACCTTTTTTTCCAAGTGACTATCCCTGTCCAAATTAAGTAAGCTGAGCGCTAGCGACAAGGACATAATACCAGGCAAAAAGACAGTATAACCCTCTCTCTCAGCTGAGTTAGGAGTGCACACTCATGCTTTTTTGGTTTCACTTGAAATATATAAACTTTCAATGCAGGCGGGGTTTCAAGTCACAAGACACATACATATCACATTCTGATAGGTCAATCCATAGATGGTCAGCAGTTTTCTGTCCTGCGCAGTCAAACTGGTTTGTGTTGTTTACACATATTGTTTATATAACAATGTCTTTCTCCTGCATCTGTATTATGTGCTGTGCTCCTAGGCCTGCTGCCAGCATTCCTCCCCTTCTTGCAGAAGCAATTGCAAGGCTGAATGCCTATAAATATGGCTGAAAAAGAAAAACATTGTGTGAACATAGCCTAAAAGTGCTATAAAAAGCCTATGGGAAAAACACCATACTTGGAGCATGCTAGGGAAAAAAAACACTGACCCCCAAAGACAAAGTGTGTGCAGACTTTAAAATAATATCTGGCCTCAGCAGTTTTGATGTCTACAGTAAAATGTTTAGAACTAGCAGTGCAGAAACACCAATGAAAATGGTATTTAAAACGTTCTGTATGAATCTAGTCTTTTATATGTTTTGTTTTGCAGAATATTTTAATATTTTGCTGCTCAAGAACTTGTTAGATATGTGGCACACAGGCTTTCCTCTGCCTTGTTACCTGTGTCTGTGACAGATTTATATTGATTACTATGCTACACTACAGTCACAAGCTTCTATTATATTCAAGCTTCAGTAAACCAGCCCCTGCTTCCTGTTAAAGGTGAGAGAAGGTCTTAAATGAATGAGGGGTGAAATTACAGCTGAGCTTTCTAATTGCTTTTAGCAAAAATAACTTGAACATACGATTCTTGCTGTACTGTATTTGTTAATTTTCTCCATGGTAAGAATATTTCAGCTTTTTCTTAATTTTCTTTCTTCTGGTGTAAAAACACTAATTGTTATATGGTTGCCTTTAATTATTACTTATATGCACTACAAGTTGTTTTTCTGCACCTATTAACCCTCTATTTAGCCCCATTTAGATTAATATATTTTAGTCTGTTTCTGCAGCATGTAAAATGTTTTCTCAAAGGCCCCTTTATATGAATGAAGCAAAAAAGACAGTCAAATGGATATACTTTATTAGCAGTCTGAAAAGAAAAACAATTGCACTCAGCATTTTGGAAATATTAATTGTCTCTTTTTGACAATTTTGAAATACAATTCAATGCTTTTATTAGTTTAAAGCAGTCATTACAGTATTTGCTTTAGTAACTGGTTCCAGCTGCTTTCTGCATTACTTATGGATTGTGGTGGTGGGGGGGATTTATCAACATGCGCCAACGTATACCACGGAAAAGGGTCAGATTCGTCCGATTTTCAGTGGTGTATGCCAGCCCCGTATACTCTGCTCGCCTGATGGGCAGGTGGGAGGGTTCAGAGGAGACATGGCTGCCTCTCACGCCTGATTTATCACAATTTATGACCGCTCGCAGGTGTAAATTATGATACAAATTTACACCTGTGCCCCTTTTATTAAATCCAGCCAAGGAAAAGGGAGCTGGGCTTTATCTAAGACTGGCCTATGAGTATAGAATTCTTGATAAATGACCCCCTAAAACTAAAATAATGCATAGAATTAAACATGCAGACATGTAGACATGCAAACAGAACATTCTAAATATTTGGCCATATTATGGGAAAAAGTACATAAATGTGGTACCTTGGTTTAAGACAACCTTGGATTAAAAGCCTTTTGCAAGAAGAACTCACAGTTTTTCAAAATTGTAACTTGGTTTAAGAGCAGTGCTTTGGTTTAAGAGTGCCCTGTGCTGGGGGAGAGTGGGGGAGGGGCATGGTCTGCATAACCTGATCTACAGCCCTGTACTCTGACCCAGCAGATGCACTTCCGGCTGGTGCTTGTATCAGGGGACAGGACTGTCAAGGTAATCTCTTTATAGTTGTAACTCCTCTCTCCCCAGACATAGAGTTCTGCATTTATGTGCCCACATCTACCCTGCTAATTCCTCCATGCTCCCTGTCAGCCCTTGTGTTTCCCATCCTCTCTATTCCTGCTATAATGTGCCTGCATACACACTCAGCTATACACACTGCTGCTATAATGTGCCTGCACTTACACTAAGTTATACACACTGCTGCTATAATGTCCCTGCACTTACACTAAGTTATACACACTGCTGCTATAATCTGCCTGCACTTACACTCAGCTATACACACTGCTGCTATAATCGGCCTGCACTTTCACTGAGCCATTCACACTGCTGTATAGAAAATTTTCTGTCACTGTTCTCCTGATTCTCACTTCTCGATTGGTCCATGCTGAACACATACCCCTTCCTCATTGCTGTCACGTGACCACACAGACCTCTAAGAGCAGCCCTGCGTCTCTAGCCTGTTGTACTACGCTACTGCATTATGGGGATCTGCAAATCCATCCTGTATCTACAAACTGCTGCTGTATTTTCAGGTTTATGCACTTACTATACATTTTACTCCACATGCTGATTGCCATACTGTACAGTAACCTATAATATCACATATTTACCTGGTTCTAAATGTTTGTTTCATCTCTTCTACATGTTATTCAGAATAAAAAAAATCATCATTATTTTTGGGGTGTGGAACGAAATGTCTGCATATCAGTGATTTCTTGTGGGAAAATTTGCTTTGGTTTAAGAATGATTTGGATTACGAGCACAGTCCGGGATTGAGTTATGCTCGTAATCCAAGGCCACTGTATAGGAGAAGAAAAATGTCACGTTTGCTTTATCATGTGAAGTTAACCCTTTGAAGACCAAGCCCAAAATGACCCAGTGGACTGCACCAATTTTCATTTTTGCGTTTTCATTTTTTCCTCCTCCCATTCTAAGACCTCTAGCACTTTTATTTTTCTATCTACAGGGCCATTTAAGGGCTTGTTTTTTCCGAGAATAGGTGAACTATTTAATGGCGTCTTTCATTCTACCATAAAATGTATGACAGAACCCCCAAAATATTATTTCTAAATATATAAATTGGTGAAATTGGAAAAAACAATGCAATATGGTAACTTTTGGGGGATTCCTGTGTCTACGCAATGCACTATACTGTAAAAGCAACATGATACCATTATTTTATAGGTCAGCCCGAACACAAACATATGCAGGTTTACAAGATTTTCTGATGTTTTAGTTTTTTTTAATTGATATCCTTTTTTTTTTTTTTTGCAATTAATTATTAAAAAAATGGTCCTTTTGTGACTCTTATAACAGTTTTTCATCTACAGGGCTGTATGGGGTGTAATTTTTTTGCGCCATGATCTCTTCTTTTTATTAATACTCTTAAGGGCGGGTTCACACGGAATTCCGTCAGCTGTCCGCCCGCACGGGCACGCGCTTTTCCGCCGGCTCCATAGACACCATTCTATGGGCCGGCGTATTCCGCGATCCGCTAAAAGAAGTGACATGACACTTCTTTCAGCGTATAGCGGAATACGCCGGCCCATAGAATGGTGTCTATGGGGCCGGCGGAAAGGCGCCCAGATGTGCGGGCGGACAGCTGACGGAATTCCGCGGACATTATCCGCGAGAATTCCGTAGTGTGAACCCGCCCTAATTTGTAGATTGGACATTTTATACATTTTTTTTTATATATAATGTATTATGTAAAAAATCTGTAGTCCTGGCGCTTTTTCCCCCTCTTTTTGTTTACGCCGTTCGCCGTACAGAATGAGGATTGTTATATTATAATAGATCGGACAATTACGCATGCTACAGTATATAAAATAATTGATTTATTTAATTGTTTTTATATGTTTTATTTATGAAATGGGATAGGGGGTGATTGGAACTTTTATTGGGGGAAGGGCTTTGGGGTATTGTAAAAAACATCCTTTTTATTTACACTTTTTAAGTCCCCTTGGGGGACTTTTACATACAATTATTAGATTACATACACTCATCATTGCTATGCCATATGGTGCATTTACACAGAGAGATTTATCTGACAGATCTTTGAAGCCAAAGCCAGGAACAGAATATACACAGGGAACAGGTTATAAAGGAAAGACTGACATTTCTCTTTTCAAATCCATTCCTGGCTTTGGCTTAAAAAATCTGTCAGATAAATCTGTCTGTGTAAACGCACCAATAGGCATAGCATTGATTAGTGTAATAGGCGCTCTGCTGATTGAGTTGGGCTGTGGCAGACTCAATCAGCAGAGCGCCAATCAGACCGCATGGAGGGAGGTAAGAGACCTCCAGTGGTCCTTAAAGCTATCGGGACCCCCGAAGTCACACTGCGCGAGGGCCCGGCTGCTCACTGCAGCTTGCCCCCACCTGCTATGAAGCGCGCTCCGCTCTGGAGAGCGCTTCATAGCTCCCTAGAGACCCAGGACGTAAATGTATGTCCAGGGTTGTCTGGTGACCGACTTTCAGGACGTACATTTACTTCCAGGGTCGTCTAGGGTTTAAAGGGGTTATCCGGAGCTCACATATTTTTAACATGTTGCTACCATAAAAGAAAACATAACAAACATGTTATGCTTACTTCTCCACGCTATCCCCAACTGTCTGCAGCCGCCAGAACTTGCAAGACAAAATTGTCTTGGGAATAACAGCCTGCTCTGCCAATTACTGATTCGAACAGGACAGCGCCTCTAGCAGTGATTTGCTGAGCGGGCTGCCTCTCCTGAAACTAGCTCATCTCGGAATTAACAGGGACTACAGGCATAGGGGAACATCAACAACCGCTTGGGATATTGGGGGAGCAGGGAGAGGTAAGCATAAAATGTCTTTTTTATTGTATTTTAACCCCTTAACGACACAGGGCGTACATTTACGCCCTCACTGCCTGGGCCTTAACTAAAGAGGACGTAAATGTACACCCTGGCGCGGTCCCGGGCTATGGAGCGGGCTCACGAGGGTGAGGACCGGTTGCTATCTGCAGCCAGGCCCTCACCTTCAATGGCGGGCCGCAACGATCACGTGGCCGCCCGCCATTAACCCCTTAAATGCCGCAGTGTGTAAGTATAAGTGACCGGAGAATCTCCGGTCACTTAGCGATCGGGACCCCCGCAGCGTGTCTGCAGATGTCCCGATCGCATTTCCTGACTGCCAGAGGTCTCTTACCTTCCTCCGTGCAGTCCTCGGATCGGTCATCTGATTCAGCTTGCCACAGGCAGGCTGAATCAAAAGATCACAGATAACACTGATCCCCGCAATGCTATGGCATAGCAGGAATCAGTGTTACTGATCCAATATATAAATGTGATAGTTCCCTAAGGGAACTATAAAAGTGTAAAAAAAATAAATCAATAAAAGTTTTACAAAATGCCCCAAAGCCCCTCCCCCAATAAAAGTGAAAATCACCCCCCTTCCCATTTCAAACATTAAAACAAATAGAAAGTAATAAAGTTAGTTAACATATTATATACCGTAGCGTGCGTAATTGTCCGATCTATTAAAATAAAACAATACTATTCCCACACGGTGAACGGCGCTAAAAACGCAAAGATTGCCTTTTTTTTAATGTATAAAATTTTTTATAAAAAGCGATCAATACGTTTTGATCTAGAAAAAATGTAACTAATAAAAACAAGAGATCATGACGCAAAAAATGACACCCCATACAACCCTGTAGGTGAAAAAATAAAAGCGCTATAGGAGTCACAATAGGACCATTTTAAATATGCCTATTTGCAAAAAAAAAATGTTTTACTGCTAATAAAAATAGTAAAACATTAGAAAACCTAGTAACCATGCATATCGCTGTGTTCAGACCGACCTATAGAATAAAGAAAAAATGCCAGTTTTACTGTAAAGTGCATTATGTAAACATGAAGCCCCCCAAAAATTTGCGGAATCACATTCTCTGACCCAAGTTCACCCCATTCCGTCATTCATTTTATGGCAGACTGAAAGATGCCATTACAAAGTACACCTGCTCCTGAAAAAAAACAAGCCCTCACATGGCCCTGTAGGTGGAAAAATGAAAGAGTTATGGGTCTTAGAGTGCCTTCACACGTACCGTATCTCTGCGTATTTAACGCTGCGTATTTATCGCTGCATTTTTGGTGCGATTTTTACATGCGAGTTTTGATTTTCACATGATTTTCATGTGAAAATCAAAACTGGCATGTAAAAATCGCACCAAACACGCAGCGATAAAAACGCAGCGATAAATACGCAGTGATACTGTACATGTGAAGCTACCCTAAGAAGGCGAGGAGGAAAAAATTAAAACGCAAAAGTGACAATTGGCCCTGTCCTTAAGGCCATTTCAGGCTCTGTCCTTAAGGGGTTAAAGATATATTTTATTAGGAATTTTCACATATCACAATACAGGCATTATTTTGGAAAGAATTTTAGAAATGACATAAAAAAAAAGTCTACCATTAAAAACTGTAATATTGCTAATGTGAAAGCAGATTAAAGCTAATACATGAGAAATAATCCACTTACAAGGTGGCTGAGTATGATTACTTCGCATATCAAGCTATGTATTAAAGCGAGTCTGTACCCACAATCTGCCCCCCCCCCCCCCCCCCCCAAACGACTTGTACCTTCAGATAGCTGCTTTTAATCCAAGATCTGTCCTGGGGTCCATTCAGCAGGTGATGCCGTTATTGTCCTAAAAAACAACCTTTAAACTTGCAGCCGTGTGCCCAACGGCCGTGGCCTAGAGTATCTGTGCCCAATCCTTTCACCACCCCTCCGTCCTTCCTCCCCACCCTCTTTATCATTAGGAATGCCACTGGCAGGATTTTTCCTAATTCTCTGCAGTGAACACTGCACAGGCACCTTAACTATCCAGCCCATGTGCAGTATTCACACAGCTGATGAATAGGAGACATTCTGCCTGGAGCATTCCTAATGATGAAAAGGGTGGGGAGGAGGGACAGAGAGGTTGTGCCAGCCTAATGCACAGACACTCTAGGCCACGCCAGTTTGACCCAGGGCTGCAAGTTAAAAAGTTGTTTTTAGGACAATAACTGCATCACCTGCCGAACACACCCCAGGACCGATCTTGGATTAAAAGCAGCTATCTGAAAGTATAAGCTTATTGAGGTGGGCAGATTGTGGGTACAGAGTCACTATAAGGAGATAATAGGGGAAGTGTTAGTAGTAATGTAACAGTAGGAATAGAAAACATTCTATAGAACTTGCTGCTTTTACTTATATTTTACTCTTTAAACTTAAATGATGTATTGCAAAGGGGTATAAAAAGTTAAATTGGATTTTGGTATATTTAGGCTGGTTGGGATCCAAGGGATCCATATAGTCAGGAATATTTGTTTTTTTCACTCCCAATAAGGGATTTCTTCCAGTCTAAATATTTGATCCACTTTTAGGATCCAGGGTCATGTTTTCTTATATAGCAACAACATACATAGGGAAAACCCTCAACATGCATTCTTAACCCCTTCACGTCAGCCATCTGTGTATATATATGTTCCTATTGCACATGCCCCGTGCAGTAGGAATGTACATATACGTTCCTGACTGACAGGGGCTTTGTGATGAGAACGGGATCGCTGCAGGGACAGCGATCCCGCTCTCATCTGTGTACAGCACCGGAGATAATGAGGATCAGCTGCGATTCCGCAGCTGACCCCCATTAACCCCCTAGTGACCGCTGAAACGGCGGTCACTAATGGGCCGGTGCCGCCGCTGTATTTCATCTCCCCCCACCGTGAATCGGTGGGGGGAGATGAAATAAGTAAAAATCAGACCCCAGATCAGCCCCTAGTGCCCCAGTCACTAACCCCCCCTCCCGCGGCGGCCATCGGATCCAAGATGGCCGCCGCGATCACTGTAAACAGACTAATGTCTGTTCACAGTGATCAAAAAAGAAAAATGAATGAAAGCCCCATGCTCTCCGCCACCGGAGGTAGCGGAGAGCATGGGGCAGTCATCGGGACCCCCCCTGTGGGGTCCCGGTACAAGTGATCAGCGGTATATACTATATACCGCTGATCGCTTGTGCCATGTGCCGCCGACAATTTTTATCCCCTGTCACCATGAATGATTGGTGACAGGGGATAAAAAGTGATGTCCTCCCACCCCCCAAGTCGCCCCCCACCCCCCTGTCACCCCCGTCCCCCAGTCACCCCCCCCTTCCCCATATACACACCTGCTCCTGGAGCTCCTTCCTCTTCCGTGTCCTGGCTGGTTATGAAGTGCGCATGCGCTCCACAACCAGCCAAGCTCTGAAAATTTAAAGTGACAGAGACCAATTTGGTCTCTGTCACTGAACTATGATTACTGTGATAGAAAATATCACAGTAATCATAGTAATACAGTGAAAATGAATGTATAAGTGACAAACATACAAAAAAATAAAACACACACTTTTTATTATAGTAATAATTGCAGTTCACTCCCAAATTACCCCTAACCCCCCCCCAGCTTACCCGTAACCACCGCAGGTTGCCCGTAACCACCGCACGTTGCCCATAACCACCCCAGGTTGTCCGTAATCACGTCAGATTGCACGTAACCCCCCAGATTACCCGTAACCACCGCACGTTGCCCATAACCACCGCACGTTGCCCGTAACCACCGCACGTTGCCCGTAACCACCACACGTTGCCAGTGACCCCCTCCAGATTGTCCGTAACCACCCCAAATTACATGTAACCACCCCAGATTAGCTATAAGCACTTCACTCTATCCGTAACAATTCTAGATTGTCTGTAACCCCTCCAGGTTGCCTGTAACCACCGCAGGTTGGGCATAACCACCCCAGATTGCCCGTAATCATGCCAGATTACATGTAACCCCCCAGATTGCACGCAACCACCGCAGGTTGCCTCTGACCACCGCACCTTGCCTCTGACCACCGCACGTCGCCTCTGACCACCGCACGTCGCCTCTGACCACCGCACGTCGCCTATGACCACCGCACGTCGCCTATGACCACCGCACGTCGCCTATGACCACCGCACGTCGCCTATGACCACCGCACCTTGCCTCTGACCACCGCACGTCGCCTATGACCACCGCACGTCGCCTATGACCACCGCACCTTGCATCTGACCACCGCACCTTGCCTCTGAACACTGCACCTTGCCTCTAACCACCCCAAATTGCCAGTGACCCCCTCCAGATTGCCCGTAACCACGCCAGATTACAGGTACCCACCTCAGATTACCTATTAGCACTTCAGTTTATCCGTAACCACAGCAGGTTGCCTGTAACCACCCCAGATTGTCCGTAACCACCCCAGATTGTCCGTAACCACCCCAGATTGTCCGTAACCACCCCAGATTGTCCGTAACCACCCCACGTTGCCCGTAACCACCCCACGTTGCCCGTAACCACCCCACGTTGCCCGTAACCACAGCAGGTTGCCCTTAACCACCCTAGATTGTCTGTAACCACAGCAGGTTGCCCGTAACCACCCCAGGTTGCCCGTAACCACCCCAGGTTGCCCGTAACCACCCCAGATTGCCCGAACCACCCCAGATTGTCTGTAACCACCCCAGATTGTCCGTAACCGCCCCAGATTGTCCGCAACCGCCCCAGATTGTCCGCAACCGCCCCAGATTGTCCGTAACCACAGCAGTTTGCCTGTAACCATACCAGATTGTCTGTAACCACAGCAGGTTGTCCGTATTCACCCCATGTTGCCCATAACCACCCCAGGTTGCCTCTAACCACCCCAGGTTGCCTCTAACCACACCAGGTTGCCTGTAACCACCCCAGGTTGCCGTAACCACAGCAGGTTGCCTGTGACCACCCCATGTTGACCGTATCCACCCCAGACTGCCCGTTACCACCCCAGACTGCCCGTAACCACCCCAGACTGCCCGTAACCACCCCAGACTGCCCGTAACCACCTCAGACTGCCCGTAACCACCTCTAGATTACCCGGAACCACCCCAGACTGTCAGTAACCACATTACCTGTAATCTAATTTTTTTTATTGTATTTTAGTAACTGCGCTATTCTAATAACTGTTACTAGCTGCGGTTTTGCTCCAGCAAATTGGCGCTCCTTCCCTTTTGAGCCCTGCTGTGTGCCCATACAGTGGTTTATGCCCACATATGGGGTACCGTTGTACTCAGGAGAACCTGCGTTACAGATTTTGGGGTACATTTTTTCTCCTGTTCCTTGTGAAATTTAGATATTTCAAACTAAACCAACATATTATTGGAAAAATTCAAGTTTTTCATTTTTACTGGCCAATTTTGAATACTTTCCTCTAATACCTGTGGGGCCAAAATGCTCATCCTACCCCAAGATGAATTCTTTGAGGGGTGTACTTTCCGAAATGGGGTGACTTTTGGGGGTATTCTATTCTGTAGACATTACAGGGGCACTGCAAACGCACCTGGTGCTCAGAAACTTCTTCAGAAAAATCTGCAGAGAAAATGCTAATTGGTGCTCCTTCCCTTCTGAGCCCGGCTGTGTGCCCATACAGTGGTTTATGCCCACATAAGGGGTACCGTTCTACTCAGGAGACCCTGCGTTACAGATTTTGGGGTGAATTTAATCTCCTGTTCCTCATGAAATTGAGAAATTTCAAACTAAAGGAACATATTATTGGAAAAATTCGAGTTTTTCATTTTTACTGTCTACTTTTGAATACTTTCCTCTAATACCTGTGGGGTCAAAATGCTCACCACACACCAAGATGAATTCTTTGAGGGGTGCACTTTCCAAAATGGGGTGACTTATGGCGAGATTTTACTCCGCTGGCACTACAGGGGCACTGCAAACCCACCTGGCGCTCAGAAACTTCTTCAGCAAAATCTGCATTGAAAAAGCTAATTGGCGCTCCTTCCCTTCTGAGCCCTGATGTGTGCCCATACAGTGGTTTATACCGACATATGAGGTACCTTTTTACTCAGGAGAACCTGCGTTACAAATTTTGGGGTACTTTTTTTCTCTTGTTCCTCGTGAAATTGAGAAATTTCAAACTAAACGAACATATTATTGGAAAAATTCGAGTTTTTCATTTTTACTGTCTACTTTTGAATACTTTCCTCTAATACCTGTGGGGTCAAAATGCTCACCACACCCCAAAATGAATTCTTTGAGGGGTGCACTTTCCAAAATGGGGTGACTTATGGCGAGATTTTACTCCGCTGGCACTACAGGGGCTCTGCAAACACACCTGGCGCTCAGAAACTTCTTCAGCAAAATCTGCATTGAAAAAGCTAATTGGCGCTCCTTCCCTTCTGAGCCCCGCTGTGTGCCCATGCAGTGGTTTATGCTCACATATGAGGTACCGTTGTACTCATGAGAACCTGCGTTACAAATTTTGTTCCTCGTGAAATTGAAAAATTTCAAACTAAAGGAACATATTATTGGAAAAAATTTGAGTTTTTCATTTTTACTGTCTAATTTTGAATACTTTCCTCTAACACCTGTGGGGTCAAATTGCTCATCCTACCCGAAGATGAATTCTTTGAGGGGTGTACTTTCCAAAATGGGGTGACTTATGGGGTTTTTTCTCTCTGCTGACACTACAGGGGCACTGCAAATGCACCTGGCGCTCGGAAACTTCTTCAGCAAAATCTGCAATGGAAAAGCTAATTGGCGCTCCTTCCCTTCTGAGCCCCGCTGTGTGCCCATGCAGTGGTTTACGCCCACATATGGGGTACCGTAGTACTCAAGAGAACATGTGTTATAAATTTTGGGGTGCTTTTTCTCTCATGTTCCTTTTGAAAATGAGAAACTTTAATCTAAATATAGTATATATTATTGGAAAATTTTAATTTTTCATTTTTTTACAGCCATAGGCTGGGTTCACACTACATATATTTCAGTCAGTATTGTGGTCCTAATATTGCAACCAAAACCAGGAGTGGATTGAAAACACAGAAAGGCTATGTTCACATAATGTTGTAATTGAGTGGATGGCCGTCATTTAATGGCAAATATTTGCTGTTATTTTAAAACAACGGCTGTTATATTGAAATAATGGCAGTTATTTACTGTTATATGGCGGCCATCCACTCAATTTCAACATTGTGTGAACAGAGCCTTTCTGTGTTTTTAATCCACTCCTGGTTTTGGTTGCAATATGAGGACCACAATACTGACTGAAATATACGTAGTGTGAACCCAGCCTAATGGTGAATACTTTCCTCCAGCCCCTGTAGGGTTAAAATGCTCATTATACCCCTAGATTAATTCTTTAAGGTGTCTAGTTTCCAAAATGGGGTCACTTATGGGGGTTTCCAGTATACAAACCTCCTAAATCAACTTAAAATAAGAACTGGTCCCTAAAAAAATCAGTTTTGGAAACTTTCACGAAAATGTGGTAATTTGCTGATACATTTCTAACCCCCGTAACACCCTAAAAAAGTAAAATATGTTTATGAAATGAAGCCAGAATAAAGAGGACATATTGGTAATGTGACTTAGTAACTAATTTATGTAATACAACTTTCTTTTTTTAGAAGCAGAGAATTTCAAAGTTCATAAAATGCTATTTTTTTCTATTTTTCATGATATTTTGATGTTTTTCACAAAAAACACACAAAGTAGTGACCAAATTTTGCCACTACTATAAAGTGCCATATGTGACGAAAAAACAATCTCAGAATCGCTAGCATATGTTAAAGCATCACTGAGCTATAAGCGCATAAAGTGAGACAGGTCAGATTTTGAAAAATGAGCCTGGTCTTTTAGGTGCAAATAGGCTTGGTCTTGAAGGGGTTAATGTATCCATGGTCATACAAACTGGCAGAAGTTGTACCAGTAGAGGAAACTGCTGCCAAAGACTGCCACTGTAAGTGTAGGCCTTAACCATTAGTATTTCCCATCAGCAGCTACTGTTTATGGGTATTTCTCATGCCAGCCTGAGCTACACTTCTATATATGCGCATATATGGACACAATGTCACTGGTTATGGCATTGCTGCGCATATGTAGCAGCAATGCTCAGACTGGCTTATGACATTCCATCAAACAGTAGTTACTGCCATCTGGCTCTACCGTGGATTCTGTGGCTCTTTAGCCACCCCACTACCGCATGCAGTAGGAATAGCCAGGCTGAGCTACACTGCTGTATATGGACCATTATGGCTGCTCTAATGACATAACACTCCATATATGAGCAGTTAAAATTATGGTTTTCCAGGCAGCTATAAGAGTAGGGGGCTATATATGCGACATATCCCACAGTTTATATATGTCGTAGGGGGAAACGATAAAATCAGGGATTTGATCAAATCCCAGGAGATGATAAAATGACAATTCCATTGGGTCATTTCCTTGAAGAAAGTCAGTGATTTGATCAAATCCCTGAACTGTTTTAGAGAAAAGATCAAATGAACAAGCCTGTGCCGGCAGTAAACAAGTTTTACATCACCGCCACTGCCAAACCTCATTTTATAGCTCTCAAGATCAGACTTGGTAGGCTCTTTTGGCTAAGCAGCTCCTTGTGGCATATCCTGGCTGGTGCCTAGTGCACATATTAATGGCAGCCTGTGCTTCTCCCCCACCTCACTTTTAAGCACTCTGTACCGCGAACCTCCGTGCACATTCTGAGAAGGGGTATGGGGTATTTTCCTTTGATGTGCTGGAGGTATCTGGACAAACTCCTCCAGCCTGCAAGCCACCTCCTGTCCTGCTATGTCTCTGTCCCCACTGCAAGCCGGGACGCCAGCGCCATCTTGAGCCTTCTGCTGCCCATCCCCACTGTCGTGCCTGGTTCTCCGGGAGACACCGTCTGGGTTGAGTTCAGGGCTGTAATAGACTTAAAGGGGTAGTGCCGCGCCTAGAAATTATTCACAAAATAACACACATTACAAAGTTATACAACTTTGTTATGTATGTGAATGCCCCCCTTCCCCGTGTTCCCCGACCCGCCCGTGGACCCAGAAGTGTAGTGCATTATACATACTTGATTTGTGTCGACCCTCGTCCGCCGCCTTCTGACAATGATGTAGTCTTCGGAAGACCGGGCGACCCGCTCCTGCTGTCCTTCTGCCGCGTCATAACTGTGCAAATGGCTGAGCATAACTGTGCTCTGCCAATCGCGGCTGAGCAGCTGATGACGTGTGCCGCGTCATAACTGTGCTCAGCCGCGATTGGCTAAGCATAACTGTGCTCAGCCAATCGCGGCTGAGCACAATTATGACGTGGCAGAGGGGGGGGCGGCATGAGGGACGGCAGGAGCGGGTCGGCCAGCCTCCCAAAGATTACATCATAGTCAGAATAAATGCGGACAGGGGTCGACACGAATCAGGTATGTATAATGCACTACACTTCCGGGTCCATGGGTGGGGAACATGGGGAAGGGGGCCATTCACATACATAACATACATTACAAAGTTGTATAACTTTGTAATGTGTGTTATTTTATGAATAATTTCTTAGCGCCGCACTGCCCCTTTAAGCAAGAGCTGTGCGACTCCTGACTTGTTCATTTGATCTTTTCACTAAAACAGTTCAGGGATTTGATCAAATCACTGACTTTCTTCAGGGAAATGATCCAATTGAGTTGTCATTTAATCCTCTTCCGTGATTATGAAATAAAATCCCTAAATTTTATCATTTCCTTGTGACATATATACAGTAAGATGCATTGCAGTCTTCAGTTACCCATATACATATACAGCAGTTACTATGAAGTCTAAAACCTAATGTGAACATGCCTTTAGGGTACAAACACACAGGCTGGATCCGCAGCGGATTTCTCACTACAAATTCACTGCAAAATACACTTCCTGTTGGTTTCAATGAGAGGACATACAGCGGGATTGATATCCCGCTGCAAGTATGTAACTGACAGCCCTGGTAACCCCCCGCCAGCCAGATCATATTGTACCTGCTCCATGCTCTGGGGGCTCCTGGTGTCTGGACGTCCTTGTCAGCCAATCAGTGCGCGACAGCATAGAAACCAACAGGAATGGATCTGCAGCGGATTTCGCTGCGAATTCACATGAATAAATCTGCTGCGGATCTGGTCTGTGTGTTTGTACCCTTATGCATATACATATGATTTTTGTCAAGGCATGTTAAATGAGTTTTCCAGGCTGGGAAGTATTTTTAGACATAGTATTCTTAGAACCTAATTAGTGTCTCTTATAAGGGTTGGGCTGTTCCTTAAAGTGACTGTACCACCAAGCCCAGGCAGAAGCACTGGAGGCGGGCTGACCCACCCTTAGTGGGAAGAAACCCCAGCCCTTCCATGACGTGATTCCATTAGAATCAATGGAACCCTATAATAGAGGGGCTAGGGTTTCCTACCACTAAGGGTCGGTCGGCCCGCCTCCAGTGCTTCTGCCTGGGCTTGGTGGTACAGTCACTTTAAGGAACGATGGTAAGATGATAAGAAAATGCTGTGAAGTTACATAAGGGAAAAAATATCACTACTTCTCTCTTCAGTCTTCTAGTGATAGATACTTTGCTGGTCTGCCACTTGTCCTGTTTATGAACTGCCGGTTATGATGAGCCATAACTGTGGGATAAGCTATATTGTTCTGTTTTTGTCCGCCAGGAGTCTGACAACATGTAAGACATGTCAGTAGATGTGATGAATGTGAATTATTTTAGCTAGGACCCCCACCAGCCACTGGAATGAAGGGTTCATGATCACTCTTGTTAGTACCATGCCCTTTCAGCCTCTAGCATGGAAATCTTTAGCTCTTGAAGTGTGTTAGTGCATTTTCCCATTTAAATGAATAGGACTGAAATACTTAATATAACCCCATTCATTAAAATGGTGGTGAATGTGATCCTTCACTTTAAGTTTAACTAGTTGCACCACCTTTAGCAGTAATAATTGTAACCAAATGCTTCCTGTAATAAGAGAAGTCTTGAATAATGCTTTTGAGGAACTTTTGCTCGTTTTTCTTTGCAAAACTGCTTTAATTAGAACATGTTAGCAGATTGTTGTGTATTAGCTACACATTTTAGATTGTAGCACATATTTTCTTTTGAGCTTAAACATTTTCTTTGATTAAGATCTACATTGACCATCAAAACATTACCCACTTAATGGAACAGGAATTTTTAATTTTGGGGTTTTCATGTTTCTCTTCCCTTATTCTAAGAGCCATAATTTGTTTTTCCATCTTCAGAGGCATATGACTTGTTTTTTGCAAGACTAATTGTACTTTGAACTGTTTGCAGCATAATTTATGGTAACAAAGCATGTCATTACAAAGTACTTGACATCCCTTACCATAAAATATGCAAAAAAAAATACAAATTGTAAAACAAATTTGTGATTTGGCGGGTGTGGTGTTCCATTCTTTCTAGGATATGATAGGAAAACAAAAATACAATTCTGGCATTTTTTTTTATGCTGACACAGTTTGCTGTGTGGTTTCATTAACAAATTTTAAAGAAGAAGTCAGGCGAAAATTTTTATTAAAGTGTTGTCTTGCTCTCCCCCCCCCCAAAGTTATACAAATCCTCAATATACACTTATTACAGAAAATGCTTATAGAGTGTCTTTTTTCCTGCACTTACTACTGCATCAAAGCTTCACTTCCTGGATAAAATGGTGATGTCACAACCCGACTCCCAGAGCTGTGCGGCTGTGGCTGCTGGAGAGCATGATGGCAGGGGGATGCTCAGTTTACCTCCAGTGCCCTGTGTCCCTTAGTGTCCCCCTGCCATCATCCTCTCCAGCAGCCACAGCCCGCATAGCTCTGGGAGTCGGGTTGTGACATCACCATTTTATCCAGGAAGTGAAGCCTTGATGCAGTAGTAAGTGCAGGGAAAAAAAAACCCTATATAAGCATTTAAGTGTATATTGGTGATTTGTATAACTCTGGGGGGGGGGGGGGGGGGGAGTACAATACTTTAATTACAATTTTCGCCTGACTTCTTTAATAGTTTAAACATCTTCACATGTGGCCATACCTGTGAAAACATACGTACGTACATACATACATACATACATACATACATACATGCATGCATGCATACATACATACATACATACATACATACATACATACAGTGGTCCCTTAAGTTACAATATCTATTGAGTCCAGATTTAAAACAAAATAAGCAGATAACTAGTATGGACAAAGCCGGTCTTTACATACAAGTCAGAAAGAACTACTTGAAGCTTGAATTTTTTTCTGTGTATAGGACCTGAGTGTTTTCAGGGTCCTGTACAGATCATACAGGGTCCCAGAAAAATAAAATGAAGGCGCCCTCTCCTGGTGCCCAAAGGAGCAACTCACCCTGGCGCAGGTAAAGAGCAGTACTGTACATGTAGTATCACACTGTACTGTAGAGGGGTACTACTAGATAATCGTTGCATGTGGGGTCTTACCAGTAAAATGGGCATGGATCATCTAGCTATTTACATGTGCCGCAGATCCTGTCTGTAGCATTGTATATTGAATCCGATTTGTTTTGAAAATACTGTAACCTATATATATATTAAACACAAAGCCCGCCCCATAAGGGCCTTCTGTATGCAATAATTTATTTACATACGGTATTTAGTTCCAATTGCACTGTAGAAGCAGATCTGTAGCAGTATCAGAGATTGCTCCATAAAACCAGCCGGGTGCCGCCGCATATAGAGCAGGCATGAGTCCTGGACACACCCCATACACAGTTGGTGTCACCAGGATGATTATACTCGTCCTGTGAGGTCAACTGGTTACAATTCTACCTGTCCAATATTGTTTTCTTTCCTCTTATACAGAAAAAGAGATCAGACCCTTTGAGGCAAGCACTCCATAAGACCTCTGAATGTGTTCTGTGGTTCCTGGAACCAAGGTCATTTTCAGTTTTGGAACTGTCATAATTTGGCCCTTCAGAGTTACCAGATACTTAGGCCTAATTCACATATCTGTAGTGCGGACAGTATGTGTGCACCACACTATGGATGTGTATCTCTAGTTGTCTGCAACCCCGGAACCTCTACATAGAGAGATAGTGACCCGTAACACGTACAGATGTGTGAACGGGTCTGTTAAAATGTATAGGTTCGTAGTCCTCTCCACATAGCCGACAGAACATGTTAATGAAGTCTTTAACTTGCAAATTGCATGCTATCAACTTTGGGCTGCGTTCACACTACGTATATTTCAGTCAGTATTGCAACCAAAACCAGGAGTGGATTAAAAACACAGAAAGGATCTGTTCACACAATGTTGAAATTGAGTGGATGGCCGCCATATAACAGTAACTAACTGCCATTATTTCAATATAACAGCCATTGTTCTAAAATAACAGCAAATATTTGCTATTAAATGGCGGCCATCCACTCAATTTCAACATTGTGAGAACAGATCCTTTTTGTGTTTTTAATCCACTCCTGGTTTTGGTTGCAATACTGACTGAAATATACTGACTGAAATATACATATACAGACTGAAATATATGTAGTGTGAACGCAACCTAAGGCTGGGTTCACACTACATATATTTCAGTCAGTATTGTGGTCCTCATATTGCAACCAAAACTAGGAGTGGATTAAAAACACAGAAAGGATCTGTTCACACAATGTTGAAATTAAGTGGATGCCGCCATATAACAGTAAATAACGGCCATTATTTCAATATAACAGCCGTTGTTTTAAAATAACAGCAAATATTTACCATTAAATGGCGGCCATCCACTCAATTTCAACATTGTGTGGACAGATCCTTTCTGTGTTTTCAATCCACTCCTGGGTTTGGTTGCAATATGAGGACCACAATACTGACTGAAATATACGTAGTGTGAACGCAGCCTAAAGGTTATCCATGTTACTTCACTCACTTCACCTGTCACTGATTTTAATGTTATGTCTGATAACTGTATATAGTGTATGTAGAAATTTGTAGAATTTTATATTCTAGAGAAATTATTAGATGTATAAATTAGATTTATAAAAATAAAATATATGGGGGAGATGTATTAAGTATTCTTACAGTAAGAATGTGTTGCTCATAGCAACCAATCAGAGCTCATTCCTTTTACCAGGACTTATGAATTTATGAAACCTGAGCTGGAATTAGTTGCTAGGAGAGATGAGCAAATTTACAGTACAAACAAAGAGAATTACTTTTTTAGCTCGGCAATCTGCTTTTCAGCCTGCTTCTTTTGAAGTCCATGCCGCTCTGTGCCGCTCTACCCCAGGTGCCTGGAAAAAATGGGTCCAGTCCTGGGAAATTTCTCCCAGGACTGGATCCAGCTTTTTCAGGCACCTGGGACAGAGCAGCAGATTGCCGAGCTAACAAAGCGATTCGCTTTGATTGTACTGTAAATTTGCTCATTTCTAGTTGCTATGGACAACAAAGAATGTTCTATAAATGCTTAATAACCCTCCCTGTATATTTAGGCTATATTCACTCATAGTATTTCCTTCAGGCTTTTGGGCAGTGTTTTCTTCAACTAAAACCAGAAACTGGGCAAATATTTCCATAAAAATGTTGCCCTGTGAGTTCAACTTCTGCTTTTGGTTGAAAAATTTGACCAAAAGACTAATGGAAATACTGTGTTATGGTCAGTATGGCAAAGGCAGTCTGACAAGACACGGACAGTGAGCCCTGAGCTGACCCCACCCACTGACCCTGCCTAATTGCCACGGACGGCCCTAAATGGCCCGGACAACCACGGAATCGGTCCCTACACTGAATAGGTGCGACACACAAAGCACGGACAGACGAACAAAACACAATAAGAGGTGTCAGACAAACCAGGTCAGCAACAGTCGAGCGGCGAAGTACAAAAACAGCAAACAGGAGAATAGTCTAGGTCAGATGCAGAAGGTCAGAATACAGAGATCAGAGGAACTAAACAGGGAGCTGAGCAGGCGAGTGAACTCTAATAGTCAGCAGGGAAGGGAGAAACTTGCTGCTTTTTATCTTGGATCAGAGACTGGGTCCAGCAGATGATTGGACCAGCCCTGATCCCAGCAGCAAGTTCAGCTGAGAAGATCAAGCAGAGCAGTAACCCCTGCACTGCCAGGAGTCTGCCAGGAAAAGCGGGTGTGGCTGGCAAATACAACACAATACAGACAGAGTAAAAAAAACCACAGACAAACTCAGCGCTTCCTCGACCGACGGACCGAGGAGCGCAAAGTCATATTCCTAACAGTACCCCCCCTCTTATGAGGGGCCACTGGACCCTCACTCAAAGGACCAGGCTTAGAGGGGTTACGGGCATGAAACTGCCGGATAAGGCGTGAGGCATGTATGTCCTTACTGGCAACCCAAGTATTTTCCTCAGGACCAAATCCTTTCCACTGGACAAGATATTGGACGGAATTTTGAACTTGGCGAGAGTCC
Organism: Dendropsophus ebraccatus; assembly: GCF_027789765.1. Lineage (NCBI taxonomy): Eukaryota > Metazoa > Chordata > Amphibia > Anura > Hylidae > Dendropsophus > Dendropsophus ebraccatus. Next base: position 87,751,611 of record NC_091454.1, on the reverse strand, counting down.
AAAATCTTGTCCACCTCAAACTCCAGCTCACCTTGGATGACCAGAGGAGCAGGGAGGACTGCTGGAAGAACAGGAACTACATATTTTTTTAACAATGATTTATGAAAGACATTGTGAATCCTCATATTATTGGGTAACTGTAGGCGGAAGGACACAGGATTAATGATTTCTGTAATCAGATAAGGACCAATGTATTTAGGTGCAAATTTTCCAGAAGGGACTCTGAGCTTAAGATTTCTCGTGGAGAGCCACACCTTGTCCCCTACCTGATATTCATGGCCAGATATACGTCTTTTATTAGCTTGTATGCTAGACAACCTCTGGGCCTTAGTCAGGCTCGCAAGAGCCTGGGCCCAGACTGTGCACAGTCTTTGATAGATAACTTCAGCTGAAGGATTTACAGACTCTATAGAGTGAGCCGACGAATACCTGGGATTATACCCATAATTGCAAAAGAAAGGCGACATTTTGGTAGACTGACTCTCTCTATTATTATTATGCGCGAACTCTGCTAGAGGCAAATAGTTTTTCCATTTATCCTGAGAACATGATACAAAACATCTAAGAAATTGTTCTAAGGATTGGTTTACCCTCTCCGTCTGCCCATTAGACTGGGGGTGAAAGGCAGACGAAAAGGACAACGAAATCCCCAAACGACCACATAGTTCTCTCCAGAATTTGGAGACAAATTGCACTCTCCTATCAGAGACAATGTTTTCAGGAACCCCATGTAACCTTAGGATATGGTTTATGAACAGAGTGGCCAAAGTACAAGCATTGGGGAGTTTTTTCAACGGAATAAGGTGGCACATTTTGGAGAATCTGTCCACCACCACCCAGATCACTGTTTTCCCTTTGGACAATGGCAAATCTGTGATGAAGTCCATAGCGAGGTGGGTCCATGGTCTTCTAGGTATAGGAAGAGGGTGGAGGAGGCCCTCTGGTAACCTACGAGGGACCTTGGACCTAGCACAGACTTCACAAGCTTCAACAAAAAATTTTACATCTTGGGACCAAGATGGCCACCAATATTGCCTTGAGAGGAGATACTTGGTACCAGCAATTCCCGGGTGACCAGCCAGAACAGAACAATGGGTTTCCTCCAAGACTCTAAGCCGGAGATTGGGGGGTACAAAGAGTTTTCCCTCCGGAGTATTTTCAGGGGCAAGAGACTGAGACTCTACCACCTGAGCGACAAGATCAGGTTGGAGGATGGCAAGGACCACCCCGGGCGCAAGTATATTTTCTGGTTCACCTTTGGGGACATTACTGGCATCAAAACTCCGTGATAGGGCATCAGCTTTGACATTTTTAGAACCTGCACGATAGGTTATCTCAAAATCAAAACGAGTAAAGAACAACGCCCACCTCGCCTGTCGAGGGGTTAGGCGTTTGGCCTTGTCTAGGTACAATAAGTTTTTGTGGTCAGTTAGTACCCTGACCTTGTGCTTAGCTCCTTCAAGGAAATGCCTCCATTCGTCGAATGCCCACTTGATGGCAAGCAGTTCCCTGTTACCAATATCATAATTTCCTCCTGCTGGGGAAAATTTCCTGGAGAAGTAAGCTATAGGTCGGAGATTGGTGAGACTCTCAGGGCCCTGAGAAAGAACCGCACCAACCCCCACCTCTGAAGCATCAACTTCAATAACAAAAGGTTGCTCCAGATCAGGCTGGATGAGCACGGGTGCCTTGGAGAAACATCTTTTTAACTGTCCAAATGCCTCTATTGCCTTGGGAGTCCAGTTATCTAGGTCAGCCCCTTTTCTGGTCAGGTCAGTAAGGGGTTTAGCAATTATGGAAAATCCCTTAATAAATTTTCTATAATAGTTGGCAAATCCCAAGAATCTTTGCAATGCCTTAAGGTTAGTGGGACGTTCCCATTTCTCAATGGCTGCCACTTTGACAGGATCCATACTAAAAGAGTTGGGAGAAATTATGTACCCCAGAAAAGAGACCTTCTGGATTCCGAATTGGCATTTGGAAAGTTTGGCAAACAAGTTATTATTTCTAAGCAAATGCATAACAGTGCGAACATGGTTTACATGGGAAGACCAATCCGGCGAAAAAATTAGGATATCATCCAAATACACCACCAAGAATTTCCCCAGATGTTCCCTGAATATGTCATTCACAAAATGCTTGAATACTGCAGGGGCATTACTTAGACCAAATGGCATCACCCGATACTCGAAATGTCCCTCAGGGGTATTGAAGGCGGTCTTCCACTCATCACCCTCCCTTATTCTGATCAGATTGTAGGCCCCACGAAGATCTATCTTGGAGAACCACTGAGCACCCACAATCTGATTAAAGAGATCTGGAATAAGAGGAAGGGGGTGCTGGTGTTTGATAGTGATCTTATTTAGTTCTCGGTAATCAATACACGGTCTAAGACCACCATCCTTTTTACCAACAAAAAAGAACCCTGCACCCATGGGAGAGCTGGAGGGACGAATGTGACCCTTGCGGAGGCTTTCCTGAATGTACTCTCGCATAGCCTCCCTCTCAGGCCTAGACAAATTAAAAATTCTACCTTTAGGGTATTTAGTACCAGGGATCAAATCAATGGAGCAATCATATGGCCTATGAGGTGGCAACACATCAACAGCCTTCTCGTCAAACACATCTGAGAAATCGGAAATAAACTCCGGGATCTCCCCCTCCTTAGGGAAGACATCTGCGGCATTCAGCGAAATACAATGAGGAGAGCACTCAGATCCCCATTTTACCAATTCACGAGTGGACCAATCAAAAACAGGATTATGTTTACTCAACCAAGGTAAACCCAGAATAACATCAGTAGATAAATTGTCCATGATTAAAAAGTCAAGCATTTCTTAGTGAATTGACCCAACCTGCACCTCCATAGTCGGAGTGATATAGCAGATTCTACCCCTGGCCAAAGGGGTAGAATCCGCACCAGTGATGGTCAGCGGATTATTGAGCAAAAGCGGACATGCCTCTAAACGTGACCAAAAACTGGAGCTAATGAAATTGGCGGAGGCCCCAGAATCGACATGAGCAAAACCCGAGACCAATTTGTGCCCCAAACACAGTGAGATAGGTACCAATACTTTGTTTTTATGTTCAAGGGATACCTGTGCACCTGAATGACCCCCTCGATGGTCACTCAGGCGCTGGAGTCTTTCAGCCGGCTGGTCAGGTCTGGCAGGACAGGACCTCACACGATGACCGAGTTTACCACAGTATAGACAGAGGTTGTGTTGCAAGCGGAAGGCTCGTCGGGTCTTGGCATCTGAGGCTCCAAGCTGCATGGGTTCTTCTTGTGACAGAGGAACATAAGGAGGAGGCTAAGAAACACAGTCAAAAACAGGAAGAGAACTAGAAGACTCAGAAGTTCCTTTCTCCCTATGTCTGTCTCTGAGTCGCCTGTCAACCCTAATCGCCAAAGTCATTGTTTCTTCTAAGGTGTCGGGAGTAGGGTATACCACTAATAGGTCTTTAAGCTGGTCCGACAACCCCATCCGGAACTGGCACCGCAGCACGGGGTCATTCCAGCCAGATAACACACACCACTGTCTGAATTCCGCACAGTACTCCTCCACAGGTCTCTTTCCCTGTTTCATGGAAGTCAGTTGGCGTTCTGCTTCCGCTGCTAGGTCTGGATCGTCATACAGGAGTCCTAGGGCAGAAAAAAATTGATCCACGGAGGTCAACTCCATGGATCCAGGGGGTAATGAAAAAGCCCACTCCTGAGGAGGACCCTGCAAGAGGGACATAATAATGCCCACCCTTTGGTCCTCATCTCCAGAGGAGTGGGGGCACAAACGAAAAAACAACTTGCACCCCTCTCTAAATGTTCGGAAACGCTTCCTGTCTCCCTTATACTTTTCAGGGAGCTGCACAGGAGGTTCCGGAGGTAGAGGGGTGGTCATGGTCACCTGTCGGGGTGCAGTCTCTTGTTCCTGGACGCGCTCAGCAAGGTTCTGAACCAGCGTATTCAGACCTTGCATCTGGTTCACCAGAGTCTTCATGGCGTCCATAATGCTAAGTTACCCCAACAAATTTTTGGGCTGACTATTCTGTTATGGTCAGTATGGCAAAGGCAGTCTGACAAGACACGGACAGTGAGCCCTGAGCTGACCCCACCCACTGACCCTGCCTAATTGCCTCGGACGGCCCTAAATGGCCCGGACAACCACGGAGTCGGTCCCTACACTGAATAGGTGCGACACACAAAGCACGGACAGACGAACAAAACACAATAAGAGGTGTCAGACAAACCAGGTCAGCAACAGTCGAGCGGCGAAGTACAAAAACAGCAAACAGGAGAATAGTCTAGGTCAGATGCAGAAGGTCAGAATACAGAGATCAGAGGAACTAAACAGGGAGCTGAGCAGGCGAGTGAACTCTAATAGTCAGCAGGGAAGGGAGAAACTTGCTGCTTTTTATCTTGGATCAGAGACTGGGTCCAGCAGATGATTGGACCAGCCCTGATCCCAGCAGCAAGTTCAGCTGAGAAGATCAAGCAGAGCAGTAACCCCTGCACTGCCAGGAGTCTGCCAGGAAAAGCGGGTGTGGCTGGCAAATACAACACAATACAGACAGAGTAAAAAAAAAACACAGACAAACTCAGCGCTTTCTCAACCGCCCGGCACGGACCGAGGAGCGCAAAGTCATATTCCTAACATACTGTGTGTGAACACAGACTTAGGGCCTTATTACACAGAGCGGTAATTGGCCAAATTAGGCTTATTATTGCTCCGTGTAGCAAAGAGAATGATCAGCCGACTAAACGATCATCAGCTGATCGTTTCTTTAGGACCTGCCCTAAAGTCATCAGGCATTGGATGCACATCACTACGTGTAATAGCTGATGATTGTAGCATAAAATAATAAAGTATTGACTCACCTTACCACATTTCCTGGTGTCCTCAGCCTTCTCCGGTGTCGTCTGGGGCTTTCCGCAGTGTCTGTAACTCTGCCTTCTCTGCACTGACAGCCGTCGGCCTCTCATCCAATCACATGCCGAGATAGACTGCCAGCAGCTCAGCAAATTAGTGGCTGAGACAGGCTGCAGCCAGTGATTGTCAGTGGAGTGTCAGTGCAGAGAAGACAGATCTGCAGACACTGCAGAAGGCCTCCAAGGACACTGGAGAAAGCCCAAGGACACCAGGGAATCTAGTAAGGTGAGTTAATATTTTATTATTTTATACTAAAGGCAAGGCCTACATGGACATCGCCAATCATGCTTGTGCAGCCCTTGCTGTCCGATAGTCGGACTGTCTAATTGCTCATAAAACAAGTGTTAATTTAGCAGATCGGCGCTTGTTTACAGTTTTTGATGGGGCCATGTAATAGGACCCTTAAACTGTAAACTGTTGATGGCAGGGACCTCTTTTCATTTTCACAGTTATTGTAAGCTGTTGCTGTAAATGTTTGTTGTTCATTTTGTATTTTTTCTTATTACCTAAATTATAAAATAATATAATAATAAAGCCTGAATTTAATGATATAATTTAATGGGTGTGCTCACTTGGAGCAGATCAGCTGCACATTTCTTTTGTACTACAGTAGCAGCAAAGGTACAGTTTCTACAAATCCATGTCTATTCAACTGATAAAAAAAAATATATATATATATATATATATATATATATATATATATATATATTAGAGATGGTCCGAACCTGACGAAGGTTCAGGTTCGTATGAACCCGAACGCTCGGCAGCAGATTTCCGCTGTCTGCCCGCTCTGTGGAGCGGGCGGATACAGCGGGAGGAAAGCCTGGAAAACTGGGATACAGCCTATGGCTATGGCTGTATCCCAGTTTTCCAGGCGGTCCTCCCGCTGGACAGCGGGAATCTGCTCCATTGGAATTTTTCACTGTTCTCCCTGAGTTCAGTGATTGTTGTGTTTTGTTGGTCTATTTATCATTGCCCCAGTAGCCAGAATCCTGCTCCACACTGACGAGGGGCAAATACCCCGAAACTGCAGTCTGTGGATGGATGCCTAGCCTTGGTAACCCTTATCTTATGTCGTTATACTCGCCACAGAGTTAGACTTTGACTCACAGGGGCCACACTGGTGTTTCCCTATTTAGGTCCTAAAGCTCGCAACAGAGTGAGGACCTGAGGGACTACGTATCAGGGTGGTTTGGTGCTCTCCCCACTAGGAGGCACCCCTTGGCAATGGGCTTCCTTCTCTGGAGAGAGGGATATCTTGCTATTCCCGTGTTTTGAGACTCGTAACTGAGGCTCCACGGACCCCTTTTTTGCATATTTAAATTTTGTATGGGACAATCAATGGAGACTTGTAAATGAGTACTCCATTGGAATTTTTCACTGTTCTCCCTGAGTTCAGTGATTGTTGTGTTTTGTTGGTCTATTTATTATTGCCCCAGTAGCCAGAATCCTGCTCCACACTGACGAGGGGCAAATACCCCGAAACTGCAGTCTGTGGATGGATGCCTAGCCTTGGTAACCCTTGTCTTATGTCGTTATACTCGCCACAGAGTTAGACTTTGACTCACAGGGGCCACCCTGGTGTTTCCCTATTTAGGTCCTAAAGCTTGCAACAGAGTGAGGACCTGACGGACTACGTATCAGGGTGGTTTGGTGCTCTCCCCACTAGGAGGCAACCCTTGGCAATGGGCTTCCTTCTCTGGAGAGAGGGATATCTTGCTATTCCCGTGTTTTGAGACTCGTAACTGAGGCTCCACGGACCCCTTTTTTGCATATATATATATATATATATATATATACACTCACCGGCCACTTTATTAGGTACACCATGCTAGTAACGGGTTGGACCCCCTTTTGCCTTCAGAACTGCCTCAATTCTTCGTGGCAAAGATTCAACAAAGTGCTGGAAGCATTCCTCAGAGATTTTGGTCCATATTGACATGATGGCATCACACAGTTGCCGCAGATTTGTCGGCTGCACATCCATGATGCGAATCTCCCGTTCCACCACATCCCAAAGATGCTCTATTGAATTGAGATCTGGTGACTGTGGAGGCCATTTGAGTACAGTGAACTCATTGTCATGTTCAAGAAACCAGTCTGAGATGATTCTAGCTTTATGACATGGCGCATTATACTGCTGAAAGTAGCCATCAGATGTTGGGTACATTGTGGTCATAAAGGGATGGACATAGTCAGCAACAATACTCAGGTAGGCTGTGGTGTTGCAACGATGCTCAATTGGTACCAAGGGGCCCAAAGAGTGCCAAAAAAATATTCCCCACACCATGACACCACCACCACCAGCCTGAACCGTTGATACAAGGCAGGATGGATCCATGCTTTCATGTTGTTGACGCCAAATTCTGACCCTACCATCCGAATGTCGCAGCAGAAATCGAGACTCATCAGACCAGGCAATGTTTTTCCAATCTTCTACTGTCCAATTTCGATGAGCTTGTGCAAATTGTAGCCTCAGTTTCCTGTTCTTAGCTGAAAGGAGTGGCACCCGGTGTGGTCTTCTGCTGCTGTAGCCCATCTGCTTCAAAGTTGGACGTACTGTGCGTTCAGAGATGCTCTTCTGCCTACCTTGGTTGTAACGGTTGGCTATTTGAGTCACCATTGCCTTTCTATCAGCTCAAACCGGTCTGCCCATTCTCCTCTGACCTCTGCCATCAACAAGGCATTTCCGCCCACAGAACTGCCGCTCACTGGATGTTTTTTCTTTTTCGGACCATTCTCTGTAAACCCTAGAGATGGTTGTGCATGAAAATCCCAGTAGATCAGCAGTTTCTGAAATACTCAGACCAGCCCTTCTGGCACCAACAACCATGCCACGTTCAAAGGCACTCAAATCACCTTTCTTCCCCTATACTGATGCTCGGTTTGAACTGCAGGAGATTGTCTTGACCATGTGTACATGCCTAAATGCACTGAGTTGCCGCCATGTGATTGGCTGATTAGAAATTAAGTGGTAACGTGCAGTTGGACAGGTGTACCTAATAAAGTGGCCAGTGAGTGTGTATGTGTGTATATATATATATATATATATATATATATATATATATATATATATATTTTTTTTTTTTTATCAGTTGAATAGACATAGATTTGTACAAATTGTACCTTTGCTGCTACTGTAGTATACTGGTACCTTGGTTTAAAAGTAACTTGTATTACATCAGGGGACAGGACTGTGGAGGTAATCTCTTCACAGCTGCAACCCCTCTCTCCCCAGACAGAGAGTACTGCCTTTATGTGCCTAAATCTTCCCTGCTCATTCCTTCATGTTCCCTGCAGTCTCTGTCAGCCCTTGTGTTTCCCATCCTCTCCATTCCTGCTATAATGTGCCTGAACTCACACTCAGCTATACACACTGCTGCTATAATGTGCCTGCACTTCTGTCACTGTCCTCCTGCACAGCTCTGTGATTCTCACTTCCTGACCCATACTGGCCCATACTGAACACACCCCCTTCACCATTGCTGTCATGTGACCACACAGACCTCTAACAGTAGCCCTGCTTCTCTATTCTAGCCTGTTGTACTATGCTCCTGTGTTATGGGCATCTGCTAATTGCTATACTGTACAGTAACTTATAATGGGACATATTCAACTGTTTCTAATTGTTTGTTTCATCTGTTTTACATGCTATTCACAATAAAAAAATCATTATTTTGGGGGTGCGGAACCAATTGTCTGCATACCAGTGATTTCTTATGGAAAAATTTGCTTTGGTATAAGAGTGGATTTGGATAACAAGCACGGTCCAAGAACAAATTATGCTTGTAATCCAAGGCACCACTGTATAATTACAAAACAATACAATATCCCACTGCAAATCCACATTAATAAAAATGCTGGTGTCAAAATGCTGTGGAAAATCTTTTAGCATTTATACTACAGTGCAATTGTAACCTATGGTTCTCAGCTCACCAGCAATTTATAAAATAGCAGTGTAATCTTTCAGATGTCATATGTTTGTCTACTCCCCTTTTTGTTTTTTGTTTTTTTTGTTGGGAGGATTAAGATATGAAACTAGCTTTCACATAATGTAACTCAACAAAATGATAGTTATACTGGCTGTATATTATTCTAAAAAGATTGATTCAGTTAAAAAAGCAAGGAATGTTTAAATGAAGCCTTTGAACATTTTTCCAAATACTTATTGCCTCTCAGATCCCTTTTTGTGCCTTTATTTGCTCCAGAATACCACTAGACGTCCAACAAAGGAGGACCTGTGCTCCCAGGAATTCACTGCATTCCATTCTGGAGTAGGCATTTTTCTGAGCTACAAAGGCCCTTTGGCAAATTCTCTCTAATCACTGGATTTATCCTAGACTCTGATAGGTGCCATTCATGAACATAGTCAGCTATGTGATGGGGTACAGGCATTAATGGGATCTTTTCATGGTCCAAAAAAAAGCTGCGTAACATTACTGGAGGAATCACAAAGCTGCCATTGCATATTAGAGAACTGATTTCCCACCCACCTTCTTTTTTTTTTTTTTTTTTTTGCTTGTTCTGTGTTGTCCTCCAGCAAGCTCTTTTTCTATTGTTCTTCTGCATTTTAGCACTTTGAGTTTCATGCAACCTGCTTTTAACTCGGCAAGTCAGTGGCCCAAGTAGAATGAGTCAGCCTTCAAACTCATACTGACCATATATAGTATACAGTAAGGCCCGAGTTGTTTTTTATTTTCTATAGTGCTAGAATAGTTCCCAGCACTGTACAGAGAATCACTCACATTACCATTGGGGTGAACAATCCAAATTAATCCACATAAGGAAAACTGTTTTTCTATTAAAAGTACATTAAACGTTATATAAATGTGTCTATACAATGTATTACCATACCTATACAGTTCTTCCACACTGGTAGCTGATTGAAATTCAGGAAGTGAAAAAAAAAACTGTCTCTTTGCCAATCCACATTGTCTCCTGCTCCTTTTGCTATCCTCCCTTAGGAGACAAAGATTCCATGTCTCTGTCTCACATTGTGTGTGTTTGCTAGGCACAGGCTGATGATGTAGACAGGGGGCAGGGTGTGATGTCACAGGAGGCTTGGATGGATTCCCCAATCCCCCTTACATTACCATTCACCATCTCTGACCAGCCAGAGGCAGGTGCTCTAACTTCACTGATTGTGCAAAGTCTGCAGTAAAATAAGGGCTATGTTCAGTTTAATTGCAGTACTGCAGCGTCTTTACAAAAGTGATGCAGTTACACAATTAAATGATGCTAAACGGCAGAGAGGATCAGAGTAGGCACTGCCAATCCCACCTGGACAAACGAGGCATACACAGTATATCCCATGTAAGATAATATCTGTTAAAGTCCTTGTGGGGCTCAACCTCAAAGATGAAAGATACTTGATCATAATATGTGTGTGGAGATGAAAAGGAAAAAAAAACTAATTCAAAAAGTTCTTTACTTTATTCCAATATCTGTGTTACAGGTAGAGGATACAGCATGCTGTGGGGTGGGAACACAATGAAATGTGTGAACACAGCTTAGATGTTCTGCAACAGATTTGGGTGGGAAATGGGCAGGGTGGGATGTGACTGTGATGAACAGCTGAGGGAAAGCAATGCAATCTTGAACCTGTAGTACTGTGTAAAACTGCTCAACCAGGAAGTAAAGCCACACAATACAGAACAAAGAGCCCCAAGGCAAATGGATTTTTGGTGGTTTCAAAACTCGGTTAGACAGGTAGGCAATGCTATATGCTTCCGCAGCTAGTTTATTTTTACCTCTACCTGGAGTTCCCCTTTAATCTATCAATATGTTTTTAGTGTGCGGAAAGAAATCAGAATACCTGAAAGAAACTCAAATGCAGGGAGACTCTTGACACATTTTAGATATTGCCTAAGAAAATGTCAGTGACAAATCGAAATAAGAATAGCATATTAAAATATAATCTTTAAATAGCACCAATACCTTTAACACAGTGTGCTTGACTATTCGGGAAGTAATATGCCAATGGGAGTTATATTTGTTTTGACAGTTTTGTTGCTAATTGTACAGAAGCAAGTTGGGTAAAAAAAAGCAGCAGAAAAACAGTTTGGGTCAATCAGTATGTCACTGATATGATAATATGAATACAGCACATATGGGCTTGTCATTACATTAAAGCGACATTGTACCGGCAATCTGCCCCCACCCCCCAAACCACTTTTACCATTGGATAGCTGCATTTTGTCCAAGATCTGTCCTGGGATCCGTTTGACAGTTAATGCAGTTATTGTCCTAAAAAACAACTTTTAAACTGGCAGCCCTGTGTCAAATTGGTGTGGCCTAGAGTGTCTGTTCCCTAGGCCTGCACCACCTCTCTGTTCCTCTTCCCCAACCACTTCATCTTTAGGAATGCCTCTGGCCATGATTTCTCCATCACTTGTCTGAAAACTGCTTCGATACAGAAAAAATCAATCGCACTATAAGCCTTCAGGCAAAATCACTCACTATAGGATCTCCACTGACCCTAGAATGCCAATATAGCAAAAAAGTAGTGAGAGTAAATACATGTAAAACGCAGGAGTACCTGAGTATCATAAGATAATAGTTCACTTGCCAAGCGGGATACCCATGTAGAAAGGAATCCAAACACTGGAACTACAATCCAATATGCTTTTTATTTACTTTCCAGATACTAGGTACACGTCAGCTCACCGGCTGATCCACACACCCAAGCGTCCACCTGGTGTCCTGCGGACGTTTCGGAGGATAAGGCTCCTCCTTCCTCATGCGCAAGGACGTGGGGGGTGGAGGGTCTAATATATGCAAGTCAGAAACCAAAAGTACTACAACTTATCTGTGATATTATCTGGGATATGTCGGACAAACTAGCAGGCAGATTAAATTGAGGCTTAATGAACATAAATCTGCTATTAGGAGATTCGCAGCAGGTAAAGAAAAAGGTTGTGAAGAACGTAAAAATGATTTTGGGGAAACGACGGTGGCGCGTCATTTTTCTGAATACAGTCATAATATTTGTGATTTACGGTGGCAAGTGATTGAACAACTTGAGGTATGTAATGGTAGTGAGGAGAACCGTAGACGTCTCCTTCGTCGTGAAGCATTTTGGATAACCGAACTTGAGACATAGAGTCCTAAGGGTCTCAATGAGACATGTAGCTTTAAAGTATTTTTGTAGGATAATAGATGTGTTTTTGTTTTCCTTCCTTATATGATCATGCGTGTAATATATGAATAGTCATTGTATATATAACTATAAGCATTTATGTATCTCACAGATAAGTTGTAGTACTTTTGGTTTCTGACTTGCATATATTAGACCCTCCACCCCCCACGTCCTTGCGCATGAGGAAGGAGGAGCCTTATCCTCCGAAACGTCCGCAGGACACCAGGTGGACGCTTATGTGTGTGGATCAGCCGGTGAGCTGAAGTGTACCTAGTATCTGGAAAGTAAATAAAAAGCATATTGGATTGTAGTTCCAGTATTTGGATTCCTTTCTACGTGGGTATCCTGCTCGGCATGAGAACTATTATCTTATGATACTCAGGTACTCCTGCGTTTTACACGTATTTACTCTCACTACTTTTTTGCTATATTGTCTGAAAACTGCACATGTGTTGGATCGTTAAGGCACATGTGCAGTGTTCAGACAAATGATGATTAGGAGAGATCCGACCTAGGGGCGTTTCAAACGATGAGGAGGGCAGGGAGGAGGGACAGAGAGGCGTCGCAAGCCTAGAGCCAATTTGACAGAGGACACAAAGTTGTTTTTTAGGACAATAACTGCATCACCTGCCAAACGGACCCCAGGAAAGATCTTGGATTAAAAGCAGCTACCTGACAGTACAAGCAGTTTGGGGGGACAGATTGTGGGTACAGAATGATTTCAAACATTGGAAGGGTCTAGTCAGGGTGTGATGATTTATGATTCTTTCTTGTAACAGTTCATTAATACTTATATATTCATAATGGTATTCTTTTATTTCAAATTGTATTAATTGTATGCCACAGCAAACGTGTCTAAGGTATAAGCACAGAAAACAATAAGTGCCTTGAATTTATAAGGTATTAAGGCAATTCACAAAGACTGTTCATAAATATGTGTGTTGGTTCACAAATAGATAATGTTACAAATGGAAAAATAAAAAAAGGCAGTGAAAATGAAGTGAAGTGAGAATGGCCGTCAAGGTTCCGGATAAACGGACACCTAACCAGAGAGGAGCAGCAAGGAAAGCACAAGGAGGGGATCCATCCAGCCAGAATCCCAAGGTAGCACAGTTTATTTACAGTGGCCGTGGGCCTAAACACGATATTAAATACTAAAAATACTGATAAAACAGCAAAACATGCTGTGAGCCAACCATGTATGGAAATACATAGAAAAAAAATAAAAACATAAATCATGACAAGACAGGGGAGCACAAGACTGGACACAAAAAGGGGGAGGAGGGGGGTTAGCCAGTACATGCCATCATAATTGTATTCTTAAATGTATATCAGATTAGAATCAGTGCTGGTATAGATTAATACTACTATATCAGTCCTCTGTTCCCTCATAAGCAACCTTTCAGGAATCATGCTGAATGTAAGGGAGATACTCACTGATATTATTTAGTTTAATGGAAAGACTCCACAAAGCAACTGTTTGTGTTACCTTTTTTACTGTAAAGAAGAGTGACCATGTGTAGCCACTTCTCTATCCAATAAAAAGGGGCAAGCACACCTGTGAGATTTCTATTGGTCAAACTCCATTTTTACTTGTGTCTGAAGGCCTTTTTTTGCCAGGAAAACGGTTTTAACTATATTTTTGTCTGAATAAACCATAATTTTCAAAGCCGTTATCTTCCCATATTTTTAGACTTTGTTCAGTTTTCAAGTTCTCTTTGGTGAAGTACATCCTAGCTCTCTCCTTTTAGAGGGAAGTAATCAGAAATTAAGTACCTAATGAGTTAAGACTTGTTTTATACAAAATAAAATTGATTACCTGTGGAATGTAGGAGGTTGTGAGGTACAGTACACCCTCTAGGCAGGAAACTAAAATGATAGCTTGCCTTTCATATAACTAATGTTATATCAGGGTAAAAGTATGCAAAGATGCCAAGTTCTGCACTCTAATTATACTGTTAGGAACTGCACCAATCAATCCTGCATGAGATTACCAATTAATATCTGTCACAGATGACATGGAACCCAGTATCATCTTTTGGTCTTTTGCAGGTTTCATAGGCATCATGTTGATGCTGGTATTAAGTTGTAAGAATGTAATTTTGTATTTAAAGGTGTAGTCTCATCTTAACTAAGCAAACTTGCGTCAGTCTTCTCCTGATATAGCCTCTTTTTCCTTGCCATTGTTGACAGCTCATTGTCTAGGTTACTGACACCACTCAGCTCTAAAAGCAGTGGCCTTGCAAAAATATTTTATTTGACGAGTCCTACAAGTTTACTTATGTTAGTTGAGATACCCTTTTAAGTTACATTGTGTATATAGGGTATACTATATTTCAACTTGAAAATGTCTAATGTTCCAGTGCCTTCCTAAAAAGAAATTGGCAGTAGGGAAAAAAGTGTGTAAGCGAAAAAAAATACTAAATATATGTGTCTGTGTCGTGTGTGCTTCAGTTGTCTGTTCTATGTTTTTCAATTCTTTCTCCACTTACCTTTGTTTTTTTAATAGTGAGTAATTGTACCTGCTTTGATGGACTTTTAGTTTCCTATATAGGAATCTCCCTTCCTTCTATCCAGTGCTCTTGATAGCTTTGTCCAGCATAACTCTGGATTAATTCCTAGTGGCCCGCTCACTAAGTGTTCCCTCCCCAAAAGACAATCAAATCCAATATGGCCGCCCCATCACTGTTAACAGATGCTTTCTCTTTACATTGATGGATAACTGATAGCGATCAAAGACCCTAGTTGTGGGGTGCTATTTAAACTAAACAAACATATTATTGGAAAAAATTCTATTTTTTCATATTTACTGCCTAAGGATATGTGCACACTGAGGAAAAAACGCAGAGGACTTGCGTAGGATTCTGCTGCTCATCCCCACGCACTTCCGCTTTACTCTCCATCTGTACCATAGACTCCATTCTATGGTCAGGCAGATTTCGCCGTTCGCCCGAAGAATGAACCCTTTCATTCTTCAGGCGGATGGCGGAATCTGCCTTACCATAGAATGGAGTCTATAGCACAGGCAGAGAGTGAAGCAGGGCCGAGCGGCGGAATCCTCCGCGTGTTTTCCTCAGTGTGCACATACCCTAAGGCCTAATGTTCACACACGCTACATACATCAGCCATTATTTGCTACTCAAAAACAACTGTTGTAGTGAGTGTTGAATAATGGGCGTTGTTGCATTAAAAACAGCATTGAAATCATTGAAATGTCAGTTATGTCCACGGTTGTAGCAAACGGCCGCTGTTTGTATTGACTTCAATGCAACACATTTAAATATGACAAGAACAGCCATTGCTTTAATTGAAAAATAAATGTTATACTATAACAACCAAGGGGTCAAAATGTTCAACAGACCATGATATGAATGGGGTGACTTATGGGGGTTTTCACTCTGTTGGTACTACAGGGACGCTGGAAATGCACATGGCACCCAGAAACTGCTCCAGCAAAATCTGCACTGCTAATGCTAATTGTGCCCAAGTAGTGATTAATGGCCACATATGGGGTACCATTGTAGTCAGAAGAACCTAAATTACAAATTTTGAGGTACTTTTTCTTGTGTTCCTTGTGAAAATAAGAAAATTTTCATTTTTTTACGACCTAATGGTGAATACTTTCCTTAAGCACCTGTAGGGTTAAAATGCTCATTATACCTCTAGATTAATTCTTTAAGGTGTTTAGTTTCCGAATTGGGGTCACTTTTGGGGGTTCCTAGCATTCAATCCTCTTAAATCCACTTCAGAAATCAATGGTCCCTAAAAAAAAAAAAATCAGGTTTGGAAACTTTCATGAAAATATATTAACTTGCTGATATACTTCAAAGGGCTCGGCCAAACTAGCGTTTTTCTTTGTTTCTAACGGATCCGTCTATATTAATTAAACGGATGAGCATAAACTGATGAGCAGACTGATGCAAACTGATTGCAAAATGTTCATCTTTTTTAATGGTCCGTTTGTATTTTGGCTTAAAACTGACTTTTGTACATCAGTTTGCATCCGTTTGCATCAGTCAGCATCCGTTTTTCTATCCGTTCATTTTTCCTCTTTGGTTTCTTGCTGCTTCTGCGCATGCTCAGTGCAAAAAACGGATGAAAAAAACGGATGTGAACGGAAATACCTTCCGTTTTAGATCCGTCCTCATTGACTACAATGTAAAAAAAAAAACGGAAGTGCACTTTCCGTTCGTGATCCGTTTTTTTAAGCGGAAAGAAAAATACTGCAAACACTATTTTTTTCTTCCGTTCAAAAAACGGATCTTGAATGGATTGCATGCAAACTGAGCACAATTAGGGCAAACGGAGCACACTAATATATCATGGGAGTCTATGGGGATTATGACGGATCCGACAGTTTCCGTTTTGCTTACTCTAAAACGGAAAAGGTAGACGGAATGGTGCCGGATGGTCAAACGCTAATGTGAACGTAGCCTAAGCCCTGTAACACCCTAAAACAACTAAAATATGTTTACCAAATAATGCCAGAATAATGTGGACATATTATTAACATGACTTAGTACCTAATTTATGTGGAATGATTTTCTTTTTTTATAGACAGAAAATTTAACCCCTTAAGGTCCAAGCCAATTTTCATTTTTGCGCTTTTGCTTTTTCCATTTTATGTTTAAAAGTCCATAGCGCTTGCATTTTTTCACCTAGAGACTTATATGAGTGCTTATTTTTTGCGAAACCAATTGTACTTTGCAATTACAGGCATAATTTTTCCATAAAATATGTTGTGAAACCGGAAAAAAATCATTTGCGCTGTCAAATTGAAAAAAAACGAATTTGTTTTGATTTCGGGGAGTTTTGCATTTACGCCGTTCACCCTATGGTAAAACTGACTTGTTATGCATGTTCCTCAAGTCGTTACGATTACTATGATATATAACATGTATAACTTATATTGTATCGGATGTATACGTTCCTTAAAATCGCTCCATTCCCAGGCTTATAGCGCTTTTATCCTTTGGTCTATGGGGCTGTGTGAGGTGTCAGTTTTTGCGCCATGATGCGTTCTTTCTACCGGTACCTTGATTGCGCATATACGACTTTTTGATCGCTTTTTATTACATTTTTTCTGGATTTGATGCGACCAAAAATGCGCAATTTTGCACTTTGGGATTTTTTTGCGCTTACGCCGTTTACCGTGCGAGATCAGGAATGTGATTAATTAATAGTTCGGGCGATTACGCGCGCGGTGATACTAAATATGTTTATTTATTTATTAATTTATATTTATAAAATGGGAAAAGGGGGGTGATTTGGACTTTTATTAGGGGAGGGGATTTTTTATTAATAAAAACACTTTTTTACTTTTTTTTTTACATGGACTAGAAGCCCCCCTGGGGGGCTTGTATATACATAGCACTGATCTCTCATAGAGATTAATGCTGTGTATATACACAGCAAAGATCCATGAGATCGGTCATAGATTGCTATGGCCTGCTGCAGGCCATAGCAATCTACTGCCGAGCCGGGATCAGCGTCATTCCGACGCTGAGGCTTGGCACGGCCAGAAGAACGGATCTCCCCCCCGCGATCGCATCGCGGGGGGGAGATACGACCCACTGGACACCAGGGATGTTGTGCATAAAGCACTTCAATGCAGCTGTCAGGTTTGACAGCTGCATTGAAGTGCTTAATTAGCCGGCGCGGCAACGGGACCCGCGCCGGCTAACAGAGGCACTGCCCGGCTGCACGTGTCAGCCGGGATCAGCGCCGTTCAGAGCGGGGTCCCGGCGGGACCCCGCTCTGAACACCCCCCGCGGCGCCATGACGTATCAGATACGTCATGGGTCGCTAAGGGGTTAAAGTACGTAAAATGCAAATGTTTGTAATATTTTATGAAATTTTGTCATTTTTCACAAAAAATCACACAATACTGACCAAATTTTGCCACTAACATAAAGTACAACATGTAACAAAAGAAACCGTGTTAAAATCGCTAGCATATGTTAAAGCATCATGTTGATGTAATATACTAGGTTGGCCTATCTTATAGGTTTTGTACCTATTCTTTCTGCTTGGTTCCACTGTGGCCTTGCATTTACCGTTTGTGCCTTTTTAGGATTCCTACACAAAGTTAGTATTCCTGTTGGAAGTGTACAATGGTTAAAAACTCAAACTAACATTCATTTACTAAGTGTGTGAATGTGCTAGGAGTCCGAGTATAAACCATTCATAAATCTAAAAACACATGAAGAAAAACCCTCCATGTAGTATCTGGAGCCACTGGGTGCCACAAGCTGGAAAAACATGCACACGGTTATAACCCTGACAAACACTGAAACTTTTAAGGCTCTGTTTGTAAGGTGGTCTGAAAAGTATGGAGTTCATTTTTTAAGAAGGGCAGCTTTCAGAATTACTGTGACACATACTAGGCAGGATGCCAGAGCTGGCCCGTTTTCAGACTTTGTCTTTCCCCTCATTGAAGTGTCAGAAAGTAATTCATGGAACATTTGGTAGAGCTGGCAGCTCTTTTATTGAGTTCCAGTGTGGCAAAGTCACATGAGTTCAGGACCTCAAGCCAAGCGATGCACAGTGATTTAGTGAGGAGTGGGAATCTAGAAGAATGTCTGTGTTTGATGTGGTTCTAACATCATTTCAGGTGTGATTAATATCACAGTAATGCAAAGGGAAAATTGCTTTAGGACTTTACTGTTATTGTTCTAAATATATTTTACTGGGAAATACCTATTTTTAATTTATTTTGTAGTCCTGTTTATTTGCATTTGCATTGTTTGCAAATTGAAAGCAGAAATCTTGGTCTGGGGGAAACATAATAGTCAGCTATTCTTAAAGGGGTTATCCAGCGCTACTAAAACATGGCCATTTTCTTCCAGAGACAGCCCCACTCTTGCCTCCAGCTTGGGGGGGGGTTTTGCTGCTCAGTTCTATTGAAGTGAATAGAGCCTAATTGCAAACCGCACCTGAACTGGAGACAAGAGAAAGAAAGTGGCCATGTTTTTCACTGGATAACCCTTTTAACTGGCCCACTCCTCTGTCACTACCACTTTTCCGATCTGCCCAGTCTCTGTCACAGTCTTCTTTTTTGATGTTTCCACTGACCTGCTGTGCGGACAGAAAATGCCAGCTCAACATAAACACATGGAGAAAAAGTCCAAAGTATTGTGTCCAAACATTCTTTTTCAATGTATTTACACCAGAAAAATGTTAAGAGATTTTAGCTGCCCTATAGGTAGCCTACATTGTAAACAAATAAATCTGACTTCTTTTCTCTGTGTTAGTTCCACTCCTGGATTTGGCTAAAATTACTGGTCAAAATAATACCTGTACACACAGCCTTTTTCATTCATCTTTTTATGTTTTTCCCAGATTTAGCAAAAGAAAAATGTGTGAATTTAGAACTCTTCTGCCAGATTACAATTTCAGATTTTAACGTTAGATGTACTGAATCTACCCTTAGGTTATGTTCACCTCGTTACTATTTATTTTAATAGGAGTCTGCCACATGTCACTTATTTTTTATGCGATTAAGCTCTACAGTTCCCACTGAAATTAGTTAGAACTTCTGAGCTGCTCCCCATTCCCACACAGGGGGACCTATCCCACGGAGCGATTATTACACCGACCGCGCATTGCTGCGTGGAATAGTGATGCGCGGCGGGTGACCGGCGATTCCACAAGCACAATACTTTACCTAACCATGTTGCAGGGCTTCTCCTGTGCTCCTTCTTCCTCCCGGTCCCGCACGCAGCAGCAGCAGCTTCGGTGCGGCCTGTCATAGCTGACAGACCACTCAGCCAATCACAGACCAGGACCACCGAAGCTGCTGCTGCACGCGGGAACGGGAGGAAGATGGAGCGCAGGAGAAGCCCTGCAACATGGTTAGGTAAAGTATTGTGTTTAAACAAGGGCTGCAAGCAGGGGCGTAGCTAATGTCTCCTGGGCCCTGGTGCGATAGGCCAACTTGGGCCCCCCCCTCCTTTCACGACCAAGTGATGCTATTGGTGTGTATATATATATATATATATATATATATATACATACACACACCAAGACAGATATTACCAATAACACCAGCATATTGGAAGAAGAGTATTATCACCGTACATATTACCGCCATACTGTTACTGACCAAATCCTGTATACTGAGACCAATATTACCAGTAATACCAGTATATAGGAAGGAAACATTACTGCCACACCACAACCACTACCATCACCACCATATTGTTACTGACCAAATCCAGTATACTAAATCACCTCATCCAGTCATATAGAGGTGGCCCCAGCTCTACACAGGCTCTATACACCATATACATTACAGTGCAGTTATATCAGGTGACTCACAGGAGACGTCTTTTCTGATCGGAGTTCTTCTCTTTTCATCTTCTTCTCCATCTGCCCTGGGCCGTTATGAGAACTTCTCCGAGCCACGAATCCACAGAATCTGCCAGACAGACATATTAGTCTCCTCACTCTGGCACCATCCTCATCTATATACATACTGCACATTTGTATTGGCCCCTTTACACCCTCATTTAGTGTGACCCCCTAATAATATATGCCCCCCTCTGTGTATTCCCTCTCCCCCTATGTTGCCCCCCCCAAATAGATGGCCCCTCTCCCCCCATGTAGTCCTCCTTATAGATGGCCCCCTCTCCCCCCACCCTCCCTTATAGATGGCCTCCTCTCCCCCCTCCATATAGATGGCCCCCTCTACCCCCTCCCTTATAGATGGCCCCCTCTCTCCTCACCCTCCCTTATGGATGGCCCCCTCTCCCCCCTCCTTGATAAATGGCCCCCTCTCCCCCCACCCTCCCTTATAGATGGCCCCCTCTCCCCCCTCCCTTATAGATGGTCCCCTTCCCCCCCCCTCCCTTATAGATGGTCCCCTTCACCCCCCCTCCCTTATAGATGGTCCCCTTCACCCCCCGTCCTCCCTTATAGATGGCCCCCTCTCTCCTCACCCTCCCTTATGGATGGCCCCCTCTCCCCCCTCCTTGATAGATGGCCCCCTCTCCCCCCACCCTCCCTTATAGATGGCCCCCTCTCCCCCCCTCCCTTATAGATGGCCCCCTCTCCCCCCCCTCCCTTATAGATGGCCCCCTCTCCCCCCTCCCTTATAGATGGCCCCCTCTCCCCCCTCCCTTATAGATGGTCCCCTTCCCCCCCTCCCTTATAGATGGTCCCCTTCCCCCCCCTCCCTTATAGATGGTCCCCTTCCCCCCCCTCCCTTATAGATGGTCCCCTTCCCCCCCCTCCCTTATAGATGGTCCCCTTCACCCCCCCTCCCTTATAGATGGTCCCCTTCACCCCCCCCCTCCTCCCTTATAGATGGTCCCCTTCACCCCCCCCTCCTCCCTTATAGATGGTCCCCTTTCCCCCACCCTCATAGATACCCCCCTCTTTCCCCCTACCCTGCAGGCTGATAAAAAACAAAACTAAACTTAACTCACCTGACAACGCGCTCCCACGTTGATCCTCTCTCCTCCTGGTCTGTCCCGGCTGCTGCGCAGCTGCCGGGGGTGTCGCGTCTTATCCCCGGCAGCGCGCGCATCCCAGAGCTCCCTGCGCACCGGAACCGGAAGTCAGGGCCCAAGGCGCGCAGGGAGCTCTGGGATGCGTGCGCTGCCGGGGATAAGACGCGACACCCCCGGCAGCCGCGCAGCAGCCGGGGGAAGACGGAGTCGGACTCTTGTGACCGCAAGCAAAACAATGCTTGCGGTCACAAGAGTGATTGATCGGGAGGGCCCCGCGGGCCCCCCTTTGTGGCGGGCCCGGTCGCGGCGGCGACCCCCGCGACCACGGTAGTTACGCCACTGGCTGCAAGGATATCAATAATGATGTCCCTGCAGCCCTCGCTAAACAATTATCCGTGTAATATGCCCAATAAACGAGATCTGCTAGATCAGTGTTCGTTTACATTATTGATCGGGCCCCCATCGGCCCGTGGAATAGGACCTAGACTGTGGCTTATAAAAAGCCCCTGGTCAGCAATCCCTATGGATACAGGTTTTACCCTTTTGTTTTAAGTACCCTAATGTGGTTTCCCACACATTGGATGAGATAATCTAAACTGTAGTAGTAAAACTGTCTTTGTTGACCATAGCAATCAGTCAGAGCTAAGCTTTTCTTTAGCTAAAGCTCTTGGGGTAAGTTCACATGCTGCAGATTTGCTGCAACTGATCTGGAACTGATAATATATAAATTTTATTTTGTTTTGGTACATACATAGTTTTTCTGCAACTGATCTTCTGCAGATCTTCAACATACCCTTGAAAATATGAAAGCTGAGCTCTGATGGACAACAAAGTTAATCTGAGCTTTCTTTTTAGCAGAGCTTCTGAAAGCAAAGGTGTAATTGGCTTGCATGAGCAGTAAATCCGGTTTACTATTACAGTGGTTTTTGGAAGAAAGGCCCGTTATATACTAGTTTGTTAGCAGGCAACGACTCCAGAGACAACATTTCAGGCATTTCTGAGTTTTTCTTCCCTGTCAATGTAAAGTAGGGTTCTGGCTGACTTTGAGATTCCCTCAAAGGCATTATCCAGGATTAGAAAAGACACTGCTACTTTATTGCAAAAACAGTACACCAGTCTTCAGGTTGTTTTTGGTATCACAGTTTTTCTCCATTCATTTCAATAAAACTGATATGCAAAACCACACCCAAACTGAGTGGTGCTTTCTCTGGAGGAAAGTGGGCATGTGTTTCTAAGCCTAGATAACCCCTTTGTCTTTCATTTTTGATTCTTTTCCCTGTAAGGGGCATTCACACATTCCCTCAGTTTAAATACCAGGAGCTTTGAATCAGTTTAAATATTCACATTACAGTACTATAGCAGGAAGATTTAGGCTATTCTCCCACAGCGTATTTTTGCTCAGTATTATGGGCATTATTTTTCAACCAAAACCAGGAGTGGATTGAAAACACAGCAAGGCTATGTTCACATGCTGTTGAAATTGAGTGGATGACTGCCATTATCATTATTTTAAAAGAACGGCCAGTATTTACTGTTAAATGGCAGCGATCCACTAAATTTTAGCAGTGTGTGAAGATAGCATTTCTGTCTTTTCAATCCACTCCTGCTATTGGTTGAAAACTACTGAGCAAAAATACTGCGTGGGAGCATAGGCTTAAACTGATTTTAACATTTCGTTACACAGTACATCGTCCGTATATTCAGACCCTGCATGGAACCTGTGAATGCCCGCTAAGTGTTGCAATAAAACCCCAACCTTTTTGCTTGCAAGCAACTATGTTAACAAATATGTTTCTAATATCCAAATAAATTAATTAAATGTTTTTCTTTCTTTCTTTGCAGCCACAACAGGAAAAAAAGTCTGGTCAGGTAAACCACTGTTGACCTATATTTATAAGGTTACTGACTTCCTAATACCCATTAATTACTAAGCTTGCCAATATTATGCAGTGAAGAAACAATATTATTATTTATAAATATTTGGTTAAATAGAATATTGCATTTATAGAATATTGAATATTTTAATAATTTGCCGATTTTTCATATTATATATGCGCTTTTTATGTTATTTACAGGTATTCACCTTAAAGTGACTCTGTGCCCACAATCTGACCCCCCCAAACCACTTGTACCTTCAGATAGCTACTTTTAATCCAAGATCTGTCCTGGGGTCCGTTTGGCAGGTGATGCAGTTATTGTCCTAAAAAACATTTTTTAAACTGGCAGCCCCATGCCCTACGGGAGTGGCCTAGATTGTGTGCATTAGGGTGGCACAACCTCTCTGTCCCTCCTCCCCGCCCTCCTCATCATTAGGAATGCTCCAGGCAGATTGCCTACTATTCGTCAGCTGTGTCAGCCCGGCACATGAGCTGGATCGTTAAGACACCTGTGCAAATGTTCAGCATGGAGAAAATGTTCCAGTGGCATCCCTAATGATGAAGAGGGTGGGGAGGAGGGACGGCAGGGGCTGTAAGTTTAAAAGTTGTTTTTTTAGGACAATTACTGCATCACCTGCCGAACGGACCCCAGGATAGATCTTGGATTAAAAGCAGCTATCCAAAGGTACAAGTGGTTTGGGGGGGCAGATTGTGGGTACAGAGTCGCTTTAAATAGCACTTCTAATCTATTTGGGCTTGGTCTGACATCTAATATGCAAGAATTGAACTGTGTGTGGCATTGAAAATTTGTGCCAACACTTTCTTTACTTAAAAATTTGTCTCACTCTCAAAGATTTGATGTAAAAAAAAATATAGAGTTTGTGATATACTCACTGTATAAGACTACACCTCTTCCAACACACCAAATAAAAATTAATAAAAAATATCAGACAGCAAGATCTGAGAGGCAGAGAATACAGGTAATACAGGTAGGATGCAAGGGTGGGCCAGATAGATGGAAGAGGTGTGTTTTTCTGGGCACAGTACCACTCTACTGTATCTTTTTTTCATATCCCAGACGCCTACAGCTTGCTCTGCCATTCATAAAGTCACTGCATATGGCAGGGATGTGTCCATTTTTGAGCCACCACCACCACCATATGCGGCGAGCGCAGATTCTCTATTCCAAAGTTTTTCAGCACCCACCCTATAAGACGACCCCTGACTTTTGAGAAGATTTTCCCGGGTTAAAAAGTAGTCTTATACGCAGGAAAATACTGTACTTCTAATTTAAACCAAAGTCTTTCCAAGTCCATGCAGCTAAATATTCACTTAAAGGGGTTATCCAGCGCTACAAAAACATGGCCACTTTTCCCCCTACTGTTGTCTCCAGTTCAGGTGTGGTTTGCAATTAAGCTCAATTTACTTTAATGGAACTGAGTTTCAAAACCCCGCCCAATCTGGAGACAACAGTTGGGGGAAAGTGGCCATGTTTTTGTAGCGCTGGATAATCGCCTTAATCTACCGTATATATGTACTTATCATTCCTTCTTTTGTTGAGAACAAAAGAAGTAAACGATCTTAACTAATGACTGTTGATCTGTGTGTTATGGTAAATGATTTCAGTTTGCTCCAAAAAACACTCATTTGTGATTGTTTATTGTTAACCAACAAAAATGAAAAATCGCTTTGTCCAATAGGACCCTAAGAGCCACAGATTTTTAATGGGAGGAGATATACATGCATTTGACAATAATGCTCGAGGACAATGTGGACAGCTGTAACGGCAGTGCAGATCAGATCACAGCCATATACTTACCTTGTTGGTACGGCTAAAAAAAAGGCTCATGTTCATCAAGTTCAACCATGGAGGGGATGGATGATGGGTATATTCTATACTTATGCATTTATATTATTCCGGTCTATAAACCTGTCCATAATAAAACCTTTGCTGCATTGCATGATGTGTTACATTATAGAAGTATTGAATTATATAATGCAAGTCAACAGGCAATCAAATTGTCAAGTCCCATATAACATAAAAAATAATAAATAGATTGTAATAAAATGGGACAGGAACAAGTGTACTTTGTAATGGCCCCTTTCATTCTATCATAACATGTACGACGGAACCCCCAAAATATAATTTATGAAAATATAAATTGGTGAAATTGGAAAAAAGAATGCAATATTGTAACTTTTAGGGGGTTCCTGTGTCTACGTAATGCATTATACGGTAAAAGCAACATGATACAGATTTTCAGGGGTTTTTTTTTAAATGAAATCCTTTTTTTTAGCAATTAATTATTAATAAAATTGTCATTGTTACTCCATTAGCGGTTTTAGTTTTTTTTTTAACTATGTGGCTGTATGGGGTGTCATTTTTTGCGCAATGATCTCTAGTTTTTATTAATACCATATAGATGTCTTGATCACTTTTTATTAATTCTTTTTTATATATAATGTAACAAAAAATCTGTAATTCTGGCGTTTTTTTTCCCTCTTTTCGTTTACGCTGTTCGCTGTACAGGATGACAATTGTTAGAGTTTAATAGATCAGACAGTTATGCATGCCACAGTATATAATATGTTCATTTTTATTTGTATAATGGGATTGAGGGTAAATTTTTATTTTTATTGGAGGAGGGGATATTTTTAAAAACATTTTTAACACATTTTAAGTCTACTTGGGGGACTTTTACATGCAATCATTAGATTGCCTACACTGATCATTGCTATGCCATAGGCATAGCATTGATCAGTGTTATCGGCGCTCTGCTAATTGAGCCTGCCTGTGGCAGACTTAATGAGCAGGGTGCCGATCAGATCGCACGGAGGAAGGTAAGAGAGGTAAGTACGGCACAGCAACCGGGACCCCCGCAGTGTGACTTACCTCTCCCGATCCCAATTGGTAAGTGATAGGAGCTGCTCCTGTTGCTTACACTTAAAGGACAACTCCCAGTAATTGAAGCACATTACAAAGTTATATAACTTTGTAATATGCTTTAATCACCTATCTGCCTCCCTTCCCTGTCTTTTCCCCCCTCAGCCCCCCACCAGGAAGTGTAAGAAACTCATCCATACCTAATTACTGTCGTCACCAGGCTCTTCTCTCAGCTCCTTCTTGTGACGATGAGTCATCAGCAGGAGGGCTGCTCTAGCTCCTGTTACACCAGCCTCCCCCTCCCCTGCCTTGTCAGGTGACTCTGCTTGCTCAGCTCCGATTGGCTGAGCAACTGCAAGCCATCTGAGTCATGTCACTTGCTTATATTCCCTCAAGACTGACTCCCAGCACATAGGCAGCTCCCCCCTCCCCTCATACTCTCTCCTGCTGCCGAGTGGACTCAGTGAGTGGATGAATCATGTCACTTGTTTATCTTCCCTCCGTGACAGACCCCCGTCTTATCTCCCACCTGCTGCCCTGACCTGATTAAGGAGGCCATCCTGAAGATGTCACTTTGCAATGTACACTACATTGCAAAGAGAAAGTATGTGTGTGCAGCTTCAGTGCAGGGGCTGACAACCTGCGTGATTATACAGCAGCCTGACTGACGAGAGAGAGAGAGTCATGTTTAGTGTATGATGGGAGTTGAAGTGAATGGAGAGGCAGGCACTTACAACGTCACAGCAGCCAAAGTGCATCATGGGAAGCTGAAACCAGGAAGTAAGGAAGAAATGAAGACCAAGACACTAGATCAGGGGGTAGGCAGACGGTGGGAAATTCAAACAGTAACAGCTCAGGAGGGATGATAAGTATATAAACTATGTTTCTGATTGTTTTTTTGTTTTTTTTCTTAGCCCAGGAGTTGTCCTTTAAATGCTGCAATCGTGCAGTGTTTAAGGGGTTAATGACAAACTGCAGCGCGACAGGTGCAGCCTGTCATTAACGGTGAGGGCCCGGCTGCTGATTGCGGAGCGTGCATCATGGGTCGTCTGGTGACATCATGGGCCGTCAAGGGGTTAAAAATTAACCCCCATAAGGTTACATAGACAAAAATATTAAGTTATTTACCTTTTAAATGTGGGGATGAAAAAACAAAAAGAAAAAAAATATCAAAACATCTTGAAGACAAACAAGATCATTATTTCCTTAAGGCTTTGTCCAGACTATGTAAAAACAACGGCGATATTTCATAGCAACGGCCATTGTTGTGCAAACAAAGGCCATTATTTCTAAAACAACCTCAGTTATTTGCACAACAATGGCCGTTGCTATGAAATATGGCTGTTGTTTCTTTACATAGTTTGAACATAGCCTAAGGGTACTATTACACAGAGCGATTTTTATAGATTAACGACTAACGATAAACAATAGCAAACAAGATTGTTTATCGTTAACCTAAAAGTGTTCACCATATTACACACAAAGATAGTCGTTAGTTACGATCATTATTGCGATCATTACTATGATTGTTTACTTCTTCTGATTCCAGCAAAACAATGAACAATGTGCAATTACACTGAATGATTAGTGAAAAAATGAGGAACTTAAGCGAACGAATGTGGAATTACAGTAAACGATTAGCGAACAATTAACGATAATATTAGGTTCAGATCTAAATCAACAATCAATGACATACGAACGATTTTTCAATCGTTGCCTGCAACTACACAGAACGATTATCGTTTAAATTCGAATGATATAACGATTTTTCACACAATAATCATCCTGCGTAATAGGACCCTAAGGCTATGTTCCCACACAGTATTTTTGGTCAGCGTTTTGCAACCAAAAGCAGGAGTGAATTGAAAACACAAAAAGGCTTTGTCCACGCACTGTTTAAATTTAGTGGATGGCTGTCATTTAACGGCAAATAACAGCTGTTGTTTTAAAATAATGGTAATTATTTGCTATAAATGGCTGTCATCCACTAAAGGCTATTGTAAAGGAAAAAAAGGAGCCTATAGGAGGTATAAAGAGACTGGAAATGTAGCTAACATAACGGCCTATAATCAGCCAAATACAGCCGTTAATTGCTTGGTGTAATAGGGCCTTAAAATAAGTAATAGGGAGAATACCTTAATGTGTCTAATTGATTCAGCAGATTTTCGCTCCGTGTAATAGGGTCCTAAGACAATTTTAGGCAGACGGTTTTAATGTTATAGCTAATTAGTTTGTGTGTACTTCTACCTATGTGGTCCACATTTAAATAATTGCTTTCAGCTAAGGCCATGTTCCCACTTTGTAAGACACCAGCCATTCTGTGACCTAGCTGGGTCACAGAATGGCCAGTGTTAGAGAAGATCATCCCATATGGCGCTGCAGTACCAGCCGGATGATCTTCAATCTTCATTAATTCGGATGTGGGCGCATCCATGCCTGCCCGTTTCCCAATTCGCCGCTGCACACAATGGAGCGTACGGCCGAAGCCACTCATTCCATTGTGTGCATTGACAGGTTTTCTGCGGCCACTATTTAGTGAATAGCGGCCGCAGAAAACTGACATGTCAGTTTTTTGCGGCACCGCTAGCAATCCCGGACGGAGTGTATACTATGAGTATATACTCCGGTCGGGATTCCCATAGCCTGCAGCACAATGTAAGTTCTGTATTAATCACGGCCTTTGTTGCCTTTGTACAACAGCCATAATTAATACAGAACTCACGTTGTGTAAACATAGCCTAAATTGTCAAAAATGTCTACAATCTATTTCCTTAAAATAATAATAAAAAAAACTTTTTTTCTTTTTCCTCCAGCTGAATATTTTGTCACTATGTGCCACTGTTCTCCTTTGTGTTCATATGAGTTTCTTTCTAAAGGAGAGGAGTTCAGGCTATAACTTAACAACACGGACATGAGCTCATAAGGGCTTCCTAATCTGACTGGTGTAAGGAAATAGTGATAAATTATATAAACATGGGGACTACATGGAAGTTCATGGTGGATAATGTAAATCTTAAACTGCATGCACAGGAATCTTTTCCTTTTCCATCTGTTTCCTTGAGAATATCCCCATTGATATCTTTTCCATGTGGTATTGAAAATTAAGTTTGAAGCTTATCCTTTTTCTAACAATGTTCCCTGGGGACTTTACACTCTTGGTGCTGTTTAGCAAGAAGTATACTGCCCTAATTTAATGGAAGATTTTTGGCCTTAGTTTTTTAAATTAGCTTTTTAAATAAAACGGTGTCATCTACCTACTATGAGTATGAGTCCCTTTTACTCCAGTTGCATTTGTGAAATCTTGTAAGAGTTTTGTATTTTTTAATTACTTATCTTTTTGACAAAGTTGTTAGTCATCCTTTTGGAGAACCAGATGGCATATGAAGTCTTTCAAGCAATACTTCCTGGGAATATGTATGCAATTCATCTCTTTGGAACAAAGAAAATTGTCTCTCTTCCCACCTAGGCCCATTAAAATGAATCTGAAATTCATCTTCCAATATGCTAATGCTGTTAGGGCAGGAGATGCATGTTATTTTACTTTATGTCCATCTCTGCTTTCATAACATAAAAAATGCTTTTATTCTCTAGTTCAAAGTGTCAAAGATGCTTTCCCAAGATCCTAGTATATATAGTACAAACAGCAGAATACAAATGATTCAGACTGGGACTATACCTTTCCTTAATTCCCTCAGCCTCACAATTTCCCGTGCCAAATGAATGTTCTCCACAATGCTATGTTCATTGTCTTTGTGAAGTGGTTGTGGAAGTGACTGTGTGAGCTGTTCAGTTTTCAGCAGCCCTCATGCCTGGTACTCATAAAAATGTCTCTGTGCACTTCCACTTTAAAAAGCTCTTTTATGTTACTTTCAAGTGCCTTTGCAACAGCTAAGTGGCTTGACCTGGAAGCTACAGCCTGGCCTTACCACATAGCTAGGCCTTAATGAGATGTGTATGTGTGTCACTTGGATGCAAATTTTAATCCTGCTAAGGCTGCGTTTACACACACAGATTTATCTGACAGATTTTTTTAAGCCAAAGCCAGGAATGGATCTGAACAGAGGAGAAGTCTTTCTTTTATGACCTGTTCCCTGTTTATAGTCTGTTCCTGGCTTTGGCTTCAAAAATCTGTCAGATTAATCTGTGTGTGTAAACACATCCTTGGTTTAATTTTAGGGTTTAACCTTGAGATCATTTCACAAGTTCACTACAATAATTATGTTTTTTACATATTATCCCCTTCCCGCAAAAGGACATGCTGCTGTGGGTGGGGGTGGGGGGGTTCAGAGAGGGGTTGTGTCGTGACCCCGTTCTCAACCATGGTGCTCATGGCTGCTATCAGCAACCAGGGACGACAGCAGTTAGCCAGCATGACAGATAGCCGCACCCAGCTAATTAGCCATGTAGCTGCATTTGTCAAAGCTGACAGCTGCATTTAAATAGCTGTAAATAGCCATCCCTGGTGTCTTGTGGGAGGGATCGCCCCCCTGGAGCAGCCTGCTTTAGCGTCGCAATGATGCTGATCCTGGCTCGGTAATGGATTGCAGTGGGCTCCAGCAGCCCAGAGCAATACAGTGCTAATCTAATCTATCAGTATACTGCACTGATTTCTATGAGAGGATCAATGCAGTAAATAATAAAAGTCTCCCAGGAGGACTAAAAGTTAGTGTGGGAAAAAAATTTGGTATCGCCATGTGTGCAATCAACCAAACTATTAAATTATCACATTCCTGATCTTGCACGTTAAACCGCTTAAGTGCAAAAACCCGCCAAAGTGCAAAATTGCTGATTTTTTTTGGGCACATCAAATCCAGAAAAATTGTAACAAAAAGTAATTAAAAAGTCACATATACACATGCAAGGTACCGATAGAAATTTCAGATATGACACCTTTCAGAAAATGACACCTTACACAGCCCCATAGACCAAAAATAAAAGTGCTATAAGGATGGTAATAGAGCAATTTTAACCCCTTAGCGACCCATGACGTATCTGATACGTCATGGTGCCGCTCGGGGTGTTCAGAGCGGGGTCCCGCCGGGACCCCGCTCTGAACGGCGCTGATCCCGGCTGACATGTGCAGCCGGGCAGTGCCTCTATTAGCCGGCGCAGGTCCCGTTGCCGCGCCGGCTAATTAAGCCTCTAAGTGCAGCTGTCAAACCTGACAGCTGCACTTAGAGGCTTCAGACCTCACGTCCCTGGTGTCTAGTGGGACAGATCTCCCCCCCGCGATGCGATCGCGGGGGGGAGATCCATTCTTCTGCCCGTGCCGGGCCTCAGCGTCGGAATGACGCTGATCCCGGCTCGGCAATAGATTGCTATGGCCTGCAGCAGGCCATAGTAATCTATGACCGATCTAATCGATCTTTGCTGTGTATATACACAGCATTGATCTCTATGAGAGATCAGTGCTGTCTATATACAAGTCCCCCAGGGGGGCTTCTAGTTACAGTAAAAAAAAAAGTAAAAAAGTGTTTTTATTAATAAAAAATCCCCTCCCCTAATAAAAGTCCAAATCACCCCCCTTTTCCCATTTTAAAAATATAAATTAATAAATAAATAAATAAATAAACATATTTAGTATCGCCGCGCGCGTAATCGCCCGAACTATTAATTAATCACATTCCTGATCTCGCACGGTAAATGGCGTCAGTGCAAAAAAATTCCAAAGTGCAAAATTGCGCATTTTTGGTCGCATCAAATCCAGAAAAAATGTAATAAAAAACGATCAAAAAGTCGTATATGTGCAATCAAGGTACCGATAGAAAGAACACATCATGGCGCAAAAACTGACACCTCACACAGCCCCATAGACCAAAGGATAAAAGCGCTATAAGCCTGGGAATGGAGCGATTTTAAGGAACGTATATTTGTTAACAATGGTTTGAATTTTTTACAGGCCATCCGATACAATATAAGTTATACATGTTATATATCATAGTAATCGTAACGACTTGAGGAATATGCATAACAAGTCAGTTTTACCATAGGACGGACGGCGTAAATGCAAAACTCCCCGAAATCAAAACAAATTCGTTTTTTTTTTTCAATTTGACAGCGCAAATGATTTTTTTTCCGGTTTCGCAGCATATGTTATGGAAAAATAATGCCTGTCATTGCAAAGTACAATTGGTTTCGCAAAAAATAAGCGCTCATATACGTCTCTAGGTGAAAAAATGCAAGCGCTATGGACTTTTAAACTTAAAATGGAATAAGCAAAAGCGCAAAAACGAAAATAGGCTTTGACCTTAAGGGGTTAAGGAACATTTAGTGTTTGTAAAAGGTTAAAATTTTTTAAAAGCAGTCAGGTAAAAGGTTTAAATTTTTTAAAAGCAGTCAGATAAAATAAAAGTTATATGTTACATATCATTTTAATCGTACTGACTTGGGGAACATAGATAATATATCATTTTTACCATAGGACAAACAACATAAACATGGGGGGGGGAACAGAATTCAAACAAATTTCAATTTCACTGTGCAAATATTTTTCTTAAGGTTTCACAGCATATTTTATGGAAATATCAAGTCTGTCACTGCAAAGTACAATTGGTGTTGCAAAAAATAAGGGCTCATGTGGGTCTGTAGGTAAAAAAAAAATGCAAGCGCTATGAC
Organism: Dendropsophus ebraccatus; assembly: GCF_027789765.1. Lineage (NCBI taxonomy): Eukaryota > Metazoa > Chordata > Amphibia > Anura > Hylidae > Dendropsophus > Dendropsophus ebraccatus. Next base: position 87,718,720 of record NC_091454.1, on the reverse strand, counting down.
CTTTTAAACATTAGGAGGTAAATGAAAGTGCAGGAGGTAAGGTGTTAAAGGGGCTGCCCAGGCTTACAAAAATATGGTCTTAAAACAGCGCCACAGCTTAGTTCCACTACAGTGAATGGATGAATTGTATTACCTCACACAATCTGATGACTATGTGCTGCTGTTTTTGCAAGAAAGTGTCTGTTGTTATTATTTTTCAGCCTGGATAACCAATTTAAACAATAATGTAGACTGGTAGGCTCTATGCCTCACAGTGGTATCCAATGTGTATTGAAACTTTACTATATTTAGAGATCTCTTTTAGAACCTTTAGAGAGCTTTTTTGCCATGTTAAAAACACTTGTAAGTTAAAGTGGTAATAAAAGGTCCTACCAGTTCTGCTTTCTGGTGCTGCACTTTCCCCCTCTGGCAGATAATAATTTCTGAAACGAGATGGGGATAGGTGCATATTGTGGGATATGTTCAATAGCTGCCCAATATTACAGATACTGTGGCAACATCGGGCAGCTATTAGATATTACATGCAATGCCCACAACATACCCCTGCCCCCCTTTCTTGTCTTGTAGGTTATCATTAGAGATGGTCTAAATGAGGAAGTGCAACACCAGAGAGCAGAGCATGTAGAACCTTTTTTTGCTCTCTGGATTAACCCTTTTAATGTTGACTAGCAGGTAAATGCCTTTATGCAGCCTCGGACTGGGCCACCTGGGAGCCGGGTAAACCCCTGGTGGGCCCCTCCCTTTTCCTTCCCAATGGTGGGCCCCTGAACAGAAAGCTTCCTGTTTACTTGCTCAAGGCCTCATTTACATTTCTCCCTCAAGGCTGATTAACATAAGCTGCAGAGTCCTGTCACCTGGTCACTCACTGTCTCTCTGTATGGTGAGTTGTATAGAGCCGGGTAGTGACCATGGTGACAGGCAGCAGTGTGTAAAGTGGAACACGTGTCTCTCTCCTCTCCCGGCCCCTCCCCCACCTCCTCCTTTCAGGCTGCTCTGTCGGGACACAGTGGAGTGGATAATAGAAGTTCCCCATACTTACCAGGCCTCCTTGGGGCCCCCCCTACAAGCTACTACCAAGCCAGACTTGTTTCTGTTGTGACAGCCGCTCGGCCAATCACTAACTGAGGAGATACAGCACTGCAGCTGGTGATTGGCTGTCCCTACCAAGACCAGTCAGTCACAGAAGTAACAGCCAGAGCAAAGGTAAGTATGGGGTATTTTTTATTTTCAGTGTATCTCCAGCAACATTACAAATTCCGTTATCTGCAATAGCCCATATAAATAAAACAGGAAATGTATACAATAGCTGCCAGGTATCAGGAGGTTTCTCACATGTCCCAGCGCTTGCAATAAGGGGCAACAACGGCCCTTCTGCTGACACCCAACTGCCCCCCTCCCCCAAACCCCCCCCCCCCCCCCCGCCGTGTACTGTATATTCTTATATTTAATACCTGGGGGGAGGCTGCCTGCCGCTATAGCACAGCAGCCTCTGCACAGCGAGAGGTGTAGGAGGCTTGTGCTCTTGATCTTTTATAACTCTAGCAACGCTCCTCTCAGACTTCCTTCTGATTTAACTGTGAGTATGTTGCGGTACAATATCTGAGCCCTTGGGGCCCCACTTTTAAGTTTTGCCCAGAGCCACACCTGGCCTAAACTTGGCCTAAAACCGGCCCTGTCTGGTAGTTTACTACAAGAAACCAGTCAGGTTGTTAGGAGTTAATTCAGGACTTTAGGATATCCCATACTGAAATGATGATATAACAATTGTAATGACTAAATGAGATATGCTAGGTGTTAACCATATTGTACACTTAGAAAGATTGTTGGCAGAAAAAGCCCACTTGGTCCATCTAGTCTGCCCTTTTAGGTAATTTCTTTCTTATAATCTTAGGATATATATGTTTATCCCAGCCACCTCAAACAGCCTCATAGACCAACAAATAAAAGTGTTATAAGACTGGTAATAGAGCCATTTTTAGGAACATTTAGTTTTTTTTAAAGGTTTTAACTTTTTAAAAGCCATTAAGTAAAATAAAAGTTACACAAGTTACATATCATTGTAATTTTACCAATTCGAGGAACATAGATAACCTGTCACTTTTACCATAGGACAAACGCTGTAAAAACAAAACTCCCCCAAAATTGTGCAGCATATTTTATGGAAAAATTAAGTTTGTCATTGTAAAGTACAGTTAGTGGCACAAAAAAATAAGGGCTCATGTGGGTCTGTAGGTGGAAAAAAAGAAGGGCTATGGCCTTTCAAACACGAGGAGGAAAAAACAAAAGCGCAAAAGCGAAATTAGCCTGGTCCTGAAGGTGTTAAACAGTTAGTGACACATCACAGGTGTAACAAACTTGCCTTCGCCCATGGCAGCACCACCGTCGCCTGACATATCAGCGCAGCTTCCCCAAGCTGCGAGGGTAGCGGGCATATGGATATGCTGGTCCATTTATCCACATGCTGTGCAGCGTGTGAATGCTGTCAGGAGACTGAGGCACCGGGTCAGTCAAATCTGGTCCCAGTCTTTCAGATCTCCTTGATCTGTTCTCCCTGAGAAGCTCTACATAAGGCTTCAGCTGCTTATGAGAGTTGCCTGTGAATTGGTTTCAAAGCCTCACTAGCATTTATCTACCTGCTGATACCTGTTGTTCTACTGACCTCTTTCTGTACCATGGATTTCCCTTTGTCTCTGTGATTTGGGTTTTGACGTGCTTCTCCTGGACTCTCTGACCTTGGCTTGGTATCTGACTTTGTCTCTGTTTTGTGATTTTGTTCCTGACATGTTCTCCTGGTTTGACCTGGCTAGTCTGACTTTGTTCTGTCCTTTTCCCTATCCCTCACAATATCTTAGGAAGGGACTGCCGCCCAGTTGAGGGCCACTGTTTAGGGTGGTCGTCAAGTAGGCAGTGACAGCTGGGGGGTTTAGTTCCAGGGCTGCACTCACCCTCTACCCCTTGGGACATTACAACAGGGTGACAGCCATTTTACAGCATACCCGCTTCCTCTTGACCTTAACCCCTTCCCCCAATATGACGTCCAGGGACGTCATGAAAAGCAGTGGCAGAATGCATCATGACGTCCCTGGACGTCATGCTTTCCCTGCCTCCCCCCTCTGTCCCTAGGTGAGATCGGGCAGCGGGAGGAGGCTGTGTCACACAGCATCCTCCTGCTGCCACTGCCCGGAGGGGAGCCGCGCTCCCCCCCGGGCAGTTAACCCCATAAACGCCACGGTCAATGCGACCGCAGCGTCTATGGGGAGATTCAGTGTCCCCCGCCGATCGGGCGGCGGGGGGAGGCTGCAGAACGCTGCATCCCCCCACCGCCACTCAGTCTGTGTCCCCCGGCCCCCTCCCCTCGTCCTCCGATACCGGCGGATCGCCGCTACTACCGTTTTAGCGGCGATCCGCCGGTACCGGGCATTACCGGCGCCGCCGATAGTTTTCATCTCCCCCCACCGTGAATCCACGGTGGGGGGAGATGAAAAATGTCCCCTCAGACCCCAGATCAGCCCCCCGATCACCCTCCCCGGGCGGCTATCAGATCCAAGATGGCCGCCCCCATCCCTGCGAACAAACGATGTTTGTTCGCAGGGATGGAAATTAATTAGTGATCAAAGCCCCATGCTCTCCGCCACCGGAGGTAGCGGAGAGCATGGGGCAGTGATCGGGGACCCCCCCGTGTGGTCCCGGAGCAGGCGATCGGCGGTATATACTATATACCGCCGATCGCCTGTTCCCAGTGCTGCCAGCACTTTTTATCCCCTGTCACCATAAATCATTGGTGACAGGGGATAAAAAGTGTCACCGTGCCCCCCCCCAAGTCGCCCCCCACCCCCCCAGTCACCCCCGTCCCCCAGTCACCCCCCCCTTCCCCACATACGTTACCTGATCCACGGAGCTCCGTCCTCCTCGACGTCCAGGCTGATTCTGAAGTGCGCATGCGCTCCAGAATCAGTTATCTCAGAAAATTTAAAGTGACAGAGACCAATTTGGTCTCTGTCACTGAACTATGATTACTGTGATAGAAAATATCACAGTAATCATAGTAATACAGTGATAATTAATGTATAAAGTACAAAAAGTGAAAAACATACAAAAAAATAAAACACACACTTTTTATTATAGTAATAATTGCACTTTACTCCCAGATTACCCCTAGCCCCCCCAAAGTACCCGTAACCACCGCAGGTTGCCCATATCTGCCCCAGATTGCCCGTATCCGCCCCAGATTGCACGTAATCACCGCACATTGCCCATAACCACCGCACGTTGCCACTAACCACCGCACGTTGCCACTAACCACCACACGTTGCCCATAACCACCGCACGCTGCCCATAACCACCGCACGTTGCCACTAACCACCGCACGTTGCCAATAACCACCGCACATTGCCCATAACCACCGCACGTTGCCACTAACCACCGCACGTTGCCCATAATCACCGCACGTTGCCTATAACCACCACACATTGCCTATAACCACCACACATTGCCCATAACCACCGCACGTTGCCCATAACCACCGAACATTGCCTATAACCACCGCACGTTGCCCATAACCACCGCACGTTGCCCATAACCACCGCACGTTGCCCATAACCACCGCACGTTGCCCATAACCACCGCACGTTGCCTATAACCACCACACGTTGCCCATAACCACCGCACGTTGCCTATAACCACCGCACGTTGCCTATAACCACCACACGTTGCCTGTAACCACCCCAAATTGCCAGTGAGCCCCTCCAGATGGTCCGTAATCAGCCCCGATTGCCCGTAACCCCCCCCATATTGCACATAACCACTGCACGTTGCCTCTAACTCACACACGTTGCCAGTGACCCCCTCCAGATTGCCGTAACCACCCAAAATTACATGTACCCACCCCTGATTACCTATAAGCACTTCAGTTTATCCGTAACCACCCCAGATTGTCTGTAACCCCCCCCGGTTGCCCGTAACCACCACAGATTGTCTGTAACCCCCCCAGGTTGCCCGTAACCACCACAGATTGTCTGTAACCCCCCCAGGTTGCCCGTAACCACCACAGATTGTCTGTAACCACCCCAGGTTGCCCGTAACCACCACAGATTGTCTGTAACCACCCCAGGTTGCCCCTAATCACATGTAATTCCCACCAGATTGCCTCTAACCACCGCACGTTGCCTCTAACTCACACACGTTGCCAGTGACCCCCTCCAGATTGCCGTAACCACCCAAAATTACATGTACCCACCCCTGATTACCTATAAGCACTTCCGTTTATCCGTAACCACCCCAGATTGTCTGTAACCACCCCATGTTACCCGTAACCACCGCAGATTGTCTGTAACCACCCCATGTTGCCCCTAATCACATGTAATTCCCCCCAGATTGCCTCTAACCACCGCACGTTGCCTCTGACCGCCGCACGTTGCCCCCGACCACCGCACGTTGCCCCCGACCACCGCACGTTGCCCCCGACCACCGCACGTTGCCCCCGACCACCGCACGTTGCCCCCGACCACCGCACGTTGCCTCCGACCACCGCACGTTACAGGTTCCCATCCCAGATTACCTATAAGCACTTCAGTTTATCCGTAACCACCCCACGTTGCCCGTTACCACCCCACGTTGCCCGTTACCACCGCAGGTTGCCCGTAACCACCCCAGATTATCCGTGACAACCCCACGTTGCCCGTTACCACCCCACGTTGCCCGTTACCACCGCAGGTTGCCCGTAACCACCCCTGGTTGCCCGTAACCACCCCACATTACCTGTAATCTCATTTTTTTATTGTATTTTAGTAACTGCGCTATTCTAATAACCATTACTAGCTGCGGTTTTGCTCCAGCAAATTGGCGCTCCCTTCCTTCTGAGCCCTGCTGTGTGCCCATACAGTGGTTTATGCCCACATATGGGGTACCGTTGTACTCAGGAGAACCTGCGTTACAGATTTTGGGGTACATTTTTTCTCCCATTCCTCGTGAAATTGAGAAATTTTAAACTAAACGAACATATATTGGAAAAATTCGAGTTTTTCATTTTTACTGTCTTATTTTGAATACTTTCCTCTAATACCTGTGGGGTCAAACCACTCACTGCACCCCAAGATGAATTCTTTGAGGGGTGTACTTTCCTAAATGGGGTGACTTTTGGGGGGTTCTCTTCTGCTGACACTACAGGGGCACTGCAAACGCACCTGGCGCTCAGAAACTTCTTCGGAAAAATCTGCACTGAAAATGCTAATTGGCGCTCCTTCCCTTCTGAGCCTGGCTGGGTGCCCATACAGTGGTTTATGCCCACATATGGGGTACCGTTCTACTCAGGGGAACCTGCGTTACAGATTTGGGCATGCAGCTTCTCTCCTGTTACTCGTAAAATTGAGAAATTTCAAACTAAACAAACATATTATTGGAAAAATGCAAGTTTTTCAATTTTACTGTCTTATGTTGAATACTTTCCTCTAATACCTGTGGGGTCAAAATGGTCACCACACCGCAAGATGAATTCTTTGAGGGGTGCACTTTCCAAAATGGGGTGACTTTTAGGGGGGTTCTCTTCTGCGGACACTACAGGGTCTCTGCAAACGCACCTGGCGCTCAGAAACTTCTTCAGCAAAATCTGAACTGAAAATGCTAATTGGCGCTCCCTTCCTTCTGAGCCCTCCTGTGTGCCCATACAGTGGTTTATGCCCCCATATCGGGTACCGTTGTACTCAGGAGAACCTGCGTTACAAATTTTGGGGTGCGGATTCTCTCATGTTCCTTGTGAAATTGAGAAATTTTAAACTAAACGAACATATTATTGGAAAAATTCGAGTTTTTCATTTTTACTGTCTAATTTTAAATACTTTGCTCTAATACCTGTGGGGTCAAAATGGTCACCACACCCCAAGATGAATTCTTTGAGGGGTGTACTTTCCAAAATGGGGTGACTTTTGGGGGGGTTCTTTTCTACGGACACTACAGGGGCGCTGCAAACGCACCTGGCGCTCAGAAACTTCTTCAGCAAAATCTGCACTGAAAATGCTAATTGGCGCTCCTTCCCTTCTGAGCCCTCCTGTGTGCCCATACAGTGGTTTATGCCCACATATGGGGTACCGTTGTATTCAGGAGAACCTGCGTTACAATTTTTGGGGTACTTTTTTTCTCTTTTTCCTTGTGAAATTGAGAAATTTCAAACTAAACGAACATATTATTGGAAAAATTCGTGTTTTTCATTTTTACTGTCTAATTTTGAATACTTTCCTCTAATGCATGTGGGGTCAAAATGCTCATCCTACCCCAAGATGAATTCTTTGAGGGGTGTACTTTCGAAAATGGAGTGACTTTTGGGGGGATTCTATTCTGCTGACACTACAGGGGCACTGCAAACGCACCTGGCGCTCAAACTTTTTAAAAAAGCTAATTGGCGCTCCTTCCCTACTGAGCCCGGCTGTGTGCCCATACAGTGGTTTACGCCCACATATGGGGTACCGTTGTACTCAAGAGAACCTGCGTTACAAATTTTGGGGTGCAGATTCTCTCATGTTCCTTTTGGAAAGGAGAAACTTTAATCTAAACATATATATTATTGGAAAATTAAAATTTTCGATTTTTTTTAAGGCCTAATTGTGAATACTTTCCTCCAGCCCCTGTAGGGTTAAAATGCTCATTATACCCCTAGATTAATTCTTTAAGGTGTCTAGTTTACAAAATGGGGTCACTTATGGGGGTTTCCAGTATACAAGCCTCCTAAACCCACTTAAAAAAAGGACTGGTCCCTAAAAAAATCAGTTTTGGAAATTTTATGAAAATGTGATAATTTGCTAATAGATTTCTAAGCCCCATAACAGCCTAAAAAAGTAAAATATGTTTCCCAAATTATGCCAGAATAAAGAGGACATATTGGTAATGTGATTTAGTAACTAATTTATGTGCTATGACTTCCTTTTTTAGAAGCAGAGAATTTCATAAGTTCATAAAATGCAAAATTTTCAAATTTTTCATGATATTTTGATGTTTTTCACAAAAAACACACAAAGTAATGACCAAATTTTGCCACTAATATAAAGTGCCATATGTGACGAAAAAACAATCTCAGAATCGCTAGCATACGTTAAAGCATCACTGAGCTATAAGCGCATAAAGTGAGACAGGTCAGATTTTGAAAAATGAGCCTGGTCATTAAGGCCAAAACAGGCTGCGGAGGCAAGGGGTTAAAGGGGTACTCTGGCACTGATAAAAAAAACAATCAATCAAACATAGTTTTTCCACTTACCATCCCTCCAGAGTCTGTCTCCGTTTGAATTTCCCGCTGTTTGCAGGTCCCTGAGGCTCAAGTTAGTGGCTTCATTTTTTCTTTACTTCCTGGTTTGGACTTTCCCATGATGCACTTTGTCTCCTGAGATGTCTAACTGACTCTGTAGAACTGTTAGATGGCTTACAGCTTGTTCAGCCAATCAGAGCTGAGCAACCTGAGTCATCTGACAAAGGGAGGCTGGCTTAACAAGGCTTAGACCCGCCTCCCTCTTGATGATGTCATTATCACAAAATGGCTTCCAGGGGTCAACAGTCATTAGGTAAGAATGAGTATACTTCACTTCCTGGTGGGCGTTGAGGGGGGAAAAGATAGGGAAGGGGGGCAGGTAGGTGGTTAAAGCATTTTACAAAGTTATATAACTTTGTAATGTGTTTCAATTACTGGGAAAAAGCTTTTTGCTGGAGTACCCCTTTAAGGGCCAGGAAGAAGCAGGTGTGTCACAGAATGGCCATGGCCTTGTGCTGTGGCCATGTCTGTACAATAAACAGATTTGATCATGATGTGTGTCATGCAATGATGTTAATAAACAGATCAGCCTCCTTAGGGGGGCAATGAAAAAGTCTAAAATATTTGAAAATGGGAGGAGTTTAACTTATAGAACACATAAAAAATTCTTTTGTGTCCCTTGCTAGTAAAGACTTACTATTATAAATTATGAGAGTCTTATACATCTCATTTGTGTATCTAAGATGCATTGTATACCAGTTTGTATAAATGAATGTTTTCTCAGTTATTTAGTGATTGCCCGGTGGTTAATCATAGTCCAGTTGGCATTTTTTCCATGTGAAGAAAGTGTATCATCTGGGCTATTTCTATACAGGAAGGGCTGTATAGTCAATGATTCATAGTTTTCATGTTTCCCACATATCTTTAAACTGACAGAACAGAAGTGGTGTGAAATGCCACAGCTTGGTGCTGCTGTAGCATCTTGAAGTTGTCATCCATTTGTTCATGTGTTTATTCTCTGAATTTACAGCAAACAGGGTTGTGAATGTATTTAAAGCGTCCCACATGAGGTTTACTGTAAGCATTAGGCAGTGATTAAAGGATCTGACTGCATTCGGGTGCTCCTATGCAGTGGTGTCACACGTGGTAGCATTTAGAAGCCCCTTCACAGCTGAAGTGTTTCAAACACTAATGAATGAAATGTTGCTCATGTAACACAGACAAACTTTAAGGCATACTTTGCTGAATGGTGCACTGTAGTGGCCTGGGAAAGGAAGAAGGTTATAAATTCTGTCAGTTAGCCACCCAGACAAAGGGAAGCCATGTGGAAAATTAAATCTATTAAAGTATGAGGACTTTTATAATCTGGTTCAGCTAGTAGTTCTTGAAGATTTTAACTTTATTGTTGCTCCTTGCACATTTTGTGTTTACGAGACCTAGTTGCTTCTCATTTAAACTCTGAGAACCTTAGTAAATTTAGATCAATTGACATATTCAGGTTTGTTTGTTTTTTTACCTGAAGTAAGGGCCCTATTACACTCATTATATAGTTCGAATTTAAGCGATAATCTTTGGGCGTGTATGCAGGCAACGGTCAAACCACTAATGAAAATTTGTTCATATGTCATTGATCACATCTTGTGCTGGTTATAAAATGATTGTTTACCATTCACTAATCATTCGCTAATCTTTTGGAGTATGTACACATCGTTTTTGTTCGTAATTACCATTGCGGGCGATAATCGTCCCGTGTAATAGAAGGCAACGATCAGCCGACATGAACAATCTGCTGCCGTCGCTCCGTGGAATAGGAGCGGTGGCAGCAGACAGCTGCTATATGCTATGGGCAGCCTGCACCCGGGCAGACTTCCCCCCTGGACTTACCCGCTTACTGCCACCGTGTGTAATAGTGACAGCAGTGAGCAGGGAACGAGGAGCAAACGAACGCTAACAGCACTCGTTTGCTCCTTCAGTCGCCCCGTGGAATACAGCTTTAAATCTATCTTTGTTTTACACATGTATTTGTGTTTATGTACATATGCAGGAACATAAGGCCAATAGGGTTATTGTAGAGTCTTTATGTTGGTTTACATTTAAAAAATGGTTATCCCGCATATTGTCTCACTGTGGAGCCAGCTGCAGAAAGAAAAAGATAGATTATAAATGTATGTGTAACTGTAGAGTGAGGAAAGAGAGTAAAAGAAATGCAAAGATATCGGAAAAGGATATAGTAGATACCTTTGTTTCAGTCTTGACGGTAGATCTGTTTTTTATGCCAGCCTTGCATATGCTACATTTCCTCTCTTGTTTCCTGTTTGGTGTCCAGAACAAGTATTCATTGTTACATAGCTGACAGATCTATGGAGATTAAAACAGTTATCACCATATAGTTTTATTGTCAACAAGAACAGCCCACTCAGTTTTATCTGGGGTTTTTTTTTGTTTTTTTTCAGTTTGCCTTGAGACTTCAGATTGTAGCTGACTGTATTTTTTATTTCTTTTTTTTCTTCTGTAACATTCTGTCTCAACAGTTTTTTAGAAATATTTATTATTTTTGTATACAGATCATAATTAATAATTCAAAAAAAATCTTCATTGTGATCTATCAACCATATATAACATACCAAAAAAAAAAGAATTTACTCCCCCCCCACACACACACACCCAAACAGAAGTTATGCTTCCATCCTGGCTTCTGAACCCAAACCAACATACAGCTCTTTTGTGTGGTAGAGGTAGATTAACCTTGTGTGGTTAATCCTGCTCGGACGCCTTACTGTAACTTACAAAATTTTTAAACTCTTTATACACCACCCTTCCTTAACCCTTTCACGACCTGAGGTCATTTATTCCTCAATGCCCAGGTTGTTTTAGGACATCAGCTTATGGGATCATAATGATCCCATAGGCTGGTCTGCCCCCTCTCCTCTGTCCCCTGCCGCTGTCACAATCTTGTAACAGCGGCAGGGAAGAGAGGGGAGGGCGCAGACCTCATGGGCGCGCGCTTCACATGCCCAGCCTTCCCTTCCCCCCACCGGCCTCCCTAGCCAGGAAACCGGAAGCCTGAGGCTTCCGGTTTCCATGGCTACCATCGGGGCTCTGCAATCACTTCACAGAGCCCCGATGGACAGCAGACAGAGAATTCTTCCTCTGTAGAGGGAGTATTCTCTGTCTGAAGCCCTATAGATGCTGCGGTCGTGCTGACCGTAGTATCTATAGGGTTAACACTCAGCACCGGAGCGTGGCTCCGGTGATGAGAGTTGCGGCGCATTCCTGGCTATCACTGATAGCCGGGACCTGCCCCGGATAACACAGGCGCAGCTCTTGTGCCTGTGTCATCTTGAATTGTAAATTAACATCGCTGCAGCATCAGGCATAGGCTGCAGCGATGTTAATTTACAGTGCGGCGGCGGGAGAGGGTTAAATACCAAACTTAAAGTTAACTAAATTAACACTACTGAAATTAAAAATCATTTAAACAGGCTGCGGCGCAGCCCCATCCCCACAACCAGAGGAGCACAGACCGAGCAAGACAGGACCAGGACAAACCCATCGCCACAAATATCATATTAAAACAAGTTATTACAACTATCAACTTAGCCTCTTCATGAGCAAAATATCCAGATCAATCACCCATTCTCCCCCTTTGCCAGACATACCCCATTTAGGACATCTCCAGCAGGAGACAAGCTAGTACTCACTCATATCAGTAACCAAGGCTCCGCCTCACCAGCGCCTATGGTCACCATCCTATCCAAAAAACATCCACTGCCCATATATCATGGACTGTCAGATGCTTACAGGCGGACAGGTTGACATACAACCCTTTGTCTCATTAGGCTTTTATCAACTTCATGACACTCAAAAAAACAAAAAATACCCAGTTAACCGACCCTGTCCCGGCCAGCCATTAAACCATGTGTTGATCTTAATTTATAAATATATATAGCACTGTTGGTTCGCCTCACCCGTCCAGCCCACCTCCCCATCCCCCGGCCCAGCAGGGACACGACCCCGTCGCCACCCCATTCAAATCATCACTCGTCCCTTATAAATACAACACTATAGGCGCCCTGAAAGTACCTCACAAGTTACAATTTTTCTTATTTTTTACTTAACCTGCCAGAATTTATTCACTAAGATAGTTATGACGTTATACTTCTTCCATAACCTCTCAAACCCACCCCCCTCCCACCCCTCTTAGCTGGCGCGGGGGGGGGGGGTCTTAATTAAAATGATCACATTAATATTTCTCCCAATGAGCAACAAGTTCTTTTAACTTCACATTCTTATTTTTCTTTACATAGATATTATGCCAGAGTTCATTCCTTAACATTGTAGAGCCTAACTCTCTCCATTCCCTAACCGTTGGAGCTTTGGGTGAAATCCAGTTCCGCAGTATGATCACCCAAGCTGCTAAAAATACTTTATAGATCAGCAAGGGTGATCAAAAATATAAGTTACTTTGCTAAAAATAGCACATTTCTACCTCTTTACATATATGTATGTGGTACACATCTGACTATACCAACTTTGAGTTCACCTCCTGTATCAATTTCATTTGATTTATATCATGCTCAGTTCTCAGTTCAAAAGGAAACAAACAGCAGGTTTGCACATATAAACCTGCTGTAAGTGTCCTATTAGATGTCCTATTATTATAATGATATACGATCGCAAACAAGATTATTGTTAACCTGAAATCGTTCACCATATTACATAGAACAATAGTTACAACAATCTTACTACCATCGCTTACTCCATCTAATACCAGCAAAATAAGGAACAATGTAAAATTACACTTAACGATTAGTGAACAAATGCGGAATTACAGCAAATGAATGTGGAATTACAGCGAACAATTAACAGTGATTTTAGGGTCAGTCTAGATCAACGACACATAAGTGATTTTTCGATTGTTGCCTGCAATTACACAGAATAATTATCGTTTAAATTAGATAATTTGCACGATAATCGTCGCGGAATTAGGGCCCTTATGGAGCTTTAGTATTATGGTGCTTTTACAGTAGCTCTAGCCAGGGACCATACCGCCAGTGTTAGGGCCCTATTACACACACTGATTTATTTAACAGATAAATCTGTGTCTGTAATAGGGCTTAGGGTGTCTTTACACAGACAGATTTTTGAAGCCAAAGCCAGGAATGGATTTGAAAAGAGGGAAAATATTAGACAAAGTGATTTTTAACAATTTAATGAAAAATGATTGCAAACGAGATTGTTTATTGTTAACCTGAAATCGTTCACCATATTACACAGAACAATAATCGTTAGTTCTGATCGATACATTGATTCTTACTATGATAGTTTACTCCATCTGATCCCAGCAAAAGAAGGAACAATTTGGAATTACACTTAACAATTAGTGAATGAATGCGAAATTACAGAGAGCAAATGTGGAATTACAGTGAACAATTAGCGAACGATTTACATTGATTTTAGGGTTAAAGCCCCTATTACATGGGGAAATCAAAGGGAGCAAGCAAGCACCGACTTGTCAGTTCAGCGCTTGCTTGCTCCTCGTTCCCCACTTGCTGCCGGTGCTATTACACATGCTGACAGCGAGTGGGTAAGTGGGAGGGGGGGGGGAGCACGGGGAGCTGTGGGGGGGGGGCTACCTGGATGATCTTTAGATCATCTGGGGAGCACATAAGAGATAGTAGCGGTCAGCCACACGGAGCTGTGGCAGCAGATTGTTGTCTTTCAATCAGCCAACATCATGCAAGTCGGCTAATCTTTGCCTTTTATTACACAAAGTGATTATCAGCAGTAATAGCCGATAATTGCCCAAATACAGCTGCTGATCGCTTCTTATAATAGGGCCGTAAATCAACGAATAACAACATATTAACAATTTTTTTATCCTTGCCTGCAATTACTCAGAATGGTTACAATTAGTGGCACAAAAATACACAAGGAAGAAAAAAACGAAAGCGCAAAAACAAATTTGCCTGGTCCTAAAGGGGCTAAGCATAATCTCAAGAGGAGGTCAGTGTGCCTAACAATATGTATTCATGAGAACATATTTCCTTTCAAGTCTTTAACAGCCAATACCCCAAACAAAATAAGAGGATGCAGTGGAGTGTATAGGTCCATATATATTTGTTGGCCGCAGTTGTAGGAGGAAACAACTGCTACGTGGCCTCCTATTTTTTCCTCCTCCCTCACCACGTTGAGCAGTTCATCAAGGCCATGTAGTTGAGCCATTGAAGGTGTTTGTCACTTGTCACTAGTGTTTTTCATTTCAGTGATATGTAGACAAAGTCATTTTTAATCAGGCTACTTTTTCTTACAGGCAGAAACAGAAGAGGCCTCCTCACATGAATCTGAAGAGGACTAGACCGCAACCGACATGAATTTCTACCTCAAAAAGCAGTTGGGTTTCTTGGATTCAGATTTAGTCCCTTCGGTTTATCTGGATCTCAGAAATGAAAATGCTGCCTTGACCACTTAATTTGTACTATCACCATCTCTCCACCTCTTGCCTATGGGCAGGGAACAAAGTCACGCAACCTCTTTAGGAACTTTCAGTCCATTACTTTCTTTGTAATCATTTTACTGTCCCAGTTTTAGTGCTGAGAAGAAAAACTGCTGTAAAACAGGGATACAGATAAATGGTAATGTTTTGTTTGTGACCTACTAATTAGTGATATGTGGGACAGACATTCTTGTATCAGTTTTCATTTTTGCCACTCACTGCACTGCATAAACATGACTATTTTTGTAACATATACTATGTTAAATGGGCATTGAACTGGGGAACTTTGTGGATAATCCTGTGTAGACCACACCATTAACAATCAAATTATTATAATAAACTCCCCATACAACACCAAAGATTGGGGATACTGTCCCCAGAACCTACATTTGTCTCACAGCAAGATTGCTGCTTCATGTTCATGACAGTTAAAAACCTATTACCAGATTATACTGTTATAATTTTTTTTATCTTTAAAACTAATTTACATATTTTCTTTTAAGGTACCTTGAATCTTCATAAATCTTGCCATTTTGAGTAGAGTGCTAGAAAAAAACATAATATATGTTTGATATGGTTTTCTCATAAAAGGTATCCAGTGTGGAAAAGGAAAAGGGGCAAAGAACAATAAAAAAAGAAATACTCAACAAGTATCATTGCATTGCATATATTAGGATATATTCACACAGCATGTGTTTCACAATGTGTCACAATCTGCATGTAGTATTCTTCCATTTTTTTTCAATGTGAATCCAGTTCATATTGCACTGGTTTGTCCCACTTCTTGATTTAAAACCTGAGGCGGGTAGCTACACGCATATTAACCTTATTAAATAGTGCTAGTCATATGTAAAATAGGCTTTTACAGTCACATAAATGCCTTCCCTCTCTTTTCCAGTCATGCTGGCCTCGCCCCTGTGCCTCCCACACTGGATTGAGTGAAATCCCTGGGTATGTCACGTTTGCATGTCCGTTCATGCTACCAACTCAGGCTTGAGGCATCTTGTGTATATGCAATAAGGAGATAAAGCTTCATCTACGCAGCGATCAGGGACATCACTTAAAGGGGTAGTGCACCCAAAAAATTTTTCTTTCAAATCAACTGCTGCCATGAAGTGCCAGAGATTTGTAATTTACTTCTATTAAAAAATCTCAAGCCTTCCAGTACTTATCAGCTGCTGTATGCCCAGCAGGAAGTGGTATTATTTCCAGTCTGGAGAGCAGAAGAGGTTTTCTAGTTGGATTTGCTCCTTCTCTGGACAGTTCCTGATATGGACAGAGGAGGCAACAGAGAGCACTGTGTCAGACAGGAAAGAAAACACGACTTCCTGCTGGACACACAGCAGCTGATAAGTACTGGAAGGCTTGAGATTTTTTAATAGAAGTAAATTACAAATCTCTGGCACTTCATGGCAGCAGTTGATTTGAAAGAAAAAAATTTTGGGTGCACTACCCCTTTAAGCCAATTGTGCAATTCACGTTCCAAACGGCTGATACTGTTGGATAGCTGTTAGGGCAAGGTAACACATAGTAGCTGTCATATATCTGTCTGTGCTTCCATAATGTAGTAAAATGCTTTTATTCTATAGTACAAAGGTTCAAAGAGGCTTTCCTGAGCTCCTGAAGTGCAACAACCTGAAACACCTCCTTACTCCCTTCTCCCATACCCGACCCTGCTTGGGACTCCAGTCTGCAGCAGATCAGGAGCTTGGAAAAGACCTTTTGTTCTAGAGAATAAAAGCATCTTTCTGGAAGCACAGCTGGATATATGAAAGATACAGTGTGTCTACTTGAACTAATAGCTAGCTAACAGTGTCATTTTGAAACCTAGATTCTTTTTAGTGGTTTCTAAAAAATGAAAGCAGAAAAGATTAGTCACACATGAAAACCTTTTGTATAGAGAAACAACTAAACTTTTTTTTGTTTTATACATGACCCTATTATCTAGAGCTTTTGTAAAAACTCCATGTACATTAATGCTTTCTGCTTGTACAGAGGGTGCTTTTTGTTAGTAATATTTTGAAGTAATAGCAACAATCTAATGCTTATTTATAAGAGAAAAACTTAAATGTCTCCTTAAGTTAAAATGGCACACCTACGTGAAGAGTAATATGGTCCATTTCTATCACATATGACCTTGTAGATGCACCAGGGCACATCTGAAAACATACAAGATTCTTGCATATAACTAATCAGTCATGACATTACAGTTACCCACCTAAGGGTGCATTCACATGTAATTACTTTCCATGCACAGACAATGTGCTAAAGACCAGAATTTGGAACTTCCTGCATTGCGCTCTGAAACAGTTTGAATCTTTGTGCTACTGTACTGACACAGCTGCAAGGCTGTTTCAACACAGTAGTGAGAAAATTCAAACAGCTTTGGAGCTCCATACAGGAAGTTCCGAGCATCACACTGTCCCCGCTTGCTTGTCTTCTCTCTATAGTGCTCGTGGTGTCATGTTAAGCTATACACAGCCATCCACATGATGTAAAGAAAAAGTAAATCAGACCAGGCCATCTTCTTCCATTGTTCCATGATCCTGTTCTGATGCTCATGTGTTCATGGCTGTCACATTTCAGCAGTAGACAGCGGTTTCTTAGATTCAGAAAATACAGTGCAACCCGTTTTGGAGAGCCTCTGACCTTGTTATCTAGCCAGCACAATTTGGTCTTTGTTAAAAGAGTTATCCAGGGTTAGAAGAAACACAGCTACTTCCTTGCAAAAGCAGCACCACAGGTTGTGTGTGGCTCACCTAAATAGAACAGAGCTGCAAAACAACACCCAAACTGAGGGTAAGTGTTTTTTTAAGAAAGTGGCCATTTTTTTGAAAGCCTGGATAACCTCTTTAAAATGTACCTCCAGTTATGGCCCACCATAAATAAATACTATGGGGGAGATTTATCAGACATAGTGTAAAGTAGATCTGGCTCTGTTGCCCCGAGAAACCAACCAGATTCCACTTTTTTTTCCTCACAGATTCTTTAAAAAATGAAAGGTGGAATCTGACTGGTTGGTAGGGGCAACTTAGACAATTCTACTTTATACGAATTTGATAAATCTCCCCCTTTAAGTGAAAGTAGGAATATTTCTATTAAGTCTTTTTAACAAAAGAAAACATTTTCCTGCTTCGATCCTTACAATCTACTAACTTAATTGATTAATAGAATTTGTAGAGCAGAGGAGTTGGATTTTTAGCTTTTCTGAGAGATTGTTACTGCTCCCCATAGCAATCGGTAGAGAGTAAAGGGGGTGGGGAAGAAGCAAGAAGAACTGAAACAGAGACAAACGTGCACAGTTGCAGTTTTTAGTGTTTTACTCAGTTCTGAATTCCCTGCACCTCGGATACTTACTGCTGCATTTCGCCCTCCATCCTACTGCTGTTTTTGTGTACATATGACAGACCACATACTTACACATCACAGAACTGTAGGAATTAATGTGATCCAACATAGGCCTAGGATACAAAATAGTCAAAATATCTGTTACTGAGACATATCATTACTAAAACTTCACTTTTAATTATTTGCTGTTTAAAAGTATAAAACACCACAAAAACACATTTAACCTAGGATACTGCTTGGTGTATAGATCACATTTATCCCTTTTTTGTACATAATATTAGAGTGACCTACAGTATGTCTAGGGATATGAAGAATAGATACAGTACCTCATAACTTTGACCTTTACACCGACCAACATCCTAGGCATTGTGTTTTTGTGGCTTTTTAGACCTCTTACTTGCCCAGTTTAGAGGGGACAGTATCGTGAGCAGATTTGCAAAGTGGTTATTTCAGATGTTCCCAGGGCAGCGCTTACTTGTCCTTATTTTGGCATTTAAATGTTAGCAAGTGTGCTCATAGAAGCTGTCCTATTTCTATTTCCTCCTCTTCTCCTTTCAATAGATTTTTATGGACAGCTGCAACCTGATATTTCTGCTCAATGGATTGTATCAGTTGATTCTGAGGGGGTAGGCAAAAAGGAGGAATGACATAATATTGTACAAGTTTGATAAATGGAGAAAAAAAGATTTAATTAGAATACTAATGGAAAGGTATTTATATTTAGACAACACTTTCCATATTGCTGGATTTGTAACATGTATTTTCATGTTTGCTTAAAAAAGCACACACGGTTAATGCTTTATCATTTGAATTAAGATTAAAGAATTTGGAAAGTATAACTTAACAGGCAAAAGGTGACGATAAGAGTGGGATGAAAGTTGATAGAATCAAAGCCTTAAAGTGGCTGTATATAGGATTACAGAGACGTAACCACTTTCTTCATTTCTCCCATTTAAAGGGGTTCTCCCAACTGGCAAAGTTAGCCCCTATCCATGTGATGTTAAGAACGGCAGGTTGTTGTGGCACCATACATTCTCTGTGGTAGAGGTAAGAACTGGCAAATGCTGGCTGTCTCCAGCAGCTCCCGTAGAGAATGAATGGAGTGATGGCATGGCTGCAGTCAGCCCCCCTGTGATCAGATAGGTATCTCCTATGGATAACATTGCCTATTGGGTAAATCCCATTTAAGTGAATAGTAGTTTAGCAGCAATGTTACAAACAACATCATGACAGGTATGGCACTGTTTTTGGAATCCTGTACAAACCCAGTAATCTGATCCTTATTTCACCACAGATACTCAGATTTATAAACACATACTATTAAATAACAGTGTGAAACAAAAGAATTGTTTTAAACCAAACAAGGGTATGAAAATATGTAAGGATGATTAACACACAGCAAAACCGCATGGCCACACCTATTTTACTGGTGAATCAGTTTTAAAAAAATTTCCCGTAAAAAAAAAAAAAAAACTGCACTTAATTACAAATATACATAATGGGGGGAATTTATTATTGTGCATGGCAGGAAATAGGCACAGGTTTTTGCGAAAACCAGGTGGTCCCCGACGTACGCCCTGCTTTCCTGATAGACAGGCAGAGGGGTGTGGCGATGGTGGCATGGCCTCCTCCCAAGCCCCATTTATCATGATTCATGCCCAGGCCCAAGTCTAACGGATTTCTTAAGAGGCGGGAGCTTCATAGTAAATATGGCGGGGTGCATTGGGAATGGAGCTTTACTTAACACAGGTGTATGAGTACACTGTTCTTGATAAGTTCCCCCCTATAACTCTTAATTTAATTTTTAAAAATGGCAGGAATTAAGTGATAAAATCACAGTGATGCATATTTTATAGTGCCCAATAGCACATGTTTGCTTATTATCTACATCTCTGATGTAGGGAACATGTGTGTCTATAGATCAGTAAACATATATGCCTTTAATATTGAGAATATTATATAAAGGATTTTAAAGAGTTAAAAGATGTGTATCCTTACAAAGGGTAAAGGAAGGCATAAAGAAACCCCTAGAGCTGTTATTTTGTACATTGTTTTTACTGGAGATGGCTCGATGAAAATTGGGGTCATATGTTTTGTTTAGGCTGGGTTCACACTACGTATGTTTCAGTCAGTATATTTCAGTCAGTATTGCAACTAAAACCTGGAGTGGATTTAAAACACAGAAAGGATCTGTTCACACAATGTTGAAATTGAGTGGATGGCCCCCATTTAATGGCAAATATTTGCTGTTATTTTAAAACAACAGCTGTTATATTGAAATAATGGCAGGTATTTACTGTTATATGGCGGCCATCCACTAAATTTCAACATTGTGTGAACAGATCCTTTCTGTGTTTTTAATCCACTCCTGGTTTTGGTTGCAATATGAGGACCACAATACTGACTGAAATATACGTACTGTGAACGCAGCCTTTAAAGTGTACCTATCACGATGGGCCGCTTCCGGATCATCGGCAAGATCCACTGCTAATCTGGTAATCTAAGTTCAGGTTTTCCTGGATACAGAGATGCAATGAGACTAGAATGCATGCGATCTCCCCCCCCCCCCCCCCCCATTTAAATCCATTGGGGGTACACTTTAACAGTATATGCCAAACCCCAGAGCCTGCACTTACAGGCAGATATATTACTCCCTTCACTACTCATGACTACCTCTGATTCCCACAGATCCCTACAGCCTAATAATTGTAATGCTGCTATACTCAGTACATTGCAGAGAACTGCAATAGAGCAGTTAAATATCCTTTATTGCATTTTGTATCCACTTAAACACAATAAGACCATTATGCAAGCAATATCATTGTTTCATCGCGAACATATTGTTCCTTAGTTTTTAGCTTTGTATTTAGATTTCTGTATAATGAACTGTTAACTTGAATATATTTTTGTACTGAATTTTTCTAGGTTTTTAAGGATGGTCTTTCTGATATTACACAATACAGAATTTTCTTATCCTTATGTTGAAATATTACTGTCCATAATTGTACCTCAGATTTGTGTCTTTTACGGAAAATGGACTGATAAAAACCAACAACTGTACCTCCAGATTTCTGACAGGAACAAACGTTACCATTAGAAAATTTCAGCGACATTTAGGACTGCAGTTAATCCCTAACCAAAGTATTTTGTAGGACATGATACTAAGTAAACACATATGTCGGTCCATGTTTGATATTGCCGTTACCAATACTTGAGAGCTGAAAGCAGTGTCCTCTTCTAGCACTCTTTTATTCACATGGATCCCAATGCCTTCTAGTGAAAACCTTCAAAAAAAACTTGAAGCTTTGTAGGCGGGAAGATGCAAGCTTGGCTTTTGCATAATGCAATCATGAGTATGTGTTTAATGTAGTGGGTTGAAATGTATTTTCATGTATTTTACACAAATGTGATTTTATATTGTTTCATTAAGATGTATTTTAAATTCTCAAGTAGAGTTTTTATTCTCTGTTTAGCCAGTATTTACACAATCGTAACATTGTATTATTAACTGGGCAAGAGAGAGTTCCTCAGGGGTGCCAATGCAGGGTTTTTTTTTGTTTTTTTTTTATGGGACTGGTAAATAGCCTTTACAAGGACTTGGTTCTAAAATATTTAGAGTTTAAATTCTTAGTAGAAGAAGAAACAACTTGTCTGGGGAATTTTCATATTACTGTATTCAAAACACCCCAATCATCCTTCTACCAAAAAAATTCAATCTAAGTGGATTTTGATTATAATGACATTTTCATAAGGCTGACGTCTGCTCCACCTAAGCATCCAATATCACACTGTGTCACATTCTGTCTGCACCTCTATAATGCAATATTACCTCAAAGGATACAAAGGAGTACGCACCATCCGTAATCCTTAAGGCAGAATAAATACATTCACATGTTGTGTGGACCTTTGTTGTGCACGCTTTGTCTTTTACTACATATAAGCACAGTATGTTTGCCAAAGGGGTGAATGGCCAGTGTCCTGTTTATATATTGCATGAGAATATGACACAGAGCATTGTTGCTTGCAGGAGCATGTGGGAGAGGTTAAAAAAAACAGTAACAGAAAAAATTGCCCATAGCAACCTAAAATGTTGAAGATCATTATAAGAAACGAAAGGAGTGGTGTACTCTAGTGACTGAAAAATTATATACAGTAAAGCATCTGAGATGACAAACAAATTTTCATCGAAAAGGAGTATTCTGTTGTGGCGGGGGGAACCGTCTTAAAGAAAATGGCCACTATGCTTGATGGGCTTGAAATCTGTCACGTAGACTCTGGTCTGATCAAAAGGGTGGTCTTTTGGAGATGCTTCACTTT
The DNA here is from genome assembly GCF_027789765.1 of Dendropsophus ebraccatus. NCBI lineage: Eukaryota > Metazoa > Chordata > Amphibia > Anura > Hylidae > Dendropsophus > Dendropsophus ebraccatus. Next base: position 87,696,329 of record NC_091454.1, on the reverse strand, counting down.
ACATTAGTTTTCTAAGTAAGATCTCATAAACCTTGCCCATGAGTTATTTTTAAAATGAAGAGTTACAACAGTACATGAAACGCAGATGGTAAACGTAACATTTGATCCACCTAAAATGTGGATCATAAAACCAAATCTTCTATTTGGTATCCTCATGAAAAGAAAGGTTATCTTATATCATTGTAGAGTGCAGGAACTTAAGGCTAGTTTGATTTCATTTTAAATCATCTTTGCCATATTTAGAACCTGGCCCTTGTGTCCTTACTGCTGAGACACCGAGGAGCTCCTTTCTCTGTGGCACCAATTGTGTTTTCTATGTTTTTAGTACAATCAGATAAAGACATTACTACCTCTTAGGGCTTACTATACCTCATTTTTCAGACTGAACAGAAGCAGCTGGAGGCCATCCAAACAGAAAGAACATTATAAATTTTTATACATATAGTTTATTTTTGTGGGAGATAAATTTTATAAGACTGTTCTTTGCTGTTCTTGGTCACCTGTATACAAGACTGGACGTTTTACTTTTCAGTTTTTCCTTCAACATTATTTTGATGGTGGAGGAGAGCAAAAGTATCAAAATGCTTCACTGATATTTGCTTTTATTCTTATTCTCTGAGTGTTTTCTAACCTTTGGCTCGCTCTTTGCATAGACCTCATGTCTGTGATTGTACTTCAAATTGCTTGCTTGATGAACATATTTCTTTAATGTCTGTTTAGCACAATAAACATAATAGCCTCTGTTATCCCTATGTTGTCTGTGACATTTTTGTTATAAATGGTTATTGAATGATTCAATGAAAATATATGGGAAGTATTACAGAACTGCATCAGACATCAGATCTTAACTAGGAAGTGGATACAGTTGTATTTACTCTAGGCAATGCTTTGTAATACATCAGCAGCTGTTCAAGCTTTCTAAGCTTTCTGCTATAGTGTAGCAGTGTGTGGTGGGAGGCTGTTTATCTCAGAAAGCAGGTCTAGGTATCTACAAGTTTTGTGAGTGATCTCAGCAAATAAAAAAGTGAGAAATTAAAAACATAAACCACAGTGCCGCAGCAATTTAAAGAGTTTCCTCGCTGCTGGCCTGATGTATCAACATCATGCTGGACAGGAAAACAATCCATGACAGGCATTCACCGCCTATAGGTCCGCAAAATCTACAGACGTGTGAATGCAGCCTAAGGCCCTATGCACACGTTCAGTATTTTTTTCTGGTCCTGAAACAACCCGTGAGAAATTGCGGATTGGACATCCGTATTCCATCCGTATTTCCGTAAATCCGTTTTTGCTGCTGACTGCTTTATGCAAGTGATCGCTTGTCAGCCATTTTTAATCTTCTTTCACTTTCTCTGTCTGTTTCTGGGTCCCACCACATGTGCTGCTGCTTTCACTTTCAATTCCCACCGGCATGTGATTCTACACTTCCTTCTTCCTGTCAGCGGTTGCTTAGGAGACAGAACCATGTGACCCATGAGTCATCCGTATTTTTTCACGGGAATACGGAAATACGGATGCCAAACATGTTTCAATCCGTAAACAATCCGTACGCAATTGATTTCAATGAGAGGATCCGTAAAAAAATCAGGGTCCGCACATGGTCCGCACTAGGACATGTCCTTTTTTTTTTACGGATTGATTTTCATCCATTTCTGCTACTGATCGTGTGAATAGCCCAATAGACTTCAATGTGCACTAACTCGGATACGGAAATACGGATCCGTAAATTACGGAACGTGTGAATAAGGCCTAAGTGTGGCACGACATATTAGTAAATCTGGGCCATGGTTTCAAACTCTAACCAGTAAATCAACACAAAACACTGCAAAGGTTTCCTAACTTTTAAGTGGTCAGTCTTGTTCACTAGAATACACAATGGTAAAGACTACTGAATTGACAGGTGTCAATAAGACAGTCGATTGCCACCCTCCACACACACAAAGCAGAGGCCATTATTGTTAACAAAGAAGAAGCTGTCTTTTCAAAGAGCTGTATCTAAGCATATCAATGCAAAGTTGAGTGGAAGAAGAAAGTGTGATAGAAAAAGGTCTTAAAGGGGAACTCCACATAAGGAAAAAGTACATTAAAAGTTATTTAGATGTGTCTATATAATGTATTACCATATATGTACAGTTCTGCCACCCCGGTAGTTGATTGACATCCAGGAAGTGAAGAAAACTAGCCTCTGTGCCAATCCACATTGTCTCCTGCTCCCACTGCTCTCTCACCTTAGGAGACAAAGATTCCATTCCTCTGTCTCACATTGTGTGTTTGCTGAGCACAGGCTGATGATGCAGACAGGGGGCAGGGCGTGATGTCACAGGAGGCTTAGCTTGATCCCCCAATCCCCTGACTGATTCACCATCTCTTACCAGCCAGAAGCAGGTGCAGGACTGATTTTACTGATTGTGCAAAAGTCTGCAGTGAAATTATGGCCATGTTCACATATGTTGGAGTTTCATTGCAGTACTGCAGCGTATTCACAAAAATTATGCAGTAACATCAGTAAATTGTGCTTAACGGCAGAGAGGATCAGAGCTGGCACTGCCAATTCCACCTGGACAAAAACAAGGCATAAACAGTATATCCCATGTCTCAACCTCAAAGACAAAAGATGCATAATATGTGCGTGGAAATGAAAAACAAAATTTTTAAAAGTTCTTTACTTTATTCCAATATTAGCGTTACAGGTGGAGAATACAGTGTTCTGTGTGGTGTTACAGGTAGTAACTGTGTGCAGCGTGGTGTTACAGGTAGTAACTGTGCTGTGTGGGTGGGTGGGACAACAATAAAATGATAAAGTAATGCAAATAATTCAGTAACACAATCAAACTGCAATGTGTGAACACAGCCTAGATGTTCTGCAACAGATTTGGGTGGGGAATGGGCAGGGTGGGGGACTGTGATGAACAGCTGAGGGAAAGCTTTGCATTCTGAAACCAGTACTGCATTCTGGAAACTGCTCAAACAGGAAGTACAGAAACACAATACAAAACAAAAAAAACCCAAACAAATGGATATTTGGTAGTTTCAAAACTGGGATAGATAGGTAAGTAACTCTATATGCATTTTTTTAACCTCTATCTGGAGTTCCCCTTTAAGCAGCAGGTATAACCACAGCCTTAAAGGATTGTAAAGAAAAGCACATTCAAGAATTTGGGGGAGATTCATGAGGAATGGACTATGGCTGGAGTCAGTAGTTCAAGAGCCACACCCCATGCGCATACGTGTCCATGACATGAACTACAGCTGTCGTATTCCTTTTGTCTAGCCATTTATGACCCAAAAACAAACATCAGAAGTGTCTTACCTGGGCTGTTACTCAATGTGCAAATTACTGGTTTCAGATTAAAGTCAATTCTGCATCTCATTTAAATATTAAGTTCCTAGAGTCTGGAGTAAGGGGACATTCACACGTACACAAAATACTGTCCGTGCATAGACAATATTTTTGAGACTGGATCTCGTGGCATCGTGATTCATTACGATGTCGGGATTTTCGAAACTGTTTAAAAGTTCCGGTTACTGTACTGACACGGCCACACAACATATGAATGCTTTTTTTAGAGTGGAGAGGCACAATACAAGTTGCTTGGGGCAGTAGCGGATTATAATTGGTCCTTTTCGGGCGGTAGCCTGAGGCCCTGAGCTCCTGGGGGGCCCATGGCTGCCCAAAGAGACTTATACTTTTAGTGGTGTATTGTCCCTTGCTACAGTTCTGTCATGATTTGCAAACAATCGCTGCTTTTTTATCTCAATTTGGCACAAATCAGGGCATCATGACATTATCTATGCTGTACTATGAACACCATGCTAGTGCTGCCATAGCTGGTGGGGTGAGGGGGCCCAGGCTTGGTGAACAGCCCGGGGCCTATGGCTTGGGGTCAATGTTTTTACAGTCAGTAATAGCCATTTCATCATATCTGGAACAATGTACAGGACATTGTACAGGACAAGCGAAGGTGTTAGGAAATGCACATAGTGATATTACAGAACTGGGATAATTTACAAAGTAATGTTGCAGCATAGCAGAAATGCACATAGTAAAAAAATGTACAGGAATAATCCACAAACTGATGTCCCATTAATGTGCAACAAAATTGTAAACCAGTGGACCATAGAAGGGCTAGGCATTGAAACGCTGGAGATTTAACAACTGTAAAGCAAGTCAGGGGAGCCACTCCCAAAACAGTCAAGTACAAAGCTGATTCACAGTTTGTGCCAATTTGTGAAGCCTGTGGTGCCATACTGACGTAAAAAGGTAAGTATTCTCTTATTGTGACATGGGCAGGGCCAGATACTTTTTCCCTTTTAGAAAGTGTATCAGAAACAAACAACATAATAAAATCACAAGACTCCATTAAGTTCATTATAGTCATTTAAGCCCAGAGGCCCTGTGGCATTCCGCACCAAGATCCATCTAGCCTAGGACTTACACTGTCAACCATACTTCAGTTGATCCCTAAGGTCTTTCTAGACCTATAAAAGTAAGTAATTCTGTATTACTATCATGAACACTGACTCCGGTCTTTTTTTGTTATTTTCCTCCTATCCTCATCTTCTTTGTAAAGTCATTGAACTGGCATTTTTTTTCCACTCTGGAATCAGTCACCATCTGTGATTTATTTTTTGTCCTTGTGTCTTTAAAAGAGCTGGAGTCTTTATCAGTCCTTATGAGTCTTTTTCTCTGTATTTTTTACAGAGAAAAATAATAGTTATTTCAAGAAAAGAACTTATTAAGCCCCATTCACACGTCCTTGTCAATTTTTGCTGTCAGGAAATCCTGATCAGGAGGCCTCAAATGGCCTCAGTAAAGCATCAGGATTTCCTGACAGTAATCCATTTTTACCTTCAGGAAACCATTAGTAATGCCTTCAGGATATCCTGATCAGAAAAAAAAGTGTTTTCAATATGGTCTAATATGTGTACCCCATAGCGTCCCACTCATGTACCGTGCACCCATCCCCCCTTGTGTACTGTGTCACCGTTTCCCCCTCATGCCATGTGTCATCCTCTTATCTGTTGCAAGAAAACAACTTCCATTATGATCTGCCAATATGACATTATTGGAGTTGTAGTTCTGCAACTTGGATGACCGCAGGTTGCAAAACTACAATTCCCATCATGAACTGTCAATGGGGCAAGTTGGGAGTTGTAGTTCTGCAACCTGGATGGCGACAAGTTGCAAAACTACAACTCCCACCATGAACTGTCAGCAGGACATGGTAGGGATTGTAGTTCTATGGGGATAACCTCACCTGCCCTGGTTCCTGCTCTGGCCTCTCAGCCCTGATTCCTGCATTGATTTTCTCTCCAGTGGCATCCTCTTGAGAGGTTTAGCATCAGGCTGGAAGCACTGTGGTGAGGTTCAGGGGAGGGGGGTGTTTGGGGCAGGGTCTGGGGTTCTTGGACACCAGGCCGAGCTATGCAAAGGGGGTGTGCATCAGTTGAAAAATCTCCCAAGCGGCGGGCCACGCTATCCTGAGGACCAGGTGGGGGGGGGGGCATTGGGTGCTAGGGTTGCCCTCCCTCTCCCTGAGCACCTGCCACCTGTAACAACCTATCCCCAAGACCTAAACACTGAGCTGCGCCGTGTGCCGGGCAACACTGTGTTGAGGTCTCGGGGAGAGGGGGGCTTGTTGCGGGTGGCAGGTGCTCGGCAGTGACAGGGGAAGCAGTGTGCTGAAAGCCAGCTAAGGGGTGGTGAAGGGTGGGGGGTTGGTGCGGGTGGCAGGGTGCCGGGGCGTTCTGGGGGGGTTGCGGGTAGTGCTCCAGCAGCGGACAGCACTGCTGGTCGGCAGAGCTCTCTACCAATACAGACCTCTGTACACTTTCCTAAAGTGCATCAAGAAAGCCTCGGGATTCCTGCGCTCCCAAAGACTTCTATAGAGGCATCCGAGCCGGAATTCCGGACAAAAATAGGGCAGGATCTGAAAAATCCTAAAGGGTGTCCGTCACTAATGTAAGCCTATGGGTCTGAAAATCCAGACAGATTTTTTAAACCTGCGAAGGGGGCCTTAGGCCGCATTCACACGTTCCGTTTTCCGCAGGGAACACGGACGTGGAATGCCTGTAATGGACTCTTCTCCCGCCCGGGCAGCATCTGTGATAAGATGCTGGAAGCAGGGGAACTGTATGCATATGAGCGGTGCTGTAATCACAACACCGTGTGGCTACTTCATTACAGCACAATGCATATGCATACAGTTCCCCCGCTCCCAGCATCACATTATAGATGCTGCCCAGGTGTGAGGGAGTCCATTACAGGCATTCCACGTCCGTGTTCCCTGCAGAACACGGAACATGTGAATGCAGCCTTACTGTAACAGTCTTGTCGAACTTTTCTCTTTTTCTGTCTTTCATTTGAAACTGAACAGAAACTAATTTATTTTCTATTTTTTATAGGACAAATGGTTTTGTTGTTCAGTCAATCTAGTATGAAGTACAGTCTAAGGGTATTTGCACACTATGGAATCCATGGGGATAACATCCCACGGATTCCACCATTCAGGCTTTAATGTGGCATTCTCTTGAAGTTGTGATAATTATAAGTAACATTGGTACACAGAGCTGTAGGATCTCAGAGATTCCACCATACAAAAGAGCTTGATCCCTTGAAATCAGCCAAATGTTATATTCTGTATACAAAAGAAAGGTGGGAGCTACTGTAAATCTGTAACTGTCCTGATTACAGAACATATACACAACAACAAAGAAGGACAATAAATGGCGCACCCACAATAATATAATAATAAATGTAATATCTTTATTTCCAAAATATATGTACAAAACAGCAAATGGACATACATTTAAAAACACCTAAAAACCCAATACGGGTAAACCATCACAGGGAGTACACATGACAATTAATATGTCCCTCCCAACGCAGCCCCAGCAAAGCAATAACTACCAGGCCCTGTATGCCAACCAATCAGATGGATATCAAACCCGGCTATTCCACATATTCTCCTCCTAAAGTGCACGTGCTCACAAAAGATATATCATTAAACAAATAAATGAATGATCACATGTGAACTATTGATAAATAATGATAAATCAATCCATAAACATATCCAAAAAAGTGACAAAGTGCTAAATCGTCCTATCAGTGGAGAGTCAGGCTGAATCAATAATAGTATAGTAACATATCATCCAGGGCTCTGGAATGGGGCTCCGGTCTGCACACCCTATGCGTATGGTCACATCAAGTGTTGTGAGCACGTGCACTTTAGGAGGAGAATATGTGGAATAGCCGGGTTTGATATCCATCAGATTGGTTGGCATACAGGGCCTGGTAGTTATTGTTTTGCTGGGGCTGCGGTGGGAGGGACATATTCATTGTCATGTGTACTCCCTGTGATGGTTTACCCGTATTGGGTTTTTAGGTGTTTTTAAGTGTATGTCCATTTGCTGTTTTGTACATATATTTTGAAAATAAAGATATTACATTTATTATTATATGATTGTGGGTGCGCCATTTATTGTCCTTCTTTGTTGTTGTGTATAAATGTTATATTCTGAGCTCCAACTAGTTTGTACTGAGCATTTTGTATATTGTCTTTTGAGATACATTGGGTTCCTATTCCAAGAATTGGCCCGATTCAGCCGATTATTGCTCCATGGAATAGAGAGAACAATCAACCGATGATGGTGTCATCGGCTGATCGTTTATTAAGGTTCAAACCTAAAATCATCGGGCACTGACCGCGCATCGCTGCGTGGAATAGCGATGTGCGGCAGGCGACCGATGATTCCATAAGAAACATACTTTACCTAAGCATGTTGCAGGGCTTCTCCTGCGCTCCTTCTTCCTCCCGATCCCGCGCACAGCAGCAGCTTCGGTGCGGCCTGTCTTAGCTAACAGACCGCTAAGTCAATCACTGACCAGGACCACAGCGGCCAGAAGCCCTGCAACATGCTTAGGTAAAGTATGGTGTTTAAACAAGGGCTGCAAGGACATCGGTAACGGTGTCCCTGCAGCCCTCACTAAACGATTATCGGGCTGTGGAATAGGCCCAGTAAATGTTTACATTATTGTTTGGGCCCCCATCGGCCTGTGGAATAGGACCCTTAGTGAAAGTAACTCCCAGCTTACTTTCATCTTACTTTCTAGAAACCGTAATGAGAAAAGCCATAGCGAGTTTTTGATATTCCCTGATTAACAAACTGTTATGGAGTGCCCTGTGTAAAGAGGATTCGAGTCATGTGAGTTGGCTGCATAACACTGCACCAGTGGCAAATTGAAATGTAAGAAATGTGTACATTGCAAATATGTGGCGCAAGGTAAATGCTAAAGAATTGGAGACACACAGGTGGCAATTAGGCAATTTATTAAATGAGTATTCACATCTCAACTAATATAGTTACTTTTGTAGGGTGTCAAGTTATATATTTTTGCAAACACATTCATTTAGCAAATTTGCCTCCTTCTTATATTTGGTTCTTTCCATCCCATTGTTGACAGCTCATTGTCTAGGTTATTGGCCACCACTCTGCTCTAAAACAGTGGTCTGCCTGGTGTATATACTGATAACGTTTACACATTATACATGTTATACAGTATATATACACTTTGGGGGACATTTATCAAACTGGTATCAAGTAGAACTGGCTCAGTTGCCCCTAGCAACCAATCAGATTCCACCTTTTGTTTTCCAAAGAATCTGTGAGGGAAAAAAAAATCTTTTTTGAATCAGATCATTTTTATTAACTTTTTTGTTTTGTTAACAGCAAAAACACAGCAATAAGAAACTCAGGCTCTCAGACCACATGATCAGGAGCAACATATCAGTAGTAAGACAGCTTACATCAGTCAGCAGAAAGGATAACAAAAGAAGACATATATGCGGTCCATAGTGTCAAAACATGAACAGAGTACAAATTAAACATTCCTCCTAAACCTAACGGAACCGTGGTGTGAGTACTTTATTTGCAAAAACAACAATGTTAACCAAACATATTGTAGCATACAAATCTACGCTCCAGTGTAGTCATAGCGTAATAAGACACGAACACGCGTCTAATCCTCCTCACCGAAGAGAGTAGGCAGCCCGTGACGGACCACCCGGCAGGTAAAGTATTCAGGTCCTGCTAACAATATATGTCTTTACATCATATTATTCAAAAACATCTGCATAGGGTTCCTACAGATTTGGAGTAAGATGGCAGATGGTAATCCAGGAGTATCCAGCCATCTCCCCCAAACTTTTTTGAACTTCTTTGGGCATCGCCTGTTATAGTACACACCCCTCTCCAACCTGATTACTACGTTAAGCCTGTTCACCATTTCAGTCATGGTAGATGGGGAACGGTGTGTCCAGTGGTAAGCTATAGTCTTACGAGCCTGATATAGGATACGTTGGATACAAAGTTCAGTGTACTCATCAAGGTTAAGGTCCCCAATCAGGCCGAGTATATAGTGTATAGAAGTCAAGGCTATATCTACCCCAATTATTCGGCTAATTAAATCCTTTACCTCTCTCCAATAAGTATGCAGGGCACCACAGGTCCAGAACATATGGAGGATGTGGGCATCAGGCATATCACAGCATGGGCGGAGACCAATCTTACAAAAAAAGGAAGGAGTCCTGTACACTCTATGAAATAGGTAAATCTGCGACAACCTCTGTGATTCACACATAGACAGTAAGGGAATATTAAAAAGAATAGCTTCCCATTGGGTGTCCTCCAGTGTCCCACATCAGTTTCCCACTTCTCCCTAATAACCAGTGTGTGTTGTTCTATTTGCATATTTAATAGTTGTGTATAGGCATAGGAGATGCCTCCTTTCGAGAGACCTTTACTCCCAACGTCCGATAACAGTGGATGTACATGCACGTTTTAGTAGCTTGTGCTTGCAGAGCGTGTCTAATCTGCAAGTACTGATAGAATCTGTTTTTAGGGATATCATAAGTTTCCCGAAGTTGCTCAAAAGGTACAATTGCCCCATCCTTCCAGACTTGATTTAGAAAATAAATCCCTTTACGCACCCACATAGAGTACCCATCAAATTTTGAAAGTTCAGGAATATAGGGGTTATGCCACAAGGGCGCATATGGCGTAAAGCCCGTTATTTTGTAACACTCTGCCTCAAGTGGAATTTGATTGGCTGCTAGGGGCAACTGAGCCAGTTCTACTTTACACCAGTTTCATAAATCTACCCCTATATCTCTTGTAGACGTGTCACGGGAGAAGTGGTCGAGGGGGTGTACATCTCACCGAGGTTGATACGCACGGTGAGATGGTGAGTCCAGGAGGAACCTGTTACTCAGTAGTGTTATGCTGCTGAGATTGTTATTTATTTTTACCGGGCCTGGATTTACTGGAATGGCGGGTAGGTTGGTAGTGGGACTTGCCATTCCCTCCCCCCCCGATCCAGTTCGGGTATTGCCATCAGGTGAGCAATCAGCCTGAGAAGGCAAAAAAAAGGGAATTGCTCTCAGCCAGGGGTGAACAGCCTGCATGCTGGTTCTCCTGGGAGCAAGGAATACTGCCGCCGCTGGGGCCTATTCACACCCTGCGATACCGCCTATTGAAGCATCAGATAGGTAACCTGCCTGTTAGTAAGTGCCCAGACAGGCAAGACATTTTAGATGCAGTGTTTCTTAAGGGGACAGCCTCAGGATAGCGGGTCGCATAGTCTAAGACCACTAAAATGTACTGGTGTCCCCTTGCCGACTTTACAATGGGACCCACTAAGTCCATTGCAATGCGGTCAAAAGGTACCTCTATGATGGGGAGCGAAACCAAAGGACTGCGGAAACGCGACACTGGGGCGCTAAGCTGACATGTGGGGCACGACTCACAGTATTTTTTTATGTCAGCATAAATCGCAGGCCAATAAAACCTCTGGAGGACTCTCTCCTGCGTTTTATCCGTCCCCAAGTGGCCCCCAAGGACATGATTATGGGCCATGTCGAGTACCTGACGCCGGTACGACTTAGGCACCAGAAGCTGTTCCACAACCTCATCATTAATTTTAGTGACTCTATAGAAGAGATCATTAGTCATAGAAAAATGTGGAAACTTTTTCTCAGCTGCTGGTTCCTGAGGTACCCCATTCATAACAGTGACCTGCTCTCTAGCATTTTTGAGAGTGGGGTCCTGTAATTGTGCAGTACCAAAATTATCCCTAGACACCTCTAAGTCTGGAACATTCTGCGCAGTGGGAGGAGCCTCTTGCTCACCAGCCAGGACCTGCAAAGGAAAAACATCATTTTCGTCCTGTACTTTTTTATCATTTACCGTGGGTAATGCAATAGACTCAGGGGTATCCCCACTCCTTTCAGGGGATTGTTGTTTTCCCCATAGGGCCCAGAACAAAGGAAAATCACGCCCCAATATCACATTATGCATAAGGTTTTTAACCACACCCACTTCATATTGTATAGCGCCTAGTTCAGTCCCGACATTAGCCAGTACTATAGGGTAAACCTTTGTATCACCATGTATGCACACCACGCTCATATGTCTTTCTGGCACAAAGTCCCCAGCCACCAGACTGGCATGCACCAAGGTGACAAGGCTTCCTGAGTCCAGCAACGCCTTAACAGGGAAGTCATTGACCGTAATGTTGCAGACTTGTGGTTCAGTTTCTAGTCCAGTGACTGCAACAAAAGATGGCTCCGCAAATAGCGACTGACGCCGGCTAGCGTCACACTCCATGGGCTCATGGGTAAGAGGGCAACGGGCAGACACATGTCACGTCTCATGGCATCTCCAGTACTGGATAGGGCCTGGTCTCCTTGGTAGGGAGTCCTTTTTAGGGCCACTTAGCCACCTGGGACCATCACCAGTCCTTTGCCCCTGACCGCTCTTCCCTCTATCAGCACCCCTCCACACTCCCCCAATAGATGGAAGTCTCTTACCAGCTGACGGCACAGGTCTGGCACTCCGGGGAGGTGAAGGTGCTGCAGGAACATCACGGAGGTAGTCCTCAGTCGCCTGGAACCTCTCGACAAGGTTGACAAGTTCGTCGGCATTCCTAGGGTCACCTTGTCCCACCCAGCGTTGCAGATCAGCAGGGAATGCTCGTAGGTAGCGATCCATCACGACCCTCTCTAGGATCTGGGCAGGAGTAGAAGTGTCTGGCTCCAACCACTTTCTTGCCAAATGAATCAGGTCGTACATCTTGGACCTCGCTGACTTGTCCAGACTGTAGCTCCAGTTGCGGACCCTCCGGGCACGGATAGCAGCAGTAACTCCTAGTCGGGCGAGTATCTCTGCTCTTAGCCGAGGATAGTCCTTGACCTCTTGCTCACTGAGGTCATAGTAGGCCTTTTGAGGTTCGCCTGTTAAATAGGGAGCAATGACTTCTGCCCACTCAGTGGAGGGTAACTTCTCTCGCTCAGCCACACGCTCAAAGACAGTTAAGTAGGCCTCAACATCGTCATCAGCAGTCATCTTTTGCAGCGCTCGCTGCACAGCTCTTCTCACGGACAAAGTCTCTGGAGCGGCTACTGCCACTGGCTGTGGATTAGCACCTGCAGACGCCTCTTGCTTGGCTATCAGGTGCTCAATAAGTCTCTGTTGTTGAGCCATCGCTTGCTGATGTGCAGCCATTGCCTGTTCATGGCGAAGGTTAGCGGCCGCCTGATCCTGTTTAGCGTCTGCCTGAGCCTGTTGTGCGGCCAACGCCTGTTGTTGTTGCAAACTCACTTGCATTAACTGCTTTATCATCTCCTCCATGTTGCTTGTCTGTTTTTGGAGTGAAGCAGCAGCCTTCACCCAGGACATAAGCAGCTGTAGCCAAGTTGATGCACACCGTTGCCCCTAGCAACCGTTTTGCCCGCTCCGCAGCACCAATTGTAGGGATCTTCCCGAGGAATGGTGTGTTTGGACACAGTTCACAACAGACTTGGCTTTATAAAACAGGAGCTTGGCGTTTATTTGCAGCATAAACAGTCCAGCAAACAGAAATTTAGCAACACCGTGCTTTTATGAACAAAAGTAAACAAAAATGTCTTGCCCGTCTGGGCACTTACTAACAGGCAGGTTACCTATCTGATGCTTCAATAGGCGGTATCGCAGGGTGTGAATAGGCCCCAGTGGCGGCAGTATTCCTTGCTCCCAGGAGAACCAGCATGCAGGCTGTTCACCCCTGGCTGAGAGCAATTCCCTGCTCTCTGTGCAACCTTTTGCCTTCTCAGGCTGATTGCTCACCTGATGGCAATACCCGAACTGGATCGGGGGGGAGGAAATGGCAAGTCCCACTACCAACCTACCCGCCATTCCAGTAAATCCAGGCCCGGTAAAAATAAATAACAATCTCAGCAGCATAACACTGCTGAGTAACAGGTTCCTCCTGGACTCACCATCTCACCGTGCGTATCAACCTCGGTGAGATGTACACCCCCTCGACCACTTCTCCCGTGACACGTCTACACTCTATACATCTACATTATAGCTATATATATATATATATATATATATATATATATATATATTACAGTGGTGCCTTGGATTACGAGCATAATTCGTTCCGGGACAGAGCTTGTAATCCAAATCCACTTTTAAACCAAAGCAAATTTTCCCATAAGAAATCATTGAAATGCAGACAATTGGTTCCACACCCCTAAAATAATGATTTTTTATTCTGAATAATATGTAGGACAAATGAAACAAACATTCAGAAACAGCTGAATGTGTCATATTATGTTACTGTACAGTATAGCAATCAGCATGTGAAGTATAATGTATAGTAAGTGCATTAGAATGAAAAAACAGCAGCAGTTTGTAGATACAGGATGGAGATGCAGATACCCACAATGCAGTAGTGAAGTACAACAGGCTAGAATAGAGAATCAGGGCTGCTGTCAGAGGACTGTGTGGTCACATGATAACAATGGGGAAGGGGGGAGGTGTTCAGCATGGACCAACCAGGAAGCGAGAATGACAGAGCTGTGCAGGAGGACAGAAACATAAATTTTATATACAACAGTATGTATAGCTGAGTGTAAGTGCAGGCACATTATAGAAGGAGTGGAAAGGACTGGAAACACAAGGACTGAGAGTGAGAGAGACTGCAGAGAGCATGAAGGAATGAGCAGAGCAGATGTGGTCACATAGATGCAGCACTCTCTGTCCGGGCAGAGAGGAGTTACAGTTATGAAGAGATTACCTCCACAGTCCTGTCCCCTGATGTAAGCCCCAGCCTGAAATGGATCTGCTATGATTTGGAAGGTGAGGGAGACTTCCTGGGTCAGAGTACAGTGCTGTAGACCCCGCTATGCAGACCATACCCCTCCCCCACTCCCCATCCCACACAGTACAGGGAGCTCTTAAACCAAAGCAATGCTCTTAAACCAAGTCACAATTGTGAAAAACTGTGAGCTCTTCTTGCAAAACGCTCTTAATCCAAGTTACTCCTAAACCAAGGTACCACTGTATATATATATATATATATATATATATATATATAAAGGGAGGCAACTTTGATGAATGAATGTATTTGCATAAGTATTTAACTTGATGAGCCCTACAAGCATAACACCATTCATAACAGTAAAAAAGAGTCACCTAATTTTATGGGTCTAGAAAGACTCAACTAAATATACAGATAAGGTGAAAATGCATTTTTAAAAAAGCCTAGATACCTAGATAGAGCTATATGCCAAAGGACCTCTAGGATTAAACAACCATAATGAGCTTAATGTATTCTTGTGATTTTCTTCATGTTGTGATGTTTCATGATGTTTCTGATCGTCATAGATGTCAGTATGATGTTGCAGGCTTTACAAAGCAGCACACTTTGTAACCTTGCCTGTTTTAGGATCTGTACCCCCAGCCTCCCAATAATTTTCAGGTTTACTTAGGAGCTGGTGAGTGCCACTACCCTTTTTTTCTATTTGAATTATCTTTGTCTCAGCACTGGTGAAATGTCTGCAGTAATACAACAGCAAAGGAATAATGCACACACAAAGTGATGTATCCATAAGTAGGTCATGCTCACAGTGATGTCAAAGTATTCAAATAATATAAAGAATTCTATTTGTTGTCTGGAAAGGACCTTGTATCTAACAAATGCATATATTTAATATAAAAGTCTTTTCCACCAATTTTGATTGTGCCTTAGGCAGATGCCTAATTTACTGGCCCCTTATCTGACTCTGCCTTTGATTATTTCTAAGGCTCCTAAAATAAAGCCACGTGTTTAATATTTATGTTGTATTTCTACCACTTCATCACCAAGAGGATATCCATACTTGAAAACTTTCCCAGAGATAATAGATGGGTGTGTTGACTACAACCCCTAACAATTCAGTACCCTGGAGAAAGCGCATGTTTGAGTTCCTCTTCCTCTCCTGAATGGAATGCATTGGAGAGCTATGTGTTCTTCCTTACCCCATCATTTAGGGAGTGGAAAATTACCCTTGTGCTCAAGTAATGCTGTCATGAACATAACTTTGTAAGTGCTCCCTTGTAGAACATCTTCATGTTTTAAGCCAAATATTAAGTCTTGAAAAGTATTCTGTTCTATAAAATATTGTACAGTATCATTCACACATCATTATTTCTTAGTATTTTGACATGAAAAGATGTGAACATATCATTTTTCTGAAGTTTGGTTCAACTTCCCCAAAACCATAATCCCCTATATAAAACCAGGAGTCATCATTCATTGTAATATCCTGTGTATTTTTTTCCTAAGGCTCCTTTGGGATATAACATGTAAAAAGAAATATTCAATATAAAGTAAGCAAAATAGAAATGCATTTGTAAATATTCCAGATGAAGAGACCACGCGTTTCTCTGTACCTAGTGTCAACAAGATATCAGTTCTGACAGTTCAGCACTAATACCAGACTTGGGGGATGTGACCTCCCTGTACAATATTCTTGGAGGCCAGGAAACAACATGTTAGGCTTTGAACAGTGTTATGTGTTTTATATCTTAGTAGAGATTGGACTCACAGGACTACCATACAATGGTTACTCCACAAATTGTCGTCTTAGAATCAGTGATTTTAATGTAGAGCGGAAAACATTTAACTTAAATGTCCCCAATAAAAGGACACCAGCTGTCTTGATGGAAGTAGTTCCTAAACTCAGAATGGCATGTAAATATTATTTCACTAGAGACTGGATGCTTAAAGGGGGTTATCATGCTTAAAAAAGCTTTTGCTTTTATGTATGGATTATATATGGATGGGGTGGTGTAAAAATAAAAAAACAAGTGTTACTCTTCTAATCAAATCTTCCACAGATGCTGCGCCAATGCTTTTGTTGCCTTATCACTGCTTGTTACTAGTCCCTAGTCCCTTTGCCGTACTTGCTCCTGCCCACTCAGCCGATTACTGACTAAGGTGGGAAACCTTTGTGGACAAAGACTGGCAAGTCCTTAGTGGGCAATGTGACATAGAAAACAGGAAGATGTGGGAAGCAAGGCTATGGGGATTTGGGTGAGAGTATCGCCTTTTGTTGTTGTTGTTGTTGTTGTATTCCCGGACTACCCCTTACAAATTCACAATGAAAATATCCTACAAACTAATTTTATATAATTATTGTAAACATTATTCAAAAATATCTCCAGCTAAAACAAAAAAATGAACCTAATCGAATAGTGATATGCCTTTGAGCATAACAACGTTGTTACAAAATTTGGGCCTTTGCCCTAGCTTCTGATTGTCTTACATAGGGGAAGTTTTGTGTAGAAATTTACTTAAGGGCCAGTTCACACAGAGTAAAATCGGTGGAATTCTGTGGAGGAACTCCACCTGCCCCAGTGTGACACTGTTTCTCTATGGGAGGGCTTGTGCGCCTCAGCTCTTCGCGGCTGTCCGCTCAAAGAATTGACATGTCAAAAAAGAAAACAAAGCTAGTAAATGGAGGGTGGGGGGAAGGGGTTACTTTTTGGCCTTCAGGGAATTAAAGGGGTTCTCCAGGCAGGACCATTTTTTTCAGAATGCCAAGGGAGAGGATGAAAAAAATAACGTCCATTTACCTCCCTGGCTCCTGCATTCCACTGCTTCATTGTCCATTTGCTTTCTGGTCTAAGATGGCGCAAGAAACATGACAGGTCAGGCTCAGACACTCAGTGACAGGGACGGGACACGCTACAGCCTCAGAATGGCTGTGCTGGCCTGACAAGTCATGTATCTAGTCCTGTTTCAGACCAGAAAGCGGATGGACACCTGAGACCAAAGCAGTGGTATGTGTGTGTGTAGGCAATTTTTACATCCCCCAGGGCATTCTAAAAAAAAAGTTTTTTGGGGGGGCTGAACTATCCCTTTAACCCCTTCCCGTCAGTAACATGTATATATACGTTCCTACTGCACATATCTAGTGCATGTTTTACAGTAATAAAAAGTGTACAAAAAATTAATAAAAAAAGTTTTTAAAAGTATTAAAAAACCCTTATAAACCCCCTCCCAATAAAAGTTTAAAATACCCCTTTGCTCATTGTGAAAATAAAAATATGAATAAATAAATAAACATCTTACATATCGTAGCATGCGGAATTGTCCGATCTAATAAAATATAACATTATTGTTCCCGCACGGTGAATGGCATAAATGGAAAAACACACCAGGATTGCTGATTTTAATAAATTATATATCAGGAAAAAAAATGTATAAAAAGCCATCAAATTTTTTCTGTTACGCGAATATGATATTAATAAAAAGTAGAGATCATAGCGCAAACGTTGACACCCCAACCAGCCCTGTAGGTGGAAAGATAAAAGCGCTATGGCTCTTAGATGGCGAGGAGGAACATTGCATTAATCTGACCTGGACTTTTGTGCATCAAAGGGCTCTGTCTTGAAGGGGTTAAAGCATGGGTCTCCAAACTGGGGCCCTCTAGCTGTTGCAAAACTACAATTCCCATCAAGCCTGGGCAGCCAAATCCAAAGCTTTAGCTGTCCAGGCTTGATGGGAATTGTGGTTTGGCAACAGCTGGAGGGCCACAGTTTGGAGACCCATGGGTTAAAGAGTTGGTTTATGCTGTCCTATTTAAGTGTGGCATAAACTAGTGACAGAGAAGCTGAATAAAATGATATATCACTTACATTGTTCTGTGCAGCTGATTCGGAGATATCCTCTCGAATAACATGGACAATAAGTAGTCCTCTTCATTATGTGCATGTGCCCAGTAGTCCTCAAGCAGAAAGCTCTGCCCACCAGCTTCTAATTGGCAGTTATCTATCCATGTTGTGTATAGGCAGTCAACTGTCAGTCAGAAGCTGGAGGGCGGGGGGAGGGGTGTGGCAAGAATCCTATTCTCCTGCATATTAGAAGAACGGCTGAGCAGAATGATGTAATTAATACACCGTTGTGTTCAGTATTTCTGTCACTAGTTCATGCTGCCTTCATTTAAGGCAGTATAAAACTAGTGATTAGAGATGAGCGGACCTCGAGCATGCTCGAGTCGATCTGAACCCGAACTTTCGGCATTTGATTAGCAGCGGCTGCTGAACTTGGATAAAGCCCTAAGGCTATGTGGAAAACATGGATATAGTCATTGGCTGTATCCATGTTTTCCAGACAACCTTAGAACTTTATCCAAGTTCAGCAGCCACAGCTAATCAAATACCGAACGTTCGGGTTCGGATCGACTCGAACCCTAACCCGGTTCGCTCATCTCTACTAGTGATACATTCTCTTTAACCCCTAGACGACCCAGGACGTAGAGTTACGTCATGGAAGTCTGTCCCCAGACGACCCTGGACGTAACTCTACGTCCTGGGTGTTTCTCCCGCTATAAAGCGCTCTCCGGAGCGGAGCGCGCTTCATAGGAGGTGGGGGCCGGCTGCAGCCGGGACCTCACCGGTAATGACACGCTGCAGCGATTGCGCTGCCGCGTGTCATTAACCCCTTAAACGCCGCGGGGGTCCCGATCGTTGAAACGGACTGCCGGAGGTCTCTCACCTGCCTCCGTGCGGTCCGATCAGCGATCTGCTACACTGAGCCTGCACAGGCAGGCTCAATAAACAGATCGCCGATAACACTGATCAATGCTATGCCTATGGCATATCAATCATCAGTGTAGAAATCACACTAGTGTATGTAAAAGTCCCCCAAAGGGACTTCAAATGTGTAAAAACAAAAAAGTTCAAAACACTATTACACTACACCAAAACCCCTCCCCCAATAAAAGTTGAAATAACCCCCCCTATCCTATTATATAAATAAAACATATAAAAATAAATAAATAGATAAACATATAATATACCGTAGCGTGCATAATTGTCCGATCTATTAAAATATAACAATCTTCATTGTGATCGGTGAACGGCGTACACGAAAAGAGGGAAAAAAATGCGCAGATTACCGATTTTATGTTACATTATATATTTAAAAAAATCAATAAAAAGTGATTAAAACGTCCGATCTTCACAAATATGGTATTAATAAAAACTAGAGATCATGGCGGAAAAAATGACACCCCATACAGCCCCGTAGGTGAAAAAATAAAACTGTTGTAAGCGTCACAATAGGCCCATTTTATTAATATTTAATTGCCAAAAAAAAGGATTTCATAAAAAAA
Organism: Dendropsophus ebraccatus; assembly: GCF_027789765.1. Lineage (NCBI taxonomy): Eukaryota > Metazoa > Chordata > Amphibia > Anura > Hylidae > Dendropsophus > Dendropsophus ebraccatus. Next base: position 87,676,845 of record NC_091454.1, on the reverse strand, counting down.
TATATATATAACATTAGAGAATCTGTGTAACCTGCATATGGTTGTGTTCGGGCTGACCTATAGAGTAATAGTATCATGTTACTTTTACCATATAGTGCATTACGTAGACACAGGAACCCCCCAAACGTTACCATATTGCATTCTTTTTTACGATTTCACCTATTTATATCTTGATCTATATAATAAAAATCAAAGTCTGTCTGTCTGTCTGTCTGTCCTTCTGTCTGTCTGTCTGTCTGTCCTCTATAGACTTCCAAACGTCTGAACCGTTTGACCCCAAATTTGGCACACAGATACATTGGGTGCCCGGGAAGGTTTTAGCGAAGGTCCCGTCCCCGCCAGATGTACAGGAGGGGAGGGGGAGGGGAAAAAGCGGTGCCCCATAGAGATGAATGGGAAAATCTCCTCACTGCAAACACAGGTGATATAATTAGCTGCAGCAGACACGGCAGTTGGAGCCTTAGCAACCAATAGGATTACTGCTTTCATTTTCACAGGGAGCAATGGTTGCTAGGGAACCTGCCTCACAACATCCACAGTAATAACTGGTAGACCCCCTACTCCATCTATACAGGACATGTATATACAGGACCCCCTACTCCATCTATACAGTACATGTATATACAGGACCCCCTACTCCATCTATACAGTACATGTATATACAGGACCCCCTACTCTATCTATAAAGTACATGTATATACAGGGCCCCTACTCCATCTATACAGTACATGTATATACAGGACCCCCTACTCCATCTATACAGTACATGTATATACAGGACCCCCTACTCCATCTATACAGTACCTGTATATACAGGGCCCCCTACTCCATCTATACAGTACATGTATATACAGGGCCCCCTACTCCATCTATACAGTACATGTATATACAGGACCCCCTACTCCATCTATACAGTACATGTATATACAGGACCCCCTACTCCATCTATACAGTACATGTATATACAGGGCCCCCTACTCCATCTATACAGTACATGTATTTACAGGGCACTACAGGTATACCAAACTGTGACTGGGTAACACTGCTACACCAGACCTGACCAATACCGCCATACTGTGCTGGATAACACTGTCATACCAGACCTGACCAATACCACCATACTGTGACTGGATAACACTGCTATACCAGACCTGACCAATACCGCCACACTGTGACTGGATGACACTGCCACACCAGACATGACCAATACCACTATACTGTGACTGGATAACACTGCCACACCAGACCTGACCAATACCGCCATACTGTGACTGGATAACACTGCTATACCAGACCTGATCAATACCGACACACTGTGACTGGATAACACTGCCATACCAGACCTGACCAATACCGCCATACTGTGCTGGATAACACTGTCATACCAGACCTGACCAATACCACCATACTGTGACTGGATAACACTGCCATACCAGACCTGACCAATACCGCTATACTGTGACTGGATAACACTGCTATACCAGACCTGACCAATACCACCAAACTGTGACTGGGTAACACCGCCATACCAGACCTGACCAATACCGCCATACTGTGACTGGATAACACCATAATATCAGACCTGACCAATACCGCCATACTGTGACTGGATTACACCGCTATACCAGACCTGACCAATACCACCATACTGTGACGGGATAACACTGTCATAACACACCTGACCAATACCACCATACTATGACTGGAAAAAACTGCTATACCAGACCTGACCAATACCGCCATACTGTAACTGGATAACACTGCCATACCACACCCGACCAATACCGCCATGCTGTGACTGGATAACACCACTATACCGGACCTGACCAATACCACCACACTGTGACTAGAGAACACCGCCACACCAGACCTGACCAATACCGCCATACTGTGACTGGATAACACTGCCATACCAGACATGACCAATACCGACACACTGTGACTGAATAACACTGCCATACCAGACCTGACCAATACCACCATACTGTGACTGGATAACACTGCCATACCAGTCCTGACCAATACCGCCATACTGTGACTGGATAACACCGCTATACAAGACCTGACCAAAGATTTTCTGGCAAGTCTGAACGGGAGGGTACTGCCCCTCTGCAAGGTGCTACCCTACGCACCAGACCATGGGTGCCTAATGGTAAATACGACCCTGCAGGTATACAGGACACTACAGGTATACAGGACCCCAAAACTATACACTACAGGTATACAGGACCTCCACCAACTATATACTACAGGTATACAGGACCCCAAACTTTACACTACAGGTATACAGGACCCCAAAACTATACACTACAGGTATACAGGACCTCCACCAACTATATACTTCAGGTATACAGGACCTCCACCAACTATATACTACAGGTATACAGGACCCCAAACTATACACTACAGGTATACAGGACCCCAAAACTATACACTACAGGTATACAGGAACTCCACCAACTATATACTACAGGTATATAGGACCCCAAACTATACACTACAGGTATACAGGACCTCAAAACTATACACTACAGGTATACAGGACCTACACCAACTCTATACTACAGGTATACAGCACCTTCACCAACTCTTTACTACAGGTATACAGGACCCCAAAGCTATATACTACAGGTATACAGGAACTCCACCAACTATATACTACAGGTATACAGGACCCTAAACTATACACTACAGGTATACAGGACCCCAAAGCTATATACTACAGGTATACAGGAACTCCATCAACCATATACTACAGGTATATAGGGCCCCAAACTATACACTACAGGTATGCAGGACCTCCACCAACTCTATAATACAGTTATACAGGACCCACAAACTATTGCTGCTAAACTAGTGTATCTTATGCTACGTTTACACGGAGCGATAATTCGCCCGATCGTACGATTAACGATTTCGAAGTAACAATTTTTTGTTTTATAACGATCAGCGTTTAGACGGAACGATATATTGTACGGAAAAATTGCTTTGCGATCGCTTAAGCCTATCTCGCACATAGGTTAAATCGGTGAACGACTGTTTACACGGAACGATCTGCAAATTTTTTCATCATTAGCTGCGTTTACACGTACGATTATCGTTCGAATTCGCTATCGTTATTGCTATCGTGCAAATTTGAACGATTATCGTTCCGTGTAAACGCAGCATTAGGCGGTCTCGTTTGATACAGTTCTGCATCTAATGTCATTATAATTGATACACACAGATACTTATGCGCTGTTGTGCATGTGTATCTAATCCCATAATATTTCCAATAGGCTTATATATGATAAATATAGCACTATAAATTATGGTTATTATGAGATAAGATGCATGGGTAGAGTATAACTGTGTCATACATGATAGGCTTAGATACAGACAGGCTGAGATACAGACAGTATGACACATGACAGACATAGATGCAAAGTCAAAGAATTGTTTCATGGGTTTAGATATACTGGATAACTATCTGAATTAGACATATCCATTATTTAAATTGTTACTTTTAACATACAGAAAAACATGGTCAACCATGCTATTTAAAAAAGAAAAAGAAAAGAAAACTGGAATATTTTGATCTTTTTTTTTTTTTTTTTACAATGGAAGTCAATGGAAAAACTGATCCTAACGGATGGCATACAACTGCATCTGTTTTTGCATCCATTTTTTCCCCCATAAAACAGATATGTTAAACGAACTGCAAAAACGCAGTGTGAACCCTGCCTTACCATAGGTTTAGCAGGCCTAGCAGCACAGTGCCAATTATCTTGAGTTTAGATGCAAAGGCACAGAGGAACTCCATAAAATAATTTATATTTGGATACTCTGGACCAGTAGCTTCAGATAACGTTGGTTTACATATTCCTTTTAAACAGACAGTATCACAAATGCTGGAACAACATTAAAGTCCAAAGTACTGACCCTGCTGTTCATAAGAGGCTGCAATGCGCACAACCTTGGGATCCTGCAGCATACAAGCTTGGAATCTGGGGGCGTGGCCTATGTGTACAGCTGCCATCCCCAAGATGGACACTTCTATGCGCTGTTTCCATGGTAGTTTCCTTACAATATAATTACAGAAGTAATAGTCCTAATGCTTCCAGGGGTGATTTGATTCATGTTTAGTAATATTTACTTCCTCCTTACTGTAAGATAACGGAGTATACTTTTTGGTGATTTGATGGTTCTCTTTAAAATGCACCTGTAAAAAAAAACAGCAAATATATATTTGATGCTCACCTTATTATGCTTCCCATTTTTGCGTCCCAGTTTTTTATCAATTAGTTTACTCATCTGCAGCAGTGCACGGCTGCTGGCCAGTCAGCATTCATCTTCACTGCACCAACTTACATCACTTTCTGCATTTGGACTCATATTTTGCTATTAATAAAGACCAATGGCCTTAGTAAAGGAGCCTGGACTGCATTCTTCCAGTAAGTGGGACACCTAGTGGCCAAATGTATAGTATTCTATTTCATTTCATATAAAAAAAAAAAAAAACAGGCAAAAACAATAAATTAAGTAAATTGCAGATATGTAATACATGACCTTCTCTGCTGATTTAACATTATTTATAGGTAATGGCAGTGCCCATTTAAGAAACTCTGTTCAGATTAGTTATTATTATAATTGCAGAAATGGCTTTACATTTAATTACTTTTGTACATCACAGTCAGCCCTTGGTCTGGTTTGGGGATCTAGAGGTCTGTCATACAATAACTGATTTGGCTTTTTGGGATTTGGCTTTGTAATTGCGACATGGCCTCCATCCTCCATTCCAGCCTCTAAATGGCGCTCTGTCCCTTTGGTGGCTTGACCTGTGCCCATATGGCACATTATGTCCACATGTGGGGTATTTTCGTACTCAGGGGAAATTACCCTACACATTTTGCGTTTATTTTCTTTTTTAACCCCTTGTGGAAATGGAAAAAAAATCAAGGCTAGACCAACATTTAGTGTAATTTTTTAAAATTTTTTACTCTAAATCATTAATCTTTTAAAAGGTAAAAAAAAACACTAAATGTGTTGCGCAATTTCTCCTGAGTACGGAAATACCCCACATGTGGACATAAAGCGCCATGCGGGCGCAGGGTAAGCCTCCAAAGGGAAGGAGCGCCATTTGTTTTTTTGAGGCTGGATTTGGCTGGATTGGATTTCGAGGGGCCATGTTGCATTTAAAAGGCCCCTGTGTTGCCAAGACAGTTGAAACCCCCCACAAGTGACCCCATTATGGAAACTACACCCCTCAAGGAATGTAACAAGGGGTGTAGTGAGCATATGGACCCCACTGGTGACGGGCACAAATGTGGAACAATGTGGCGTGAAAATGAAATATTACATTTTTTACACTATAATGTTGGTCTAGCCTTGAATTTATCATTTTCACAAGGGGTTAAAAGAGAAAAAAAAAACACAAAATGTGTAGAGCAATTTCCCCCGAGTCCGTAAATACCCCACATGTGGACATAAAGCGCCATGTGGGCGCAGGGCAAGCCTCCGAAGGGAAGGAGCGCCATTTGGATTTTGGAGGTTCGATTTGGCTAGAATGGATTATGAACGCCATGTCGCATTTACAGAGCCCTCGTGCTGCCAAGACAGTGGAAACCCCCCACAAGTGACCCCATTCTGGAAACTGCACCCCTCAGGGAATCTAACAAGGGGTGCAGTGAGCAAATGGACCCCTTGATGACGGGCACATTTGTGCCGTGAAAGTGAAAAAATGAAATTTTTCACTTTCATGTCACATTGTTCCACATTTGTGCCCGTCACCAGTGGGGTCCATATGCTCACTACACCCCTTGTTAGATTCCTTGTGGGGTGTAGTTTCCAGAATGGGGTCACTTGTGGGGGGTTTCCAGTGTTTTGGCAGCACGAGGGCTCTGTAAATGCGACGTGGCCCTTGAAATCCATTCCAGTGAAATCCAGCTTCCAAACGCTCCTTCCCTTTGGAGGCTCGTCCTGCGCCCGCTTGGCACTTTATGTCCACATGTGGGGTATTTCCGTACTCGGGAGAAACTGCGCTACACATTTTGTGTCTTTTTTTTCCTTTTATCCCTTTGTGAAAATGAAAAATTGAAGGCTAGAACAACGTTTTAGTGTAAAAAATACTTTTGTCTTTTTTCACGCCACATTGTTCGGAAAATCTGTGAAGCACCTGTGGGGTCCAGATGCTCACCGCACCCCTTGTTACATTCCTTGAGGGGTGTAGTTTTCTAAATGGTGTCCCTTTAGGGGTGTTTTTTAGGTTTTGGCACCCCAGAGCCTCTGCAAACCTGAAGTGGTACAGTCAGAAATGACCAAATATAACGGAGCCATTGAAATGCACTAGGCACTCCTTTATATCTGAGGCTTGTGGTTGCGTCAAATAGCGCAATACGGCCACATATGGGGTATTTCTATAAACTGCAGAAACGGGGCAATAATTATTGGGGTGCATTTCTCTGGTAATAGGTTCATAATTATGAAAAATATTGGATTACAATAAAATCTCTGCACAGAAAATTAAAATTTTCAAATTTCTTACACACTTAGCTTTTATTTCTGTGACTCCCCTAAAGGGTTAAAACACTTTCTGGATATGCTTTTGCAGAGTTTGGGGGGTGCAGTTTCTGAAATGGGGTGCTTTGTGGGGCTTTCTAACATACAGGCCCCTCAAATACACTTTAAACCTGAACAGGTCCCTAAAAATATCTGATTTTGAAATTTTACTGAAAATTTGGAAATTTGCTGCTAATGTTTTACGCTTTCTATTGTTTAAAAATAATAAAAGATAGTTTAATAAATGCCGCCAGCATAAAGTAGACATGTTGCTAATGCTATTTAATATATAATTTATGTGATATAACCACTTTCTGTATACGCAAAAAAGTTTTAAAGTTGGAAAAATGCATTTTTTCACAATTTTTCACGCTATTTTGTTTTTTTTCATTAAGATTTGTTATAAGTATCGACTCCAATTTACTAGAAATGTAAAGTACAATATGTCACGAGAAAACAATCTCAGAATCAGTCGGATAGGTAAAAGCATCCCGAAGTTATTAATGAATAAAGTGACACTGGTCATATTCATAAAATTTACTCCGGTCCTTAAGGCCATTTCAGGCCCGGTCCTTAAGGGGTTAACATACAGAAAAATGTGGTCGACCAGGTCTTTTTGTATGTTTGGGCCATGTTCACACTGCGTATAAGACCGGCCGTTCCATGACTCCGGCCGGATCACGGAACGGCCGATCTCAGCCCGGATCATCACGGCCGGATGATCTCTCCTCCGTGGAGCTCTGATGCGGGGACACATCAGCGCGCGCCCGCATCAGAGCTTCCCATAGCACAGAGTGAAGCAAGCGGCCGAAGCCGCTCGCTTCACTGTGTGAACTGACAGGTCCTTCTGGGGGCGGAATTCATTGAATTCCGTCCGCAAATAATGGACCTGTCAGTTGTTTGCGGCGCCGCACAGATCCCAGCCGGAGCGTATACGATGTGTGTACGCTCCGGCCGGGATCCCATAGCAAATAATGCTATGTTCCACCCCGCAAATCTACGGCTGAAGTTCTGTGGCGAGAACTACGGTCATAGATTTACGTAGTGTGAACATAGCCTAAAAATGTGTTGTTGTCTTTTTAATTGAATCTGTTATAATCAATTTTTTTTTAAATAATGTAAGTTAATGGAAAACTGATGCTGCAGTATGGCATACAACAGCTGCTGCTTTTACCATTAGTTTTTGCATCAGACAGTGTGGCCTTAGCAGGAAACAATTCGATTGTTTTTTATTCAGCATACATACTAATTCTAGATGAGCGAACAGCACTTCACAAACTGAGAGTCATTATAAAAGTTCTTAGGCAAAGGAGCGCCCCAGCCAGAAACGCTCCACAACTGCCTTGACGTTCCGTGCTGCGTTTCCCTGATGTCGATCTCAGCTAGGATTTGTCCTCTGGAAGGTTCCGTAGTTCAGAGAGTGATGTCAGAGTTTTATAGTAAATTTTATTTAGTAATGGTATGGTGGTGTTAGTCATGTGTAGAGATGAGCGAACCTGGAGCATGCTCGAGTCCATCTGAACCTGATCGTTCGGCATTTGATTAGCGGTGGCTGCTGAAGTTGGATAAAGCCCTAAGGCTGTATCCATGTTTTCCAGACAACCTTAGGGCTTTATCCAAGTTCAGCAGCCCCCGCTAATCAAATGTCGAACGATCGGGTTCGGATGGACTCAAGCATGCTCGAAGTTCGCTCATCTCTAGTTATGTGGTGATATTTGTTTGCAATTTTCTGGTATTATTGGTATCATTGGTCTTGGAATATTAGATTTGTTCAGTAACAGTATGATGGCAATATGTTTGGTAATGCTGAAGCTATACATGTAACAATGGGATTCATAGATCCGCTGCACCACCGCTATCAAAGACAAAGCCGCACCAAGGAGCGGAGTCCGAGGGGCCGCTGGACCAGCGCAAGTCGGGCTGGAATTGCTGCGGCAGGCGACCCCCTGGTCTTTATGCATGCAGCACCCAATTAAGGATGAACTGGCCCTTCAAATTTAGAGCAGCCGGCACGTGCGCACTCTAGGAGGCGGGGACCTGCGTGCTGCCTGAGGGTGCAGGCATAAGGTGTTGCAGCCGAGGAAGCGGTGGCAGGGGCAGGTCCATGCAAGAAATTGCTAAGAAATTGAAGATTTCCTACAACGGTGTGTACTACTCCCTTCAGAGGACAGCACAAACAGGCTCTAACCAGAGTAGAAAAAGAAGTGGGAGGCCACGTTGCACAACTAAGCAAGAACATAAGCACATTAGAGTCTCTAGTTTGAGAAACAGACGCCTCACAGGTCCCCAACTGGCATCTTCATTAAATAGTACCCGCAAAACACCAGTGTCAACATCTACAGTGAAGAGGCGGCTGCAGGATTTCGGGCTTCAGGGCAGAGTGGCAAAGAAAAAGCCATATCTGAGACTGGCCAATAAAAGAAAAAGATTAAGATGGGCAAAAGAACACAGACATTGGACAGAGGAAGACTGGAAAAAAGTGTTGAGGACGGATGAATCCAAGTTTGAGGTGTTTGGATCTCAAAGAAGAACGTTTGTGAGACGCAGAACAAATGAAAAGATGCTGGAAGAATGCCTGACGCCATCTGTTAAGCATGGTGGAGGTAATGTGATGGTCTGGGGTTGCTTTGGTGCTGGTAAGGTGGGAGATTTGTACAGGGTAAAAGGGATTCTGAATAAGGAAGGCTATCACTCAATTTTGCAACGCCATGCCATACCCAGTGGACAGCGCTTGATTGGAGCCAATTTTATTCTACAACAGGACAATGCCCCTAAACACACCTCCAAATTGTGCAAGAACTATTTACAGCAGAAGCAGGCAGCTGGTATTCTATTGGTAACGGAGTGGCCAGCGCAGTCACCAGATCTGAACCCCATTGAGCTGTTGTGGGAGCAGCTTAACCGTATGGTACGCCAGAAGTGCCCATCCAACCAATCCAACTTGTGGGAGCTGCTTCTAGAAGCGTGGGGTGCAATTTCTCCAGCTTACCTAAACGGATTAATAGCTAGAATGCCAAAGGTGTGCAATGCTGTAATTGCTGCAAAAGGTGGATTCTTTGACGATAGCAAAGTTTGATGTAAAAACAATGTTATTTCAAATACAAATCATTATTTCTAACCTTGTCAATGTCTTGGCTCTATTTTCTATTCATTTCACAACGTATGGTGGTGAATAAGTGTGACTTTTCATGGAAAACACAAAATTGTTTGGGTAACCCCAAACTTTTAAACGGTAGTGTATATGCGACTTTTTGATCACTTTTTATTACAATATTTTGGGATTTGATTTGACTAAAAATTAGCTGGGAGGGTTCTGAGGTCAAGTTGCTATTGAACTCACTGTGATTAATCCACCCAGCATTACAAAGAAGCTACAATGTTGTAGATAAAGCCAGTCGGGACTTTTTTACATCAGCTGTCTCAGAAGGGAGGGGGAGATAGAGATTTTTGTGTGTTCAGCAGAAAGCAGCAGCTCAGAACTGGAGGAAGGAGGCAGAATTAATGATAGGTATGGAATTAATTGTCTCACCATGGGCAGCAAAATATCAAAAGTTATATTTCAGTGGAATATCTCTTTAACCCCCCCCCCCCCCCAGCGCCATGGGTATCTTTGGTTTTTAATTGTATTATATTGTCCATATACAGATGACATGCTTAAGTTAAAAAGAAAAATGACTTTTGGCTTACATGCCAAATTTAAGGAATCCAAAAACCAAGATGAATTAAAAGGACAAAAAATTAGTTTGAATGTATTCCAGGAGGAACTACGTGAGACACTGACCTCCCTGGTAAATAATCTACCAGATGCTTATCTATGCAGTGATGCTTGTCCAGTGGTAGTAAATCTTGTACACATAAGTAACTATAGTAACAAATGTCTGGAAAATGGGCCTTGGTTTTATTAATATTTTTCCTTGCATGATTAGCATTATCTTTGCCTCTAAATATACACTGTAACATAAGAAGTGTTCAGAAAAATCACTTTCAGTATAATCTTTTCAATATATCCGATTGGTGGTCCCAATATATAAAAGCTACTTTACAAATAGTCAGTTAGCTGTGTACCTCTAAGAGATATGGTACTATTACACTAAATGATAATCAGCCGAATCGGCCAGTTTCGGCCGATTATCTCTCCGTGTAATAAAGACAACGATCAACTGATGATCGTTGTCATCGGCTGATTGGTGATATAGGTTAGAACCTATAATTGTTGGGTGCCGACACCGCTCCGCTACGTGTAATAGCGGTGCACGGCCGGCGACTGACGATCTATATTACCTATCCACACTCTGTGCTCTGCTTCTCCCCGGGTCCTTGCAGCCCTTGTTATACGATTATCGGGCTGTGTAATAGGCCCAGTAAACGAGAGCTGATCCAGCAGATCAGCGCTCGTTTACAGTTGTTATCGGGCCCCTATCAGCCCGTCTAATAGTACCCGAAATTCAAAAACAAAATTTTAACAGAGAGCTGTGTTTCTCATGGAGTATCAGGGCTCCTCTTTCCTTTTCTCTGTAGGGGCCCTTGCACACTGAGTAAAAGAGGCGGAATTTACAGCCTGTCTCAGCCGTCTTCAAGGTTTGTTCACTCAACTATTCACAGTCTTGTCTGTTGCCTACAACTCCCTCCCTGCTGCTATGTCTGTTAGGGCCCCTGCACGCTATGTAAAAGAGGTGTAACTTAAGAGTGGAGTCCAAGTGGCGGATTCCGCTTGAAATTCTGCCTGTCCTACTGCTTCAATGATATTTCTCATGCGCTTCGCTCAAAGAATGAACATGTTCATACTTATGTAGTCCTTATATACAGGCTGTATATAAGGAGGTTTAAAAAAAATGGTTGTGTTCTTTTCTCCCCGCCCCCCCATAAGAGGCCATTCAAATATGGATGGATCCATTAAACAGACTGATAAAAGACGAGACACAATTCAATGTCATCCAGTAATATCCAACACCCTATACTGTGTAGAAATTTAGGATGAACAGAGACAGAAAGCTACACATCCAGCTTTTTGCTATGAGGAACAGCACAGAGGTCTATATTATCCCATTAAACTAAAAAGAACAGAATGCAAAGGAAACTGCATTCGGAAAAGGCAATTTTTTTGAGTCTATGTATCTGTGGAATGCATGCTGTACTGTAAGTAGGGACAATCTGTATTAAATGTATGTGTCTGTCTGTCTGTCTGTCTGTATGTATGTATGTATGTATGTAGCAGAGATGTGTATGTCTGTATGTATGTAGCACAGCTGTTTATGTATGGTGATGTATGTCTGTATATTGGTGTACTAGCACTGTGCGTGTGTTTATATAGCAGACCTGTGTGTGTTTTAAAGTAACAGAGATAGGTGTGTATAATGTAGCACAACTGTGTGTGTTGATTAAGCAGAGCTGGGTGTATATCAATAAACTTTGACCCCTTCCCTGCATTAACCCCTTTACTGCCTTAGGCCACCGGGAAAGAAAGTTAAAGGGGTAGTGCGGTGGTAAAAAATTATTCGCAGAATAACACACATTACAAAGTTATACAACTTTGTAATGTATGTTATGTCTGTGAATGGCCCCCTTCCCCGTGTCCCACCCCCCCACACCCGTGTACCCGGAAGTGTAGTACTTTATACATACCTGATACATACCTGACATTGTGAAATGAATAGAAAATAGAGTCAAGACATTGACAAGGTTAGAAATAATGATTTGTATTTGAAATAACATTGTTTTTACATCAAACTTTGCTTTCAGCAAAGAATCCACCTTTTGCAGCAATTACAGCATTGCACACCTTTGGCATTCTAGCTATTAATCTGTTGAGGTAAGCTGGAGAAATTGCACCCCACGCTTCTAGAAGCAGCTCCCACAAGTTGGATTGGTTGGATGGGCACTTCTGGCGTACCATACGGTCAAGCTGCTCCCACAACAGCTCAATGGGGTTCAGATCTGGTGACTGCGCTGGCCACTCCATTACCGATAGAATACCAGCTGCCTGCTTCTGCTGTAAATAGTTCTTGCACAATTTGGAGGTGTGTTTAGGGTCATTGTCCTGTTGTAGGATGAAATTGTCTCCAATCAAGCGCTGTCCACTGGGTATGGCATGGCGTTGCAAAATTGAGTGATAGCCTTCCTTATTCAGAATCCCTTTTACCCTGTACAAATCTCCCACCTTACCAGCACCAAAGCAACCCCAAACCATCACATTACCTCCACCATGCTTAACAGATGGCGTCAGGCATTCTTCCAGCATCTTTTCATTTGTTCTGCGTCTCACAAACGTTCTTCTTTGTGATCCAAACACCTCAAACTTCGATTCATCCGTCCACAACACATTTTTCCAGTCTTCCTCTGTCTAATGTCTGTGTTCTTTTGCCCATCTTAATCTTTTTCTTTTATTGGCCAGTCTCAGATATGGCTTTTTCTTTGCCACTCTGCCCTGAAGCTCAAAATCCCGCAGCCGTCTCTTCACTGTAGATGTTGACACTGGTGTTTTGCGGGTACTATTTAATGAAGATGCCAGTTGGGGACCTGTGAGGCGCCTGTTTCTCAAACTAGAGACTCTAATGTGCTTATCTTCTTGCTTAGTTGTGCAACGCGGCCTCCCACTTCTTTTTCTATTCTGGTTAGAGCCTGTTTGTGCTGTCCTCTGAAGGGAGTAGTACACACCGTTGTAGGAAATCTTCAATTTCTTTGCAATTTCTCGCATGGAATAGCCTTCATTTCTAAGAACAAGAATAGACTGTCGAGTTTTAGATGAAAGTTCTCTTTTTCTGGCCATTTTGAGCGTTAAATTGACCCCACAAATGTGATGCTCCAGAAACACAATCTGCTCAAAGGAAGGTCAGTTTTGTAGCTTCTGTAACGAGCTAGACTGTTTTCAGATGTGTGAACATGAATGCACAAGGGTTTTCTAATCATCAATTAGCCTTCTGAGCCAATGAGCAAACACACTGTACCATTAGAACACTGGCGTGATAGTTGCTGGAAATGGGCCTCTATACACCTATGTAGATATTGCACCAAAAACCAGACATTTGCAGCTAGAATAGTTATTTACCACATTAGCAATGTATAGAGTGTATTTGTTTAAAGTTAGGACTAGTTTAAAGTTATCTTCATTGAAAAGTACAGTGCTTTTCCTTCAAAAATAAGGACATTTCAAGGTGACCCCAAACTTTTGAATGGTAGTGTACATACCTGTGATCATAAGGCCGTACGCAGACTGCCTTTTTGTGCATATAGTAGTGCATAAAGTCACCTCATAGGTGGACAATCAGACCAGGTAAGTACAGCCCCAAAAAATAAAGGAACTCACCTAAGGTTTCTTTCAAAGAGAACCAGCAAGAGAATTTCAAGGAGTAACAAGCATACATTACCAAAGTTTAAAATATTAAACTGTCCACCGTCTGCCTCCACCTCGACGTACGTTTTCAGCGATTGCCTTTTTTGAGGGGCAGCCCCAGTATAAATACCCATGCTGCCAGTGCAGCACCCAATCCCACTTGCCCCAAACAGGTGGATCAGATAATTACCGGAGAGATGGAGACACCGCGTGCTGTCTGCGCCACCCGACTTCCGGGTTCGGCGCACACACACAGAGGCGCCGTGACGTCATGATAGCGCCGTCACACTTTATTATGTCCACCTGCAGTACCTCCCGCTTGTATGTTCGTTGTTTTTAACATTTCTTCCAGTCGTGATTCATTGTTCCTATGTATTGTCTTGATTATTCGTTTTTATCAATATTTTTAAATTTTGCAATAATTAAGAGGTTCAGTGATTTCTTATAGGTTTATAGTTAGTAACTAGAACCCTAAGCATACCATGATAACACCTTGTCCTCCATTCATAGTATAACATATAAGTTGTTCAGTTTAGCTAATCCAATGATTTTTAGCAGGGAAACTCTGGCCATTAAAGGTAATAGCAAAGCTGTCCATTTGTGCAGTTCTGATTGCATTTATGTATCAGTGGGGGGTAGTTTAACTTGTATATGGAATTTGGAAACTTCCCGATTTTTATACCAAGGAAGGTCATGTACTCGGAAGCACTGCGAATCGGAAGATTCTGTCCATAATGGGCAGACGAAAGCCTAAGAAGATCCCTTTTTCTTTACTCACCTTGAAGCACGAATGCTTACCAAACTCCTCCAGGTGATTAAGGGCTGTAGCTAAGTCTCTATTGGGGTCATGCGAGAAAATAAGTAAATCGTCTGCAAATACGGTAGCCTGTAATTCCTCCCCTCTTACCTTGATACCGGTAAAATCCCTGGCCCTGCATAGCCTGCAAGATAGGGGCTTAATGGCCAAGTTAAATAGCAAGGGGGACAATGGCCATCCCTGCCATGTTCCCTTAAATAGGGGAAAAGGAGGGAAAAGGAATCCAGGGGTATGGATTCTAGCCAGAGTGGCATGATATAAGTGACGGATATAGGAAAGAAAGGCTCTTGAAAAGCCCATTGCCCCTATCACTTTCAACATTCAACCCCAGCTCACATTATCAAAAGTTTTTTCGGCATCAATAGAGAGGAGAGCTGGGGATGGATGTTTCTCAAGGTGCATCTTGACCTCATCCAACACGGCCATTACCTTGCGGATATTCATTACCGCCGATCTCTCCTTTATAAAGCCAACCTGTGAAGGGAAAATTAGTGATGGCATAATCAGAGCTAAGCGGTCAGCCAGAATTTTAGATACTATTTTAGATACTAGTTAAACCATCAGCATCAGGCTACTCCTAACCCTTGAACATTATGTAACTATAGATCTTAACTAATTACATTTGAACTGCCTTATCGTGTATGAAACGTCCTACAAACATTTATTACTAAGATCCAGGGACTATAGGGAAATCATTCCCCTAGGGGGCATACAGGAGATCAAAAGGTTAATCTCAGTAGGTCATAGCCAAAAGCAGGCTTAGGTCAGGCCTGTGAGAGAGAGGAACGTCGGCGACGTTGTTCTCGAGGTTCATCAAACCAGTCTCCTTCTTGGCGTGCTAATGGTCGTGGAGATCTGTTATTGTTGTCACAGTTCCGTGGCAGAGATCTAGAGCGACGAGATGATCCTGCAGCATCTGAGGTGTCCATCAATTCATCTTTCAGGCTGTGTTCACACCTACCGGATCCGCTGCGTGTATGGGACCCATTCACCTTCATACTACTGGATCTGCAGCGGATTTCGCTGCTAACTCGCAGCGTGAAATCCGCTGTGGATCCGGTAGCTGTGAACACACCCTCAGACTGGATTTAGCTGCCTCTGGCATATGAAATGTGGAGTATGAACCATCAGGGTGGAACACCAGCAACGTAGCTGGGTATAATAAGGCAAAGCATATTCGTTTTCGGAAAAGTGCAGATGGGTGAAAATAATTTGCGCCTTCTTGTGGTCTCAGCGGAGAAGTTCCCGAAAATAAGCAATTTGGCTTCCTGATATTTAAGGTCTTGCGTCTGTCTGCGAAATGCTTGTAATATTTCCACTCTATCTGAGTAATCTAGGTATCTTACAATTACTTGCCGCGGTCGTGTGCGGTGTTGCAATGCTGCATGGGAAGAGTCCCTGGTCTGTCCCCGTAAATCGGGTCCTAGGCGATGTGCCCGCTCCACTTTGCATTTATAAGCGAAGGTATAGTAGACTCGCATAGTTTAGCCAAGTCTTTCTTCGCCACCGACTCCGACTATTATGCGCAAGTTGCTGCGTCTGGAGTGGTCCTCCAGATCTTGTACCTTGTTCCAGTGTTTATGGTTGTCAGAGATCAAGTCTCTTTAAGATGATTCAGCCGCCTCCATTTGCTCCTCCAGCACTGCAATGCGCATTTCTGCCTCCTCTAAGCGACCTCCATGTTTGTTCACCTCCACCTGTAGTTGTTTTAAGGAGGCCGTAATAGTTGCGCCGTCTCCTGTATTTCAGGGACTATCTGTTTTGCCATCTCTGCAGCTAGTCTCTTGTAATTCTTGTAACAACTCTCTATCTTCCTCACAGTCAGGAGGGCCCGTCGTGTGATCCCGCGCCCGCAATGTTTGTAAGTGCGAAGGCTGTATCTTTGCCTGGTCTTACCTGTGATTTGCTCCAGACTTTAGGTCCCATGGTCTGCACAAATCAATCCATGTACTGTCCCCTGCTCTCTGGTGGGTTTCGGCGGTGAACTCTAAAGCAATGGCGGGTGCGGAGCAGCCTGCTCGCGCGTCCTCACTGCATGGTGCCAGAAGTCCAACAAGTTAAATTTTTTTTGTATACAAGTTGCAAGTTGTGTGTAATTTCGCCTCCACTAACCTCAAGGTAAGCCACATGCAAATGCTACCTGCTGGCATTTTCTCTGTTTTGGCTCTTTCTTTCCTTCGTTCCTTTCTTTCTTTCTTTTCTTTATTTTTTTAAACAAACATAGTTTTTTTTTTGTCACAACCTACTTTTCATGCACCCTTGCCTAGAAGTAGAAAATAAGCATGTACCTTTTACATATCTGTCAACAACATATGGATCAATGTTCACAGCACAAAACTTGTTATATTTTGTACCTTCCAGAATAAGATTTCCTGAGAGGACAGCATTTTCCTATAAGCAACACAATGACTATTAAATCATCAAAGGGAACTTCATATAGGTTTAATAACATTGTTGATTCTACACAATCCTTGGCCTGAAAGCCATATTTATCAAAAAAAAGAAAATGTCTAGGCTAAACTGATTGACTGTTAATAAAACAAATTGTAAAGTTGGATGTTAAACAATAGAGTATTGTCATAAATTGAACAATGTTTTGCTCTTATAGCAACAGTTAGAGAAAACATATGAAGACAATAAAAATCATTTCCACAATCCCTTTCACCACTCATTGCATGTGGGAATGATAAGCAGGGCCCTGAACTACATTTAAAGTAAATAAATAGAATAAAATAGTTCCTGAAAATAATGCTTGAGTACAACAAGGAATTTCACTATGAGCCCTGTATGTGATCATTGTTGTTGTGGCTTTGTTCTGTGTTCCACCTGGCATATATGTGCAGATTGTCCTGCGGTTCAGGCTTTGCACTCCAGCTGGCAGGGATAAGAAGTAGTGTCCCTTGGAAAACCAATTGTACATAAAGCCAAACTTACAACTCAGTGGTTAATGTGGTGGGGCTTAACATAGCATTACGCATTGATTCACCACCAATACAAAATATGTTCTTTTAGGCGGAAAAAAACACACACACTTCCAGTATTCTATAGATTTTATTAATATTACTATTCTCTTTAGAATCAATTGTTTTTTTTGAGCACTCAAGATAAATTGGGGGATCTACATTATTTTTTTTATTAAAATATTTTTAAGGCAATGTTCTGTAAGAACATTGACTGTTGTTTGACATGGCCGTGTCAAACAATGGCCGCTGTCTTACATGTTCACCTGGACGATACTGCAGCATTGACCAGATGAACATCATTTGATTTTAATTGGAATGTGGGCACATTCAGGTGTGCCCACACTCCAATTTACTATTGCCCACAGTGTAAAATACGTCCGGGAGCCATACTTACACTGTGAGCACAGCGTATATTCTATTCTGTAGAAAATAGACCCGTCAATTATTTTCTGCGGCCACAGTGTTCAACGGCCATAGTGTATACTGTGTGTATATACCATGGCTGTTGTCCCATTCAGTTGCATTCAATCAAGCAACCTGCAACAACAACCGTTGTTTTACTCCCAAATAAAGTGTGTAAACTTGGCCTTTAAAGGCAAATTCAATTTTGTCTGCAATGTACCAGCATGGAAATTTACTGGACAATTTGGGCTTTTATACTGACTAATAAGTGTTAAAAACTCTGTACTTTAAACAGTTAATGCAGAGAATATGTAATGTTACATTTTACTTGAGAAACATTCAAATATTAATTTTAAGTAAACTGAATGACTCAACCATGGTAGGGAGTTCCACGGTGTCACTGATCTTAAAGAAAAAAAAAATTCCTGGTAGTCTAGACATTACAAATATGCATAATTACAGTCTAAGGCTATGTTCACACAACTTTCTTTTTAAGTAAAGAATGGACGCTGATTGCAATGTCCTCAGCGTCCGTTCTTTACTGCAGGGGCAGCATTGCATTGAAGTCAATGCAATGCCGCCCACTGTGTTCTTACATCGTTATTCTAACGTCCGATCTTTAGAACGTGCGTTAGAATAATGTGCCTGTCAATTATTTCCGGACGCTGTTTACTGAACAGCGTCCGGAAACATCAGCTGTTCACACAACGCAATGTGCAGCGCGGCCGCACATTGCATCGCAGTAAATGGCTAATTGATTTGCGAGCACAGCCGCCGATGCCCTCAAATCAATTGTAAAAAAGGACGTGCCTGCAGCCGTGCATCCCGACGGCCGGCTTTTGCAAACAGTGGACATTTTTTATTAGTTGTTCTCAC
Organism: Dendropsophus ebraccatus; assembly: GCF_027789765.1. Lineage (NCBI taxonomy): Eukaryota > Metazoa > Chordata > Amphibia > Anura > Hylidae > Dendropsophus > Dendropsophus ebraccatus. The sequence goes on along the minus strand of NC_091454.1, from coordinate 87,657,920 downwards.
ACAGTTTTTCTTTTGTCACCGTTCTTACTATTAAAGGGGTTATCCAGCGCTACAAAAACATGGCCACTTTCCCCCTACTGTTGTCTCCAGTTTGGGTGGGGTTTTGAAACTCAGTTCCATTGAAGTAAATGGAGCTTAATTGCAAACTGCACCTGAACTGGAGACAACAGTAGGGGGAAAAGTGGCCATGTTTTTGTAGCGCTGGATAACCCCTTTAAATTCAATGGACTTTTCAATTAAGCCACACCCAAAGGCCAATTAGTAACTTCAAACTAGAATAATGTGCTAACACCAGTCATTGCACTAAGGGGAGGCCAGGCTCCTAAATTATGTCAATTATTTGAGACTCAAAATGACGAACGTAATTTTAAACAGAGCTGAAAAAACGTTGTGTGAAAAAGTCAAAAGCTTCACATGTTCAAGGCGACGTCAATGAATTACAGTGTGTACTTGTTTTCATCCCAACCTCCTGGGAAAAAGCAAACGCGAAACGTGCGTTGGAGGGGAGCTGGCACACTTCCACACTTCAGGTAGTATGTTTTGTTAACATTACATCTCTCCTGGGGAGAAGTGGCAATAGTGTGTGATGTTTACAGATTTCTGTTTAATTTATGTAATCACCATTGCTGTATGCTATATGAAATTGTAATCATCCTGAGTGTTGGTATTCCTGTGTGCATCCCTATAGACTTTTAACTCCTTATCATGTATTTTATGTGATTTAACTAATAAAGCTTATTGTTCTGATTGAATTTGGTCCTGTTTGTAGGATTTGTATTGTTTTCATCTAAGCGATAATCTTTTGGTGTAAATGCGGCAACGACCAAAGATGAATGAAAATTCATTTGTATTACAATGATCGCATCATTTGAGCTGGCCTTGAAATCATCGTTAATTGTTTTCAGGTTTTTCAGTGTAAGCACTCATCATTCACAGTATATAGATACGAACGCAATTACGATCATTCACAGTAGATATACAAACACAATTACAATTATAGTTACGGTTGTAATTACACATTAATGACTTTTCTTAGTAATTTATATTCTTAGCTAAACGCCTATCTTTTAAAATAAAAATTCATCACTTGTCATTTGCTAAACAAGCGGTTAAGCAATTTACCCCTGTATCCCCCTACCCCCACCCTGAACTGGTCACCCTGTATCCCCCTGCCCCCACCCCAGACTGATCACCCTGTATCCCCCTGCCCCCCACCCCAGACTGGTCATCCTGTATCCCCTGCCCCTTTTCCACATACCTGTAGCTTCAGGGTACTATTACACCAAGCAATTTTCACAGTATCTGTCGTCTGGTTGGAAAGGATAAGATCGCTCCCCATCTTGCTTTTTGTATTTTTATCCTATAGGCTGCATTCACACTACGTATATTTCAGTCAGTATATGTATATTTCAGTCAGTATATTTCAGTCAGTATTGCAACCAAAACCAGGAGTGGATTAAAAACACAGAAAGGATCTGTTCACACAATGGTGAAATTGAGTGGATGGCCGCCATTTAATGGCAAATATTTGCTGTTATTTTAGAACAACGGCTGTTATATTGAAATAATGGCCGTTATTTACTGTTATATGGCGACCATCCACTCAATTTCACCATTGTTTGAACAGAGCCTTTCTGTGTTTTAATCCACTCCTGGTTTTGGTTGCAATACTGACTGAAATATACGTAGTGTGAACATAGCCATAAAATGTAAAAATCCGTCTTCTTTTTCTTCTGACTAGTTCACGTTACAACTGTCCATAAAATTCTATGTTTACTACTATCCAGTACCCAGCATTTGACTGGCCCACAGCTTTGCTCCAGGGCTGCCCTGGGAATCCAGAACACAAGCAATTGATGGAGCAATTTTGATTCTAGGGATTTCTGGTACAGGTAGCAACTCTGTAACACACTACCTGTCTTGGAAGAGAGAAAAGTGGAGAGTAGGCAACAGGAGAGGAATGGGGGTGCAGCAGTGTTAGCTGAGTTTTTCTTTTTTTTTCTTTTTTCCTGGGGGTTGCACAGAGGGAACTACTACTATATGGGAGCTGCACAGAGGGGGGTATCTACTATATATGGGCTGCACAAAGGGGCATATTAGTATGCTAGTGCAGCAAAGAGGGTCCCAATATTATAAAATGGCTGCACAGGGGGACATATTACTATATAAAAGCAGCATAGAAGAGCCTAATATTGTATGGGGGCTGCCAAGAGGGGGCTAGCTACTATTTAGGGTTTTGTACAAAGAAGCCTATTACTAATTGGATGCTGCACAAAGGGACCAAATATTGTATGGTAGTTGCACAAAGGGGCATAATACTATATGGGGGCTTCACAGAGTGGCCTTATACTATATTGCAGCTGCACAGAGAAGCCTAAAACTATATTTGAGCTGCACAGAGGGGTCTAATACTATATGGGAACTGTACAGAGGCACATAAACACTATGGGAGCAGTGCAGAGGGGCCTAATACTATGTGGAAGCTGCACAGAGGGGCTTAATACTATATGAAGGCTACACAGACACAGAAGGGCTAAATGCGATACAGGGGCTGCACAGATGGATCTAATATTATATCGGGGCATAGAAGGGCCTAATACTATGTTGAGGCATGAAGGGTGTCATATAAATGGGGAGTTTGCAAAGAGATGAGCATGCTGTGTGAGTGAAGAGCCTAAAATATTTGTCTAGCATACATGTGACTGGGAGAAGTTTTCATGAAGGCCTGGGTGGCTGGTTCAGATTGGGGAGAAAAGGAAAAGTATGCAATTCAGAACAGAGAAGGCGTCCTTTGTGAATCACTGAATGTAACTGCACTGAAATCACTTATATGATCTGCAAAGCCAGTGTAGAGCTGTTATCTAGTTTTTTATGGGCACTGTATGAGGAAAGCATTAAAGTCATTATGGGGGGATTTATCAAGACTGTGTACCTGTATGTTGGTCTTACCTAAATCCCTGTCCCCATGTCCCATGTTGGATTTTTTAATAGGCATGGGTGTCAGTAAATCAGCTTAATCTGAGGCAATTTAGGGGGAAAAAAGCTATTATTATTTTCATTGACACTGCAGTCTATTATACCAAATACCCACCTCTCTTTGCAGGATCAGAATACTTTTCACAACTCATCTAGCACTCTGCCCCTAGGCCTACAAACGCCTACTTGTTCTAGAAACAGTGCCATTCAAGTCCATGGACTCTCGTACTGAATTTTACAATAATGTATAATTATAATACTGATCCCTGGAAACAAAAGCAAACCACCTTTAAACATTTAGAGAATAAGAAGCAATGATACTTTTTATCTTATAGGATAAAAAGTAGTTTCTGTCCTTATCAATTCTGATGTTTTTTCCATTGATGGTAGTGGAGGAGAGAACAGCTTGAAGGGAACCAATCAGCCGATTGGGCTATTTGGTTCCCTGCATTACTGTATAAAGCTGCGGTGCAGCTTGCTGAACATACCGGCCGCGGCTGCAGCAGCAGCTTTATCTGGCTAAGTGGTTCCCTTTAAAGGAGAAGTCCGGTGAAAATTTTATATCAAAGTATTGTACTGCCCCCCATAAGTTATACAAATAACCAATATACACTTATTACGGGAAATGCTTATAAAGTGCTATTTTCCCTGCACTTACTACTGCATTAAGGCTTCACTTCCTGGATAAAATGGTGATGTCACGACCCGACATGTGCAGGCTGTGGCTGCTAGAGAGGATAATGGCAGAGGGACACTGAGGGACACAGTGCACTGGAGGGACACTGAGCATCCCTCTGCCATCATCCTCTCCAGCAGCCACAGCCGCACAGCTCTGGGAGTCGGGTCGTGACATCACCATTTTATCCAGGAAGTGAAGCCTTGATGCAGTAGTAAGTGCAGGAAAAAAAAGTTTGTTATAAGCATTTCCCGTAATAAGTGTATATTAGTTATTTGTATAACTTTTGGGGGCAGTACAATACTTTAACCCTTTGAGGACCAGGCCCAAAATGACCCAGTGGACCGCGCAAATTTTGATCCTTGCGCTTTTGTTTTTCCCTCCTCCCCTTCTAAGAGCTCTAGCACTTTCAGTTTTCTATCTATCTGTAAGGGCTTGTTTTTTACAGGAATAGTTGTACTGTGTAATGGCGTCTTTCATTTTACCATAACATGTATGACGGAATCCCAAATATATTATTTATGAAGATATAAGTTGGTGAAATCGTAAAAAAAGAATACAGAAGAAGCAATGTGGAGACAGCACGTCCAGAAAAACTTCGCTTTTATTCACACCAGTGCAACGTTTCGGCTCTTATTGTAGCCTTTCTCAAGCACTGCTTGAGAAAGGCTACAATAAGAGCCGAAACGTTGCACTGGTGTGAATAAAAGCGAAGTTTTTCTGGACGTGCTGTCTCCACATTGCTTCTTCTGGATTAATATACGTACCTGGGTCCGGTTCGGTGAGACTAGCACCCATTTATTTTTTCACTTTTCTGGTGCTGCTGGAACCTGTAGTTCGTAAAAAAGAATGCAATATGGTAACGTTTGGGGGGTTCCTGTGTCTACTTAATGCACTATATGGTAAAAGTGACATGAAAACCACTATTCTATAGGTCAGTCCGAACACAACCATATGCAGGTTATACAGATTCTCTAATGTTATATATATTTTTTTTAAATGAAACCCTTTTTTTGGGGGCAATTAATTGTTAATAAAATGGGCCTATTGTGATGCTTATAACGGTTTTATTTTTTCACCTACGGGACTGTATGGGGTGTCATTTTTTTCCGCCATGATCTCTAGTTTTTATTAATACCATATTTGTGAAGATCGGACGTTTTGATCACTTTTTATTAATTTTTTCTTATATATAATGTAACATTAAATCGGTAATCCACACACTTCTTTCCCTCTTTTCGTGTACGCCGTTCACCATTCGCAATGGCGCTTGTTATATTTTAATAGATCGGACAATTACGCACGCTACGGTATATTATATGTTTATTTGTTTATTTATTTTTTTATGTTTTATTTATATAATAGGATAGGGGGGGTGATTTCAACTTTTATTGCGGGAGGGGCTTTGGGGCAGTGTATTAGTGTTTTTAACTTTTTTTTTTTACACATTTGAAGTCCCTTTAGGGACTTTTACATACAGTACTTTGATTTCTACACTGATGATTGCTATACCATAGGCCTATGCCTAGCATTGATCAGTGTTATCGGCGATCTGCTCATTGAGCCTGCCTGTGCAGGCTCAGTGACCAGAGCGCCGATCGGACCGCGCGGAGGCAGGTGAGAGACCTCCGGCGGTCGGCAGTCACACTTCGGGGGTCCCGATCGGTAAGTGACAGGGGACTCCCCCTGTCACGTACTCTTAAACGCTGCGGTCGCACTGCGATTGCGGCGTTTAAGGAGTTAATGACACACGGCAGCGCGATCGCTGCAGCGTGTCGTTACCGGTGAGGTCCCGGCTGCTGATTGCAGCCGGCTTCCACCTGCTATGAAGCGCGCTCCGGAGAAACACCCAGGACGTAGAGTTACGCCCTAGGTCGTCTGGGGACAGACTTCCATGGCGTAACTATACGCCCTGCGTCATCTAAGGGTTAATAAAAAATTTTCACCAGACTTCTCCTTTAAATAACAGCAGGTTGTAGACACCTAACTAACTATACAGATTTATTGCGGTTTCCCTGATGAGTAAAAACTGTTATTTTTACTACTTCATATAAACAGATTTATATGATTCTTCATCAGTGGTTTTCATTTTCATTCATCTCTCAAATGAATCTATGACATTTTCCAAGCATTTTAGAATGTTCTTAATGCTCTGGCTCAGAAATTCCACCCCAGCTTCCTTTCTTCTGTGTCACTCCAGGCTTCCTGTGATGTGCTGTCACTTCATAGTCTTGTGTAAACACCTAAGTTCAGAATAAATAGAAAAATCTTCTTCCTGATTTCTGACTCATTCATTCGTTCTAGTCTTCAGGATACCAAACCCTAATGTCAGACTAGTAAAGAAAATATGTGAACCATGCGGTACTTTCTATGGTGCATGAGCCAGAACAGAGAAAGCTGCTCTCAGTGTCTTGTTTAAACTTGAAAAACATTTTACAATGATTTACACATTTATAAAGGAGAAAGACTACTATGAGTGTTGGAAGTTTTGAGATAAAGATATAAGTTCAATTGCTAAAATAACCAAGAGAAGTAAAATCTTCAAATTATTTCTTTCATTCAAATTATTGGATTTTAATCAAAGTGTTTGCAATTGAATCTGAAATACATTTATAAAGCTCAATTTACTCATTGCTACCAGATTATTTTATATATGTAACATAGATGTGTAGGGACATGTGCATGCACCAAGCACCATGTTTGTGAGCAGGTAAATTTTGCCCAGTTTCTGGAAGATTCCAGAGAAAACCTTACTTCATTGGTTGTATGGTTGTAACTGCTGTCCCTTGCTTTGCCTTTCACTGTCATGGCACTGGGAAGGTTTCCTCATGACAAGACTCATCCACAGTAGCGAAAATTGATGGGGGCAGAGGGGGCGGCCGCCCCCGGGCCCACTCTGGCAGGGGCCCACTGTGATCTCTAGAGCTTTTTGGCGCCGCTGCCCGCCGCCGCCCGCCATCGCATGGGTGAGTGCAGCCACAATGATCACCCCGCCCCCCGCCGCCATCTTAACCTGATCGGGTGCACTGAGGTTGCGTACGGCCTCAGCGCACCGCTGCTGGTACGTGCGCCGCCCACCTGTCAATCACCGGACTCCCGGGCTCGCACCAGGACAGCCGCCTATGAGTCTGCTGCTGCTGCCCCCATCATAATGCGACGCCGCTGCCCTCCGCCGCCCACCATCGCCTGGATCGGATGGGTGAGTCCAGTGCAGTGAGTGCACTTAGGTTGCGTTGCGTACTGCCTCAGCGCACCGCTGCCGGTACGTGCGCCGCTCTGGCCCGCCCACCTGTCAATCACCGCCGGCGCCGTGCTGTTCCGTCTCCCGCTCGCACCAGGTCAGTGCCGGACGGCCGCCTATGACTGCTGGCAGCAGTCTGCTGCTGCACACAGGGACAGACAACCAAGCTGGTAAACAGAGGGAGCTGGTAAACAGGGGGAGCTGGACATGTAGAAACAGGGGGAACTGGTAAACAGGGGAGCTGGTAAACAGGGGGAGCTGGACATGTAGAAACAGGGGAAGCTGGACATGTAGAAACAGGGGGAGCTGGTAAACAGGGGGAGCTGGACATGTAGAAACAGGGGGAGCTGGACATATAGAAACAGGAGGAGCTGGACATGTGGAAACAGGGGGAGCTGGACATGTGGAAAACAGGGGGAGCTGGACATGTGGGAAACAGGGAGAGCTGGACATGTGGAAAACAGGGGGAGCTGGACATGTGGAAAACAGGTGGAGATGGACATGTAGAAACAGGGGGAGCTGGACATGTAGAAACAGGGGGAGCTGGACATGTAGAAACAGGGGGAGCTGGACATGTAGAAACAGGGGGAGCTGGACATGTAGAAACAGGGGAAGCTGGTAAACAGAGGGAGCTGGTAAACAGGGGGACCTGGACATTTAGAAACAGGGGAAGCTGGTAAACAGAGGGAGCTGGTAAACAGGGGGACCTGGACATGTAGAAACAGGGGAAGCTGGTAAACAGAGGGAGCTGGTAAACAGGGGGACCTGGACATGTAGAAACAGGGGGAGCTGGTAAACAGGGGTACCTGGACATGTAGAAACAGGGGGAGCTGGTAAACAGGGGGAGCTGGACATGTAGAAACAGGGGGACCTGGTAAACAGGGGGACCTGGACATGTAGAAACAGGGGGAGCTGGTAAACAGGGGGAGCTGGATATGTAGAAACAGGGGGAGCTGGACATGTAGAAACAGGGGAAGCTGGTAAACAGGGGGAGCTGGGCATGTAGAAACAGGGGGAGCTGGACATGTAGAAACAGGGGGAGCTGGACATGTAGAAACAGGGGGATCTGGACATGTAGAAACAGGGGGAGCTGGACATGTAGAAACAGGGGGAGCTGGACATGTAGAAACAGGGGGAGCTGGACATGTAGAAACAGGGGGAGCTGGTAAACAGGGGGAGCTGGACATGTGGAAACAGGGGGAGCTGGACATGTGGAAAACAGGGGGAGCTGGACATGTGGAAAACAGGGGGAGCTGGACATGTGGAAAACAGGGGGGAGCTGGACATGTGGAAAACAGGGGGAGCTGGACATGTGGAAAACAGGGGGAGCTGGACATGTGGTAACAGGGGGAGCTGGACATGTGGAAAACAGGGGGAGCTGGACATGTGGAAAACAGGGGGAGCTGGACATGTGGAAAACAGGGGGAGCTGGACATGTGCAAAATAGGGGGAGCTGGACATGTGGAAAACAGGGGGAGCTGGACATGTGGAAAACAGGGGGAGCTGGACATGTGGAAAACAGGGGGAGCTGGACATGTGGAAAACAGGGGGAGCTGGACATGTGGAAAACAGGGGGAGCTGGACATGTGCAAAATAGGGGGGGCTGGACATGTGGTAACAGGGGGAGCTGGACATGTGGAAAACAGGGGGAGCTGGACATGTGGAAAACAGGGGGAGCTGGACATGTGGAAAACAGGGGGAGCTGGACATGTGCAAAATAGGGGGGGCTGGACATGTGGAAAACAGGGGGAGCTGGACATGTGGAAACAGGGGGAGCTGGTAAACAGGGGGAGCTGGAGATGTGGAAACAGGGGGAGCTGGACATGTGGAAACAGGGGGAGCTGGACATGTGGAAAACAGTGTGGGACATGTGGAAACAGGGGGAGCTGGACTCACAACCAAGCTGAAGCGGCCTCCAGTCATATATAGTGCACTGTCCACTGAGTTTTCTCATCCCAGGGGTTTTCTGATTTAACCCTACTTGGCCCAGTTCTCTCTGGCAGCTTCATAGAGGAGCTGGGGGCTGATCTGGAGGTCCTGGGGGGAATGGGGGCAGAGGTCCGACCCCCCCAGTCTCTTACAGGATAAGGGACAATTATGTTTAAATCAGAAAGCTGTGATTCGGATCACAGAGAGCAGGGTGCAGCAGCCTGAGCTCTATTGTAGTGGCTGCCCGAGTTAGCTAGTGATTGAGCCTGCGGTACCTCCCTGTGAGTGATGCACCTGTCTTAGGCAGAATGCAAATTATCTACCTCTATGGTATATGGGTCAGTGTATAGGGAAAATAATAGTCTTTGCATAATTTAACTTTTTTTACGGTTTTAACTACAGATCTCAGGTCAACCTGTTATACTGCCCATACATCCATGACATTGGGATAGTGAGCGACTCCGATGAGAAGACACCCCTTGTAAGTCACTGTATTTATCTACACTGTAGTCACTTATATGGTGTGCAGTGCCTTTGTACCATTGGTATATACCTGTACGGTTTATGGGTCAGTGTATAGGGAAAATAATGTTTTTTTGTTTTTTTTTTACAGTTTTAACTACAGATCTAAGGTGAACCTCTACTGCCCATACATCCATGACATTGGGATAGTGAGCGACTCCGATGAGAAGACACCCCTTGTAAGTCACTGTTTCATTTTATGTGTCTATATATGTAAATGTAGAAGCCTCTAACACTGCTCTTAATCTTAATTCACTCTGAGTAATGGAGCAGAATATACCCTTTATTATTTAGAAAGCATTGTTGTCAAGTGAGGTTCCCTTTGGGCAACATAATCGGTTGGGGGCCCACTCAGACTTGCTCGCCCCCCCCTAGGCTGAACCCCTAGCTACGCCCCTGCTCATCCACACACCTTTTCTCCAAAACAATGTATTCTGCACCTATCCTAGTTATAGTGTGGAAAGCTGCAGTCATGTAAAAGAGAAAGCTACTGAGGCTGCTTGGCTGGTTCCTTTGGGGAGGCCCATATGCCTACTTTGATTCCATGCATGCTGGTGTCATGAAACTCTGCATCTGCCATGATGATGTACCATTGGTACTGCTGTATTCCGTGGGCAAGTTGCCAAACTCTTGAGGTTGTATTCCAGGAGTCACAAGCACAGACCTTAAATTTTTAGGACTATATACATAAACTTTTTAAGAAATAACTTGCCCGTAGAATCATGACCTATTTATAGAAAGTGAGTTGATAGTAAAAGACTAGAGACTGGCCTAATGAGATCAAGGTATTGATAGACTTAAGCCTTTCCGGAAAGACAAGGAGGAAGGCTACCATGTTTGCTAGAGGTTATTTCACTAAAGCTGTCATGAGTACATCCAGGGGCGTAACAAAGTACCAATGGGCCCATAGCAAAACCTTGAAAGGGACCCAACTACACAATGATTACCTTCAACAGCAAGCTTAGAACATAAAAAAAGCTTATGATTGTTTTGGTTTCCCTAGTACACAAGGATAATGCACACAGTAATGTCACAAAAGGGCAATGATATGCACAAAAAATTACATTTCATAGATGATGCACACAGTGGCCCAGAGACAAAAAAAAAACAGGTCTGATTTTCCCATAACAGCCAATCAGAGCTGAGTGTTAATTTTACCAGAGCTCACTAAGATATGAAAGCACAGCTCTTTTGGGAAGACCAAACTGAATCTTTGCCCTGGGTGCAGGATAATCTAGCTATGCCTCTGCATAACTTGATACTATGTGATAACCTCTTTAAAGGGGTTGTCCGGCGATAAAAAATTATTCACAGAATAACACACATTACAAAGTTATACAACTTTGTAATGTATGTTATGTCTGTGAATGGCCCCCTTCCCCGTGTTTCCCCCCACCCACGCTAGACCCGGAAGTGTGGTGCATTATACTCACCGCATGTCGTGTCGTCCACGGTCTCCGATCGTCAGCAGTGACGTCTTCTTCGTGAGTCCGGCGGATCTTCCCGAGTGCCGGCAACCCTCTGCAGCGTCATCCGAAGCTCAGCCGCGATTGGCTGAGCATAACTGTGCTCAGCCAATCGCGGCTGAGCGGCTGATGACGCGGCCACGTCATCAGCTGCTCAGCCGCGATTGGCTGAGCACAGTTATGCTCAGCCAATCGCGGCTGAGCTTCGGATGACGCTGCAGAGGGCGGCCGGCACTCGGGAAGATCCGCCGGACTTACGAAGAAGACGTCACTGCTGACGATCGGAGACCGTGGTCGGCACGTGAGAGGTAATGTATAGCGCACCACACTTCCGGGTACACGGGTGGGGGTGGTGGGACACGGGGAAGGGGGCCATTCACAGACATAACATACATTACAAAGTTGTATAACTTTGTAATGTGTGTTATTCTGTGAATAATTTTTTATCGCCGGACAACCCCTTTAAAGACCGTGATTAACCAATAAAAAAAAATTTTTGTGTGTGTTTTTTGTCCCTATACTGAATTATATCATCCATAACCCTAAAGAAGATACTGTGATCGAAAAGTGGAAATGGTGAAAGAAATAGTGAACAGGATATAACTGAACCTATTTTCAACCTCTGCTTTCTAATTTTAGATTTTATTCATTTATTTATTTTTAAAGTGTAACATGTCATTTATGGAATCTACCCATTCTTCTCCTAGAAATTCTCTGTGCTTGTACCTCTGCACCTACAGTGCATAAAGTTAATCACTGAAAATCTATGTACATGATCTAATTGTATATGATCTAATTGTGTTTAATGCTGTTTTTTTAATTATTTTTTTAACCAATTTAAAGGGGTACTCTAGAGAGAAAAAAAAGTGTTTTTATTAGATTGTATCAATACAGTTATATTACTTTGTAATATAACCTTATTTAAAAAAAAATATAATACATGTTCTTCCAGTGCCTGGCAGCAGTAAGGGGTGACACCGCCCCTCTGCTGCCACCACTATTTGTTTTGGGAACTGCGAGTCTCTAAGCCCCTGTGTACTGTATATAAGAATATACAGTACATGGGGGTTGGCATCTTGTGCATAGCACCGCTTGCAGCGCTGGAACAGAGCAGGGGATTGGGAACTGCAGGGCTTAGAGCCCAACACAAACAGGGGTGGCAGCAGAGGGGCTGAGCTGCCAGGCACCAGAAGAACATATATAAATAAATAAAAAAAACAATATATATGTTATATTTTTTTTAAATAAAGTTATATTACAGAGTAATATAACTTTATTAAGGCATTGTGTTAGCAAAAGCAGTTTTAGAAGTACCCCTTTAATATGTTCCTATTGATTGTCATTAACTTGGTGCATAGTATAATCTCTTTTAGAGAACAGCAGATGCTTTCTAAATGTCTCATGTACTTGCTGCTAGGAGTATGCCCATATGCTGGAAAGGTTAAACAGTATAGCTGTTGTAGGAGGAATTTAGCCACACTCCTTCGCCTCCTCCTCCCTTGTACCTCTGGAAGTTAGTCATCGGCTGGGTGTACCGACACCCCTTCCTACACCAAAACAAGTGGGAGTGGTAACACTGCGTGGGCACTGTAGTAAGCAGCTCTGTTACTAATGTTTACTTTATAGTGATCATTATGGAGCTGAATCACCGGTTGTAAGATATTACAGTGCTTTGGAGGTTACAGTGACTCACACTGGAGTCATTTGCCCAGGGATCATTTGTGAATGAAATAGTATGGAAGCGGTGGACATTCTGAGGCATCATACCAATGTCTGCTTCTGTTTTAAGACAGTGCCAGGTACTTCCATGTTAGTAATGGAAAAACTCTTTTGCGAGATCTAAGGAAAACAAAGGAAGTACAAAAAATCCCTTTGCTATTTTCCAAATGTTATGTTTTACTTTACTATGTCTCATTGACATATACATTAACACAGCCCTGTTATCATAAGTTTGACAAGTAAGTGAGATCACACTTTCACTGTATATTCAATAGATAGATACTGTAGTTGTTTTTTTTTTTATTAAAACACATATACACAAACGTGATAGATAGATAGATAGATAGATAGATAGATAGATAGATAGATAGATAGATAGATAGATAGATAGAAAAAACAATAATCCGCAGCACTCAGAGACGATGTTATATGCTGTGTGCCTGCCGTCCCACCTTGATCCTCAGGTGTAGCCAAGTAATTCGAAAAAATTACCGCAGCACTCCAGACTTAGAGGTGAAAAAACTTTAGTGAAAAATGTATTGCATAAGGTAATACACAGGAAGACCAGCAACGTTTCGCTCCATCAATAGGAGCTTTTTCAAGTCAATGGATACATACGTTCAAACAAGTGTTATATATCAGTAACAATTAGTGACATCAGTAAAAATAGGCGTGATAAACAATCATGTGATACAGACAAACGTGATAAATCATGTGATAATCAATCATGTATCAAAATTATATCAGAGAAGTGAAAACAAACAATTAGGGAATAATATTCCATATGTGAAATCGGTGACAAAGTCATTATAGTACATATCAGAGCAGTTGCGGCACACTCACAGACAGCGATCATCAAGGCAAGAAGTGTCCACGATTAAGTGAACCGCGCGCTGTATTGGAACGCACAGCCATGTCTGAAGGATGTGATATCGGCATCATAGTATAAGGCTTCATGTGAAAAAGGTAAACACTGGAACTGGCAGAACGGTCACATTTAGTCCGATGTAACCAACCAATTATCACGGACTTCCAAATTGAGAATCCCGGTCTGGCGGCATCCTCTCTCACAGGAGCACAAGCCTTGGGGATCCTTGGTCATCCGTGGGGGCTCATCAGTGGTTGGCTGTCAGTTCCTGAATGTAAAGTATAGGTTGCGGTTTATTAATTAGAAAACATAGGTGTGAATGATGGTCAGTAAGAACTGCTGCTGATAATCACTGTCAGTGGGAATCCGCATGCTCTGCCCCGAGTGATAGGCTTGTTAACATGGTAATCTAATAAACGAGAAGAGAACCTCAACCTATACTTTACATTCAGGAGCTGACGGCCAACCACTGATGAGCCCCCACGGATGACCAAGGATCCCCAAGGCTTGTGCTCCTGTGAGAGAGGATGCCGCCAGACCGGGATTCTCAATTTGGAAGTCCGTGATAATTGGTTGGTCTGATCGGAATAATGTGACCGTTCTGCCAGTTCCAGTGTTTACCTTTTTCACATGACGCCTTTTGGTTGCCGGGATACTATGATGCCGATATCACATCCTTCAGACATGGCTGTGCGTTCCAACACAGCGCGCGGTCCACTTGATCGTGGACACTTCTTGCCTTGATGATCGCTGTCTGTGAGTGTGCCGCAATTGCTCTGATATGTACTATAATGACTCTGTCACCGATTTCACATATGGAATATTATTCCCTTTTTGTTTGTTTTCACTTCTCTGATATAATTTTGATACATAATTGATTATCACATGATTTATCAGGTTTGTCTGTATCACATGATTGTTTATCACGCCTATTTTTACTGATGTCACTAATTGTTACTGATATAACACTTGTTTGAACGTATGTATCCACTAGCTTGAAAAAGCTCCTATTGATGGAGCGAAACGTCGCTGGTCTTCATGTGTGTTACCTTATGCAATAAATTTTTCACTAAAGTTTTTTCACCTCTATGTCTGGTGTGCTGCGGTAATTTTTTTCGAATTAGATAGATAGATAGATAAATAGATAATATATGAAAACTGAACGTTATGTTTCACTATCTACTGTACTCAGTGGCGTATTAAATGTACCATGGGCCCCGGGCTGTCCACCCAACCTGGGCCCCTACCCCCCACCATGAACATATTGCCACCTGGTCCCTTGCTGTTGCCCTAGCCCCCCCTAAACATATTGCCACCTGCCCCAATTGCAGCCGGTTCCACTGCCAGCCCAGCCCCCCTCCCCTAAGCCCTCAATGGTCCATGTTCCGGTCCCAGCACCCCCCATTTCCTAAGAAAAATAACTTAAATGTTAAAATGTCTCACACAGACACAGGCTGCTCCTGAGCCGGAGGCGGCCGCTGCTTCTCCTCTTCGTCATGGGCGGCGCAGACTCAGTCAGCTCACATCACGTGACTCACATCGCCAGCTTCTTCACAACGCAGCGCCGCGTCCCGCCCACCTGGAGCAGCGTAGTAGTAATACAGTAGTAACTGCACTGTTTGGTGTCATGTGCAGTAAAGTAAGAAGGTATGTGGGTCCCGTATGTAGGATCCCGTGCTGTGCCCCCCATATAGTAATAATGTCCGCATGCTGTGCCCTCCATATAGTAAAAATGCCCTCTGTCCCCATAGTAATGCCCCCTGCCATGCCCCCATAGTAATGTCCCCTGCCCCCATAAAAATGCCCCCAGTTCTCCCTCAACACAACACAATAGAATAAAAAAATAAAATCATACTCAGTAATCCGGGCGGGGGACGGGTCCTCTTCTCCCTTGTGTGCGCCTTGTGGATCCACCAGCAGGCGTGATGACGTCATCGCTCTGCGTCTGCTGGTGAGATCGCATCCATGCAGGGATGAGACTAGAATGGAGTTGTTAGAAGAAGGTCATCCCCCTGGAGTCTGTATTCTAGCTTCTTCACCATAAAGCAGGCTAGAATGGAGTTGATAGAAGGAGATGCCAGACATTATTACAATCAGGAGGCATTACATGAGGTATACCGGGGGGAACTACAACTCCCAGCATGGACAGCCTGTTATTATGGAAGATCAGAGGACATCACAGGAGGAGATATAAGAGAAGAACTACAACTCCCAGCATGTCCAGCCTGTTATTATGGGAGATCAGAGGACATTACAGGAGGAGATATAAGAGAACTACAACTCCCAGCATGGCCAGCCTGTAATTATGGGAGATCGGAGGACATCACAGGAGGAGATATAAGAGAAGAACTACAACTCCCAGCATGTCCAGCCTGTTATTATGGGAGATCAGAGGACATTACAGGAGGAGATATAAGAGGAGAACTACAACACCCAGCATGTCCAGCGTGTTATTATGGGAGATCAGAGGACATTACAGGAGGAGATATAAGAGGAGAACTACATTACAGGAGCTGTAAGAACATTCCATTCTAAGTCCACAGGTATTAAAGGGGTATTCCCGTCTGGGGAAATTATACACTATCTAGAGTATGTACTGGATAGGGCAAAACTAGGAGATCATCAGTCAGATCCTCACAGTCTCGAGAATAGGGACTCAGAAGTCACAGCAGAATAGAGCTATGGGCATTTGCGCTACCGCTTCACTCATTCTCTATGGACCTGCCAGAGAGACGCGAGAGCTGAAAACTCTAATTTATCGAGCGCTGTGTTCCATTTTGATATACACAAATACATTTCCACCTCTATCCCTTTGCAGCTATATTATATCTATATATACACACTTACCAGACCACCCCTTTTAGAGCATTTACAGTTGCTACCGGAAACCACTATCATGTGGTATAGATACTGATCAAGAATTTTCTAGTATGCCTTATTGTAATTTTATTAATCTGTGTGCCAAAATATACTCTTCAGCTAGTTTTATTAGACTGCTAAGACTGGCTAAGCACAAAGAAAAGAGGAGGGAGAAGGACGCTTCCTTGTGTAGTGTAGCCAGTAGAAACAAACACGAGGGGAGTGCTCTGCCAAAAACACACTCACCTGGTAAAGTTGTGCACTCAGAATAATCATCTCTATTGAAAGTATATCTGTACCACTGCAGCCAGCCGAAGAACATCCACATCAGTCAGTAGAATGATAGAATCAGAATCCAAAACCCTCTCAGGACCAAAGGGAGGGGCGCAGGTGGATGAGGAGCAAGGGTGATGTGCTATCCTTACATGTGTTAGGGTCCCAGCCAGTGGCGTAGCTACCATAGAGGGTGGGCAGCTGCTATGGGGCCCGTGCAGCAGGGGGGGGGGGCCGGGGGAGAAGGTAAGAGCTGTCTTGTGTCCTTCTGTTTAACTCCTTTTGTACTGCAGTGTGTAAGTGACCTAATGTTTACATACATGCTAAAACACACAAAAAAAAAAAAGAGTTAACAAGCAGAAGACAAAGAGATCTTTGCTTCACTGCACTGATAACCCCTGAGCACTGCTTGCCACAATCAAGTAGGAAAATGTGCGGGAGCTCCGTGAAGAGGTCAGGGGCTATTAGTGCACCAGCGGTAAAGCAGAGATCTCTGTCTTCTGAACATTTGGTCACTTACATGCTGCAGTACATAAGGGGTTAAACAGAAGGTAGTCTTCCCCTGAACCTTTCTATTTAACCATAACAGTTCCTAATGGGCCCTTATAGTCAAATACAGTGGACTGGCAGAGCCATTGGCTCTCTGCTCTGCAAGTCACTCTTCTGGTTTCTGACTCTGGTCACAAGAGATTACATTTTTTGGCCACATCACAGAGTACACACACACATATATATATATATATATATATATATATATATATATATATATATATATATATATATATAATGTGTGTGCAATACACCAAAGGAAACCAATCCTTGGCATATACAATTTAATGTTCAAAAAACATAAAAATATAAATGGTGCATATAAATGGATTCTAAGACAGGCATTTCCTTAGAGCAGAAGTCCTATAGAAAAATGACAGACATGTACCTATCCTCATGTAGTGCTGCTCCCAGGTCTTGCAGACAGGTGCCGGCTTCCTCCAGTTGCAATGTCATGTACCTAGCTGATGGATTGCCAGTCACTGACTTGGGCCGGACACCACCCCAGTTACTGACTGGGCTGAGCGGACAGTCGATCAGCTGGGCCGTAATGTTGCAGCTAGAAGAGCTGGGTCTGTGATGTTCCCCGAATGTCAGCCATTAGCGAGACCCAAGAGTGGCAATGGAGGAACGGGGAAACAGTAGCAGATTATAATAGGTCCAGTTTGGGCGGTAGCCCGGGCCCCTGAGCTTCTGGGGGGCCCATGGGCACCCAAACAGACTTATACTTTTAGTGGTGTATTGTCTCCTGGCTACAGATTTAACATGACTTGCAAAGAAATCTATCCCATATCTATGAGCACCACACTAGTGCTTCCATAGTTACAGTGAGGTGGGGGGGGGGGGGGGATCTTGGTGAACGGGGCCTATGGTAAAGTATACTTTTATTATTATGTTCCTGCACCCACCTGCCTTCCTGTCAAGGGACAGATCCATGACTATAATACAGTACCAAGAGAATTCTGTGGACCCATGCTGTACCTCCATGGGTCCATGACATGGTCCATGCTTCAATGCATGCCATACTATAGAGGTATTGTACCTCAGTAGCACTGTTTCTAGTAGACAATATGGTATAATAATAATAATAATAATAATAATAATAATAATATTTTTTGTATATCACCTACAGATTCCGGAACTCTTGGTTTTGTAATACTGACCCACAAAAACTCCATGTACCATTGTACATGCTTACAACACTGGCATAGTGAATTCAGGGCCGGCCTTTGGGGTGTGCGACCTGTGCGTTTGCACAGGGCGCATCACTCCCGGCCAGCAGGGGGGCGCTCCGGCAGAAGAGACAGCAGCACATCTAGCTATAAAAATGTGTGCTGTCTCTGTCTGCAGGAGCGACGGAACACTATAAGAGGAGGGCGATCAACCATAGAGGCGCCCGGGCAGAGAGAGGCAGCTCTGCATACTTATCTTTGGTGTAGAGAGGAATGCTGTATGTCTGTAGGAGCGCCGTTAGAAACCACTATAGGAGCAGGGTGCCGGGCGGCCAGCAGGGGGAGCGATTGGGGCGGACAGACATACACAGCACGACACTGTCACATAATGCATGCTGTGTATGTCTGTCTGCCCCGATCACTCCCCCTGCTGGCCGCCCGGCACCCTGCTCCTACAGTGGTTTCTAACGGCGCTCCTACAGACATACAGCGTTCCTCTCTACACCAAAGATAAGTATGCAGAGCTGCCTCTCTCTGCCCGGGCCCCTCTATGGTTGATCGCCAGCGTCCCGACATCCGAGTGACGTCACTGGAGCGACATCCGCCGAGCTGAGCAGAGGAAACGCGCAGCGGGGAGCCTGGTGAGTTAAAGTGTCTGTTTTTTTTTTGTATGTGTGTTTGTCAGTGACTACATCGGGGGAGGAGAGGAAAGGAGAGGTGAGGGGGTGGCAACTACCTACCCACAGCTACCTACAATTATCTACAGCTACCTATAACTACCTACAGCTATCTACTTACACCTACCTACAGCTATTTACTTACAGCTACCTAAAGCTACCTCAACTACCTACCTACAGCTATCTACTTACACCTACCTACAGCTATTTACTGAACAGCTACCTAAAGCTACCTCAACTACCTACCTACAGCTATCTACTTACACCTACCTATAACTACTTACACCCACCTATAACTACCTACAGCTATCTACTTACACCTACCTACAGCTATCTACAGCTATTTACTTACACCTACCTACAGCTACCTATAACTACCTTCCTACAGCTATCTACTTACACCTACCTATAACTACCTACTTACACCTACCTATATCTACCTACAGCTACCAATAACTACCTTCCTACAGCTATCTACTTACACCTACCTATAACTACCTACAGCTACCTACTTACACCTACCTATATCTACCTACAGCTAAGCTACCTATAACTACCTTCCTACAGCTACCTACAGCTATTTACTTACACCTACCTACAGCTATCTACTTACACCTACCTATATCTACCTACAGCTACCTATAACTACCTTCTTACAGCTATCTACTTACACCTTCCTATATCTACCTACAGCTATCTACTTACACCTACCTATAACTACCTACATCTACCTATAACTACCTTCCTTCAGCTATCTACTTACACCTACCTACACCTACCTATAACTACCTTCCTACAGTTACCTACAGGTATCTGAGTATTGTCTCATGTTAATGTATTATTATTTTTTAGTTGTATGTGGTATTACAGCTTGTCTCTATTCTATTACAACCCAGTTCTATCAATGGAACTGGGTTGTAATACCACACACAACCTGAGGACTGGTATGGAGCTGTTTATGAAAGAAAGTAGCCATGCCTTTTTGAATCCTGGATAACTCCTTTAATAGGGTTGTCTTAAATTGGAAAAGGACAGCTACTTTGTTGCAGAAACAGCACAGCCACAGGGACAGCAGCAGCTCTGCCCTGTATGTATGCGTGTGTGTGTATATATATATATATATATATATATATATATATATATATATATATATATAGTGTTTGGGGGGGGGGGGGGCGCCAGAGGATGGTTTCGCACAGGGCGCCATCTACCCTAAGGCCGGCTCTGAGTGAATTTCTACCATTGCTCGATTCAACAAATGTTACATTGATTGATGCCCCAGTTTCTGTCTTTTACCTGAAATCTTACTGCAGGTAGGGGAGTGTATGTGTTCTCTCATAAGGGGAATGGCAAATTGAGGTTTTCTAAATTATTTGCTGCTAATAAAGCCTGCACAATGTACATACTCTCCAATATAATTCAGGATATTTATATATTTACCGGCTATGTTAGCAGCTCATGATTTATAATGATACAGTTTGCCATGTCATTTATGTCACATTTTTTCAGGGGGAAAAACATAGTTTATTTCCTTGCTGTAAAATAATACTGCAGATGTCAGTGATCTATTCTGCAGAACACACAAATATCAGATTTATGGTTCAGATTATATCTACCAGATTAGAAAAAAACTTGTTAAAGCTTTTTATGTGATTGATTAGTAGAAAGTGTATACATAAAAGTGTCACATTTTGACATTTGCCATGCATCATCACATCTGGTGCTTTAATAACAATCATGGAAGGAAAACTGTATTTATTATTGGACCAAACTATATATTACATTGAATGTTTTTATATGTTTTGTTCTTAACATGTAATCACTGCATGTTAGCATTTAGGAAGAAAAGTTTGCTGTTGGAATTATATACATTTGCTATCACCTTTTGGTTGAGCAGCATAACAGCCCAGAAAGGTGTTTCCCCCCCATCAAGCACCATCAGGTGGTCCGGTTAACATAATTTTTTTTTTTATTAATGACATTCCCAGAAATATCTTGGCTTTACTACATTTCACTTAAAGAATAAAACTAGGAGGACAGGAATAAGATCGGTTTAGTAAGTCCATCCAGAAAACCATGGCTGAGGATTTTTTGTAAGCTTCAACTTGTTTCTACACTGCTGTTCATGTGATCTGTGCTTTGTAGTGAAAGGATATGGTCATGTTGTAGGGCCATAATAATGTCATAACAATCTATAAAGAATATTAGCCATGAGACTTAAACTAGAGGAATTGCATATAGTGCATATAGTCTTTTCCTCATAACCATTAGTCTTCCTAACACAAGAAACTGCTTTCTGACACCCCAGGTAGCTCCTATAAGGCAAATATCCCCACCAACAGAGCCTTTATGTGTGTGTCCATGTGTTATCACAACAGGATTCTTATTCCTTCTTTCGGTCAGCTCTCCCTGGCAACCATTAAATGTAAGACAAGCCTGCTTCGTTTTTTTTGCACGTTCACTTTCAGCAGCATTTTAAACAAACTTAACGCCAGTTTCACACATACAGTATTGACAGTAAATGTAAATGTAAAACCCCTTCCCACTTAACCCACTGCTGCTCAACTAATACGTTACTACGTTACCCACACGCGCTCCCACTTGTTTCTGAGGCAGCAATGGGACCCCAGGAAGCCGGAAGCCTGATAAGCAAGTGGGAACGTGGGTGGGTTACGTATTAGCCGAGCAGCGGTGTGTTAAAGGGGTTATCCAGTGCTACAAAAACATGGCCACTTTTTCCCCTCTCTTGTCTCCAGATTGGG
Source organism: Dendropsophus ebraccatus (assembly GCF_027789765.1). Taxonomy (NCBI): domain Eukaryota; kingdom Metazoa; phylum Chordata; class Amphibia; order Anura; family Hylidae; genus Dendropsophus; species Dendropsophus ebraccatus. Next base: position 87,636,231 of record NC_091454.1, on the reverse strand, counting down.
TGGAGTTTGGAACTCAGTTCCATTGAAGTAAATGGAGCTTAATTGCAAACCACACATGAACTGGAGACCAGAAAGGGGGAAAAGTGGCCATGTTTTTGTAGCGCTGGATAACCCCTTTAATTGGGAAGGGGCTTTACATTCTCACAGCACAATAAAAAAATCTGCTGCAAGGATGTCAAGCCGTAGAAAATGTCAGCACCTGTTATCGCAGCAGATTTCGCTGCAATACTTACAGTGTGAAATCCCCTGTGATACGGTACTGTACGTGTGAAGCTGGTCTAAGGGAAACTGTAAGCTGTAATTCACATTCCAAACTTCTGTTAGATAGCTGTTTAGGCAACAAGATACGTGGTACCCTTCATATATCTGAATATGCTTCTATACATGTGTCAAAGAGATGTTCAGCCAAACCCGAACCTCGGCGGGTTCGGACCATCCCTAATGAAAGGTACTATTTGTCTCCTATCTCAAATAACCAACTAACAGTATCAGCAGTTTGGAACATGAATTACAGCTGACAAATTCACTTTAAAAGGATACTCTGCAGAAATAAAATGTTTTTAAATCAACTAATACCAGAAAGAGAAATCTCAAGTCTTCCAGTACTTATCAGCTACTGTATTCCCAGCAGGAGGTGGCGCATTATTTCCAGTCTGACAAGGTGCTCTCTGCTGTCACCTGTCTGTCAGGAACTGTCCAGAGCAGCAGAGGTTTTCTATGGGGACAGAGGTGGCAGCAGAGAGCGCGGAGAGGCTTGCTATAGTGATTTGCTACTGCTGTAGGTACTTCTTGACATGGACTGAGGTATGAGCAGATAGAAGACCTGAAAGAAAACTTTACTTCATTTAAGGCTTGAGTATTTTTTAAAGAGAAATAATTTACAAATCTGTATAACTTGCTGACACCAGGTGATTTGAAAACCGTTTTTTTTTCCCTCCGGAGTTCCCCTTAAAGTCTGTGCCAAAGCATAGAGTCATATATTAAAATAAACATTCCTGATATATAAGGCGAATATAGATTGTGAGCCCTAAAGGGGACAGGGACCAAAAAAAAATATGATACAATATGTCAATTGCTGTGGAATCAGTTGGCAATAAATGAATAAAATCATTATTATGTTTCTTAGTGGTTTGTAACCAGTGGTTTTTCTCATGTATAAAGGGTGCTGTACATTTAAATAAATAACATTAGACACAGACACACTAGACAACGTACAAATAACATTCAACATTCTTTATTTCAAACTGTGGAATAAAACCTGGTCTGTGGGCAGAGCAATGATGCTCCTCCATATATGCAGGTCCCAAAATCACTTCTTCATGCTGTATTTTTCCCTTCCTCAATGCCTACCCCCTGCGTGCTATGAGTAATATAACTTATAGATAGGGACAGCCACATGGCGGCTCACATACCATGGCATATAGTAATACATTCCACTCATTTGAAGGGAATGAGCAGCCTGGCATAGCCTTGCACAAAACTGACATAAACAATATAAGATTTAATAGTGCACCCTGAGGCACAGCACTACAAGAAACTGTACACACTGGAAATAACCCTTTTTGTTTTAGATCTGATAGATATTTTTCACTACAAATAATCACTAAGACTGTCAGGCATTAAGTTACTTTTACTCTTGCGGAAAAAAAAAAAAGAATTTTGCTTTGGTTTAATGTATATATAATGTAACACAACCAAGTACACAGATCAGTACTTAACATTCCTCTGATCATAGTATAGACATTTATTTTAAAAGTAAGTTCCCAGCTGGGATTATGCCATGTGTTGTATCTGATCATGCTATTTTAAGTCAATTTATTCAGTATCCTTGAAATCTTGTAAGTGTTCACAGATGTTACAGGAAGTCACTTCAGGTTGACTGAAAGTATTCTTAGCTCTTCAAGAAGTAAGCAAACAGTAAAATTAGAAATGCATTGTAATCCGGTTTATTATGATAAGCAACAAGCAAACATTTCTGTTACCTTACCTAGCTAGGTAAATCTTAGCTATTAAGATGTAACCAGCAAAAGAAAAAAAAGAATAAACAGAATTTCCTTCTGGAACATTATGTCCAGACTCTCTATTAATCACATGTACTGTATTTACAACATGAAACAATGTGCTGTTATTGCATTGTTACACAGTGTACTTTTTCTATACATACACACCACACAAATACTTTTGTTGTAAAATCCCTAACCCTAACAGTGCCTAAGACTGTATTCACACATCCGTATATTTTGCGGACCTATGGACTTGGATTGTTTCTCTGCCTGGCATGATGTTTGAATCTTCACATTACTGTACTGACACCAGGGTCGGATTAACTTTACCATAGGCCATGGGCTGTTCACCAAGCCTGGCCCCCCCAACCCAATGTAACTATGGCAGAACTAGAGTGGTGTTCATAGTACAGGATAATGTCATGATACCCTGAATTGTGCAAAATTGCTATAAAAACAAATCAGTGATTTTTTGCAAATCATGGCAGAACTGTATCCAGGAGACATTACACCATTATCTATTTTTTTTGGGTGGCCATGGGCCCCCCAGGAGCTCAGAGCCCCGGGCTACCGCCCAAAACGGACCTCTTATAATCCACTACTCACTGACACAGCCACACAGCTTTATTCCATACGGGGTGCACTAATGACAAATTTCCCACTGACGTAATTTTTCGCTGTACATTGTAAACTAATACTAAAATTCAAAAGCAGTATAAGTTTTCAATAGATAACTTTTCACCTCTTCAAATCATTTGTTACTAAAGGCAATTTTAGCATAGCACTACTTGGCTCATATAAACAGAATATTTTAGACCCTGTCATGTTGCAAACAGCCTGTGGGTCAGGTGTTTGTACACCCAACCATACATTGTCAGCTAAACAGAAGTCCAGGATAATATAAAAAAAATTATTTTAGGCTATTCAGGAAATGGCTTAATCAGCCCATCGTGACACATCAGACAAAGCAGTATGTTGCAGTAAGCAGCAGGGAACAGGCTCAGTTCCATTAGTCAGGGAGCTGCAAGGGATCATACCAGGTGAGTATGGTTGCTTTTTTCATTTGCAAAGCACCAACAGTCACTTTGCAATAAACTTAGAGCTGGAACACCCCTTAAATCCTGATAATGCTGTGCATGAAGCAATGAAGGCAACATTGTAAGGATGTCGTCTTCTGTATTTTTCTGTAAAATGTTTCGTTTCATAACATAGTATGGTATCATAGTAACGATCTGAGATTTTAGGAGGCACCCCTTGGCAATGGGCTCTCTTCTCTGGAGAGAGGGATATCTGGCTATTCCCGTGTTTTAAGACTCGTAACTAAGGCTCCACAGACCCCTTCTTTGCATATTCAAATTTTGTATGGGACAATCAATGGAGACTCGTAAATGAGTACTCCATTGGAATTTTTCACTGTTCTCCCTGAGTTCAGTGATTGTTGTGTTTTGTTGATCTGAGATTTTAGCTGAAGAAATATTTATTTCCTGAACGTAAAAGGATTTCATGTTTCTTCTACTTTTGCCATAAACAGAAAAAAAGCTTTGTCAAGTCTGCAGACTATATAAGTAAAATATATCCAACCAATGCCAGACAACAGATAAGGTGCTTCAAAAGAAGACCATAAAAATTTACAATGAAAGCATTTATCATTTTTCTACAAAGGCGGAGGTTATTTCTATTCATCAATAATGATATATCACATTTGTATTGAAATCTTACAGTTGGACTCCTATCTTTCCAATATCTGCACCTGCATGGAGATTACTTGCGTCTCTATATAAAACTGCTTCTAAACTGCTGATGAATTTGATGATTACTCAGATATGTCCCAAACAATGATTACAGTCCAGCTAAATAATATTCCAGGTGCATGGAAAGCTCTCCAAGTATCATGGTGGTAATGTGGTGGGGGAGGGGCAAATAAATAAGCGTCTGAGTAACGAGGTGAAGAATATAAGATGATTTTTTGGTAGGTTTCTATATTTCAGGTTTGGCATTCTACCTAGAATAAGATAACATATTGCTCTCATTTTAAGAGGAAATACCCTTAAGGTGGCCTACTGGCCATACACAAAGTTTTGCTGCCAAGAAATAAGCAACCACAATGTGCTTCTTACATTGTCCTGGAAAGGGGCATCACCAAACACCAATAAAAAAAATCTGGCTAGCATAAAAATTAGAGCATTCAGCCGTCTTTATGATATCATAGCTATTTGCCAATTTCAAAAACATTTAACCCAAAAAACTGTCAACATTGCCTCTCTAGTGTAACCATATTAACTCAACTACTGTAGGAGGTATTTTTCTAGTTCCCCAACACAAGATTATTACTCATGGAATGGAAATGCAATGACTTGCCCTGCACTTATAAAAGAGGTTTATCAGCAGAAACTTAGCTGGCCAAACACAGCAGCCAACAAAGTTCTTAAGATATAGGCAAATCATCACCAGATGAAAGCACCATAATAATTCAAGCATAACATAACATAGTATGCCCTGTAGTTCTCTATGGTCCTCTTCTTTCTACCTCCAACGACATCTTGCAATTACAGAGCTGAGCAGGGTGTGAGATGTCATTGGAAGTAAAAAGAACAGGACCAGAGCAGGAATGGAAGATGTGGGAGATGCAGGTTAGGGGGCAGGCATGATATATATATTAATCTTTTGCAGGGGAAGACAAAGTGCATTTTTATGTGTCAGAAAATGAAACATTGTTTAAAGCCAGTTTTTTTAATCTTTGACATCTTTTTAAATATTTTTTTATTAATTTTCCTTTAATTTTCTATATTTTAAAAATGTGCAGTACCTATATGGCTGGGGAAGAAGTGAATTAAAAAAAAAAAAAACACTTCCAGGATTGAGGTAGTGAAGCTTTCAAATCAGCGACGTCCTGCCTCACCTACTGATTGGTTGAGTGGGCCTGTAAAAGTACATTCCTAAACCTGGAAGAGGCTGAAGCATGAACCATAATGGCATAAAACTCATATATCTGAAAAGTACCTTGCTCAGAAAACCCCTTTAAAAGCCCACTCTGCACCTAAAGAAAGAAGCTTCATTCTTTTACAGACCTTGAAAGGTACTTTTCAGAGGTCATTATTTAGAGTAAAATACTATTCTGTGATATCAAGTTGGGTTACCAAGAGCCAGACTGCAATGCACTTCTGGAATATACAGCTGCTCCCTGGTCACATGATCACACTGGTGTCTACTCCTAGAAAGTGAAGAGACTAGAACTGTAGAATGGGAAGCTGCTATTTCCACATGGATAGTGTTAGTATGTATTACTCCAAAGCTTTATTTTTTTCCCATTTTGTGAGATAATAGTATATGTGTCAGGGCATGGGATTTCCTGCCCCTAGACACTAAGACCGGGTTTACATTCATCCGGCCATCTGGCGGCGTTTCCCTATGGTGCAGTAGAAAAGCGCCAGAGGGAAACGCATCTTTGAACTGATCCCATTCATTTCAGTGGGACATCCGGCGTGCTAATAGTGTTGCCGGATGGCTGGACATGTCGTACGTCAGAAAATGCCTTGCAGCGTTCTGCCATGAGGCTTGTCCGTGATAGAAATAAAAGGGTAGTAAGTCGAATGTCAACTGATGCCTTTTGGACATCAGTTGTGTTCAGTTTCTGAAAAAAAAAAAGCTGAAACGGACACAACTGATAAATGTAATTTCAACCTAAGCCTAGTCCACTTACTATACAAGAGACATAAGCAAAGAAAAACTGATAAAACTTCTCATGCAAAACAAGTGTGCACCAAAATGTCCAACTTTTTATCGAAAAAAAAAAAAAACAGCCACTAATAAATTTCCCCTCTGTGTTTAATATAATCTTAAACACTATAATGGCATCACCTTAAAGTGTAACTGTCATTTAAATGTCATTTTGCAGAAATTAATAAGTATTAGAGATGAGCAAACCGGGCAGAGGTTCGGGTTTGTACGAACCCGAACCATTAGCATTTGACTCCTGCCTTCCGCGCGGAACAGCAAGACAACGCGAGTCAAATGCTGAGTTTCGGGTTTGTACAAATATGAACCTCAGCCCAGTTCGCTTATCTCTAATAAGTATCAATAGTACAAGTGATTTTAAGAAACTCTGTGATAGGTTTTATTATGCAAAAGCATTTCTTTATTCTGTACTCAAAAAGCTGTTTTCATACCTCCCCCCTCAATTCAGAAGAAGAAAGTTTTCTGTGTCCATTATGGAGTATGGAGGGGCTGAGGGGAAGCAGTGAGCATGGAGAGGAGAAAAGGCAGTCCTCCACAGAACCTCATCCTGCAATCTTACCTTACCAAGTTCCAAGACCAGCACTGAGTTTTCTGACATGTAAATCCAGCATTTTCAGTGCCCAGTCTCCAAACTGCAGGCCTGTTTGTCTCCCCTTTCTGCTTACTCATCACCGTTGGCAAACCGGTCTTCACTTTGCTACTCTGTAATTTAAACAACTTTGCCTGTTAATAAACAGAAAAGAAGTGAGAGAGGAGGCTTCAAAACAGCTTTTTGAGCACAGAAAGAGGCGCTTTTTCACCTAATAAAACCTATTACAGAGTACAAAATTGCTTGTACTATTGATTTCTACAAAAATATTTTAAGTGACAGTTACACTTTATGGTTTAAATTTTAAAAACTTTAGGTGGTCCACAGTGTCTATGGCATATTATTTTATAGATTTTTTATTTTTTATTTTCTACACAGATATCTACAGATGTTCCAGCATGCATTACTGCTTTTCAGCCATGGAAACCAGAAAAATGCAGGCATAAGAACATAAGCAGCAATAAAGTCAGTGATGACAGATAAATAAATATAGCACTTCTGCCTGGGTTAAATGTTAGATCTAGGGAAGTACAGAGTGTCCTTATTTCCAACAGAATCGCTCATCCTTTCTTTGCTTTAGTGATGTTTTGAAGCAGTCTGGGAAAGCAGGTGTTAGCAGATAATGTTAACCATATTGGTGCTGGCTGGACTGCCACAGAAGCCTAAATACACAACTATACCAGTCCCGTTGGCGACAATGAGAATAAAGGGAAAATAAAAGCAGCTTAGAAGCATCTAACCTTATGTTCCCATAGCATATTATTTTTTACCTTCACCCTTAGTGCTGTTTTAGTTAAATCTGCAGTTTAATTAATATACAAATTAGGTGGTTTGGTGCACTGGGTGCGGGGCTATCACCTTTAAACGGCATCACTATAAGAGTAGGGTATAGATTCTCCTACTCGCTACATAACTTGCATTTCATCTTTTCTCCATTTGAGCGTCTTAATACAAGTCAACAAAAGGCATTCCACAAGTGACTATATGAAAAGGAATATGTCACAGTGTAGAATCTTAGGCTATGTTTACACACTGTACAAACAACAGCCGTTCCCCCGTGATCATGATAATCATTACCGGCCGTAGGTAGCGTTAAACAACGACCGTTCATGTAGAATGGCTGTTGTTTGTACAGTGTGTGAACATAGCTTATACTGCCTTTTATTTTGGTTATGATTAATTAAAAAAAATTAGGACTGAAGTGTTTTTCTCCTTTGGTTGAAGAAATCATTTTATTTATTTTAGGAAAGTCAGATGATGAACTTGCCATGCGACCTAAAAGGTTTTTACAACTATACATATCCCAAGGCTCACATGTAGGGCCTTATTTACATCTCTCTGCCCTAAGCACTGAGACTAAATATGCTGCTATGCTGCTTTGTCCAGGACACTACTTTTACCTACTAACTCTTGTGAGTCAGTCGCAGTCACTCAGAAGCCTCTCTGACTTTAGTGCAGCCTGTGCAGGATGGCTTCTTCCTCTCTCCCCCGGACAGTCCCTTGCCTCATAATAGCCCCCTCATCTTGGTGAGATTATTGCCAACATCCCAAGATATTGGGGCATGGTTTTGACTGCATTTAAAATGCATACTGAGTGCAAACTTGGTTTACAAAATCTGAGAAGAAATGCAATACAATTGCAGAGTGTAAGAAGAGGTCTCCATTCAGGATCTCTGTCACAGTGGCCATTCACACTGGCAAACAGAAATGGAACCCAGCTGCCCAATGACTTAGCTATGGAGGCCCCAAACGGAGCATTTAAAGCACGAACAGCTATTAAATACTTTTTTCTTATTGAACGCATCTTTTGTGCAGCCATTCGTTAACGTTAACGGTTGGACATTGCCCTGTGTAAACAGGTGATGTGTGGCTTATAATGATGAATTTAAAGGGCTAACCAAGTGGTTGTTTGTGTGGTCTGGCCACACATTTGATCCAGCCTTGTGCCTAGGGCAGCATGAACTCCAGATACTGGCCTAGCAGCTCCTTTCTCTGCAGAGGCCTTTGAGAGACCAGCACAGGAGATAAAGAGAAAATAGCACATGTGTAAAGTAGGCCTGCCTGTCCAACACGCAGTGGGGGAAGCAAAGTAGGGCAAAGACCAGCAGTGCCACAGTGCCTCTGTCCAGAAATAAAAGAAAGCATTTTTATGCAAAAGTGGTGAACAAGACAAATAAAACAGAGGTATATCCTTAATGCATATGCTTTACACAACTTGCAGCAGTTTTAGTAGCAATTCCTTGCTGTCAGTTTCCCTTTAAGCACTACTAATAAGCATAATGCATAGAAGTAATCCTTAATGCTAAAATCTTCACCAGAGCAAATGTGGATTTCTGCATCTGCAGCATGGGTTTACCTAGAGGTGTGCGCCTCTTAGTAAATCCATCAGGGTGCATGGGACGGCTTTATTTAAGAGCAGCATACAGGTAAGTCCATCTTGATAAATCCCCCACAGAATGCTCATGGGTCTAGAATACTAACCTACTGTAAAGTCATTTAGAATACAGCCCCAATAGTCATATCCTTCTAATGTCTGCATTATGACCTGTGTTATGTTATAGACTATTTTTTTTATAGAGTAAGTAAATGAAAGCAGTATCAGTTATCAATCAAATATAAAAGAGATAAATTATTCCTAAATTAAGTCCTTTTTAAATACAAAAAAATGCAAAAAAAATAATAATCTTTTGTTATGCTTGTACACCATATTCCCACTTTGTTTTTCTCGTTATTATGGAGCGTTGTAAATTTTACTGCTTAAAAAATAAAAATAAAACTTACAGTAAAAATAATAACCCAGCAGTTCTCAAAACTGATTCAGAGCAATTTAGACAACACAGTTTAATGGTGGTTTCCCACTGCAATTACTAGCAGCCTTGGGTAATGCTCTCTGTAGTGTTTGATTTAAAATGGTAAAATATTTGCAGAGGTTTTCTATAGCATTGTGCTTGTATCAAAATGAAATGACTCATAAGAATCATAAATGCAAACCAGATGGGTACAGACATTAAGGAAGAGGGAAAAAATGAGATATTCAGAGGTCAACGTGGGTCTTTATTAAACTAAAGACCTTGTCTGAGTTACTAAAAACTAAGTTTGTAAGATCATTGATGAAATGATTAAAACATCTAATCTTCAATTAAATATGCAAGTTGTCTGCACCCCTCCATGTATATGTAATACTAAGCATTCAATAAAACATGCCATTGTCCATTAGTTTAGGATTCCACATTCACAAGACGCACAAAGACATCCTTCCTACTGGTTTCTTCACACGGTATAAATAGTCTCTTATTTCTGGGTGCATTTATAGTTTGTCGTGCCCTGTGCTCTGATTTATTTAGCACCTGAGCCTTCAGCATTCTGTCAAAGTGCCCATAGCCAGAAGTCGAGCATCAGAAACAAGACACCTCTGTGCTGTACCCTAAACTTTGCCGCTATAATTTAATTTTGACTACAGGATATATCAGTGAACTGCTAACTTTTTTTTAGAAGGTAAACAACTCATCTCCTTGCAATATGGAATGTGCAGGTAATATCTTGATGGGTAGCACTATTGCCCTGCATCACTGGGGTCCCGAATTCAAGCACAACAAGAGCAACATCTGCATAAATATTTACATTCTTCTGATGTTTGATGATGTTTTGGTGTCCTCCAGATACTCTGGTTTTCTACCACCTTCTATAAAAATACATTAAAGTTAAAGGTTTAATAATGTCCTGTATAATCATGTAACTGCTGTAGCCAGTCATTTAGTTCAGCTATCTTGGGCTATACCGCTGAGATCAGTGATTGGCTGCGGAGGGGGGAAACATATGTTTCAATCATCTTCAAGAAAGTAAAGACCTGCAAGGGCTACTAGAACATTAAAGGGTATTCCCACATCAGATAAACAAAAAAATAAATAAATAAAAATGGTGCAGAAGCATATAGCATTGTTTACCTGTCTGCCCCAGTTCTAAAACCACCAAGAATCCATATTTATTAGTTCTGTATTTTGAGGTCCCAGAATGCATTGCTCTAACTTAACTCTTCATCACAGTACCCCCCCCCCCCTCCGCATAATTGGCAATATGCTGGGACACCAGGTTTGATATTACCACACTAGTTCTTGTGCATCTATAAAAACAATATGGTCTATGATTTGTTTGTCATACTGCTAGCATGATGTTGTGTTGCACTTGCACTTTATCACATACATTTATGCTGTAGGAATGAATTTTTTAAACCTGAAATGATGCACTAGCACTTTATACTGACAGGATCTCTCACGATAACATGGCCTCCAGCCTCCCCAAGTCTTGTTTTTATGTTGTTTGTTGTGATAGTATTTTAAAAAAGATTTTCATAATTTTTCTACTTTTGATAGTATATTTGTGATAATTCCTTTTGGGCACAGATATTCGTTGTAGGTGTAGTATTTCATGAAGGTAATATCATGCATTTCAATAGTGTATAAATGGTCGTGGTTCTCGGGTGTATAGGTGTTTTATGAACCTGATTTATCATGGTTTGTGCCATCAAAAATCATGGCAGAAGTGCATGGGGGCTGGTGTACGAGTACGCAGATCTTGATAAATCCCCCTTTGTGTTTTATTGCTCTGGAATTGAACTGGGCCTCTTTATCCACCCAAAAGAAATAAAGGACAATTAAAATATACAGCCTACTAAGCATATGTATAATATGCTTAGAACTCTCTGCCACATGATATTGTCATGGCTGGTTCATTAAATAAGTTCAAGGGAGGTGTCAGGCTGGGGAGACATAGACAAGACAGTGCACCCTGAAACTTGCCCCAACCAATGTTCCCTGCCTACTTGCCACGGAGGACCCTAAACGGTCGCGGACAACCACGGAGTCGGTCCATACACTAAGTAGGTGAAGACACAAAACGTAGACAGACAAACAAAACACAATGGAGGATAGTCAGCTAACTGAGTCAAAACCAAACGGACAACGCAGTACAAAATCAGAAAGAGAGCGGATAGTCAAATGTCAAGCAAGAGGTCAGAACACGGGCAGAGCAATAGCAAGGGTAATAGGACAGGGAACGCTGGGAAAGGAGCAGGAGAGCTGGGACTAGTGTGAACTAATAGCCAGCAGGGAACTGAGGATCTGACTGCTTTTTATCCAGGATCAGAGACTAGGTCCAGCAGCTGATTGGACCAGCCCTGATCCCAGCACCAAGCTCAGCTGAAAAGATCTAGCAGTGCAGTAACCCCTTCACTGCCAGAAGTCTGACAGGCAAGGCAGGTGTGGCTGGAAAGTAAAACACAGTTCATTCAGTGCAAACACAGACAGAAATACAGCTCTTCCTCGGCCGCCCGACACGGACTGAGGAGCGCAAAGTCACATTCTTAACAGTACCCCCCCTCTTATGAGGGGCCTCAGGACCCTCACTCAAAGGACGAGGCTTAGAGGGGTTACAATTATGAAATTGTCTAATGAGACGGGGAGCGTGGACATCTCGGCTTGCCACCCAAGTCCGTTCTTCCAGGCCGAACCCCTTCCAATGAATGAGGTATTGAACGGAGTTCTGCACCCGGTGAGAGTCCAGAATTTTCTCAATTTCAAACTCAAGCTCCCCTTGAATGACCAGGGGATCTGGAGGAATAGACGGCAACACAGGAGTGATATACCTTTTCAATAGAGCATTATGGAACACATTATGAATTTTCATGACTCTTGGCAATTGCAACCTGAAAGAAACAGGGTTAATTATCTCAGTGATGACATATGGCCCAATGTATTTGGGTGCCAGCTTTCCAGACGGAACCCTAAGTTTCAAGTTTTTGGTGGAAAGCCACACTTTGTCACCCACTAGGTATTCTGGGCCAGATATGCGTCTTTTGTTGGCTTGTTTTTTCGATAATTCCTGGGCTTTAACCAAGTTCTCAAGAGCTTTGTCCCAGACTGTGCACAGTCTTCTATAGGTTTTTTCAACTGACGGGTTAACAGATTCAGCAGCATGCGCAGATGAAAACCTCGGATTAAAAACATAATTGCAGAAAAACGGCGACATTTTGGTAGAATGATTTCCTCTATTATTGAGGGCGAATTCTGCCAAGGACAAATACTCCTTCCATTTGTCCTGGGCACTAGAAACAAAGCATCTTAGAAATTGTTCTAATGATTGGTTGACTCTTTCAGTCTGTCCATTAGTCTGAGGATGGAAGGCAGATGAAAATGCCAACGAAGTCCCCAATCGACCAACGTAAAATGTGATTGATGAACAGAGATGCTAACGTACGTGCATTAGGGAGTTTCTTAAGGGGAATCAGATGGCACATTTTAGAAAATCTATCAGTTACGACCCAGATAACAGTCTTCCCTTTTGAAGGTGGCAAGTCAGTGATAAAATCCATCGAAATGTGGGTCCAGGGTCTCTCAGGCAAAGGGAGAGGATGTAGAAGACCTTCAGTTAATCTAGAAGGAACCTTGGACATGGCACAGACCTCACAGGCCTCAACAAACAGTTTAGTATCTCTGGCCCAAGACGGCCACCAATAATACCGTGAGAGCAGATACTTTGTGCCAGCAATGCCCGGGTGACCCGCTAAAACTGAACAGTGGGTCTCTTCAAGAACTCTGAGTCGAAGGTTGGAGGGTACAAAGAGTTTTCCCTCCGGGATGTTCCCAGGAGCTAGGGATTGTGAATCTACCACCTGGGCGGCAAGGTCAGGTTGGAGGGTGGCAACGACCAAACCTGGTGCTAAAATAGTCTCAGGTTCTTCCCTGGGGGCATTGCTGGCCTCAAAGCTGCAAAACAGAGCATCAGCTCGGACATTCTTAGAACCCGGACGGAAAGTAATTTCAAAATGGAACCTGGTAACAAATAACACCCACCTTGCCTGTCGAGGAGTAAGGCGCTTAGCTTTATCAAGGTACAAGAGATTTTTATGATCAGTTAAAACCCTGATCTTATGTTTAGCCCCTTCAAGGAAGTGTCTCCACTCATCAAAGGCCCATTTAATGGCCAACAACTCCCTGTTACCAACGTCATAATTACACTCCGTTTTGGAGAACTTCCTTGAAAAAAAGGCTACGGGTCTAAGATTAGTGAGGGTCTCGGAACCTTGTGAGAGGACTGCTCCAACCCCCACTTCTGAAGCATCTGATGAATGGCTGATCTAAATCCGGCTGAATAAGCACTGGGGCCTCAGAAAAACATTTTTTCAACTGTCCAAATGCCTGTACAGCTTCGGGACTCCAGTTCACAAGATCAGCTCCTTTTCTGGTTAAGAAAGACTGAGAAGCCTTTAATAAATTTTCTATAATAATTGGCAAATCCTAAAAATCGTTGCAGGGCCTTTAGGCTAGTAGGTCGTTCCCATTTCTCAATAGCAGCCACCTTCAGTGGGTCCATACAGAAGGAGTTAGGGGTGATAATGTAACCCAGAAAAGAGACCTTTTGGATCCCGAACTGCCATTTGGACAGTTTAGCGTACAGATGGTTCAATCTGAGCAATTCCATAACCTTACGAACATTACCTATGTGTGAGGCCCAATCAGGAGAGAAGTGTCTGGATGCTTTTCTTGAAAAATATAATATTACAAGTTATGGGCACTAGAGTACATGTGAGAGAACATTGATCCAGGGATTATTCTGATTGCGATTGGCGTCGGGAAGGAGTTTTCCTCCCTGTGATCAACACAGAAGGGTTTCTGTAGGTTGAACTTGATTGTCTTTTTTCAACCTTATTAACTGTTACTATGTATGTATTTTCAACTGGTTGTTCACTTGTTGATGAAAAGCTCTGTATACAAAATTTTTCTGGCTTCTGTTCATGAAGGAAACATGAAAGTTATGATCTGCTTGTTCACACTACTTGTATCAGTTTTGCTTCAAAATATTGCTATTACTGCCAATAAAAATACCAGAACCACAATAAAAACCTAAAAAATTAATGGGATCCTTCCAGATTCATTAAAATCTATTCAAAGACATATCCAGCATATATGTCATGGCTCTACTGCACACAAAACTGATGATGCTAGAGTGAACAAAGACTAAGTTCTAAGTAACTTAGATTTTTCTGTTTTCTGATAGGTAAGAATTTATGTAGAATATATAGAATGTATGAAAAGGATACATTAGTTTGCCTTGGTATGTTGTATAAGCATTGCATAATACCACTTCTTCCCACACAGCAATAACCTTGTTTATAAATTTATATGGCACAGATATCTTTAACCACAAGTTCAAGGCGTATTGCCAGCTTTTAGCCCAACTTTCAAGCAGACCACAGAAGAAACCTCTTGTTGAAGCTCTTATGCCAGAAAGGTCATACCACCCAATATTTTTTCCTCTTCCTGCCTCAAAATGAGTTTTAGACTATTTTCTTGAAGATTTTCTATATATTGCTGTCACCATTTTACCTACGTGAAACCTCCCAGCTTTACACAAAGGGAAAAATAATGTAGGAGTCTGAACTGAACAATAATATTTCTTTTTACTTCTAATGAAATTCCAATTATGTTTTACTTGGACAACTAAAAGTGAACATTGTAAAGAGCAAGAACAAAAAGCAATCTTCTTACTGCCAAAATGTATAGAGAATTTCATGGCTGACATACTGCACATACCAATAAATGTAAATTGTACTATATTGTACTGGAAGAGTCAGGCTTGATAAAAACAGTGTTGCTGTGCTTTAGTGGATACCTATCATCAGTGCTTTGTAAAATTATATATATGTTTAAACAGCACTTTAGTTTTATGGCTCATACCAATAAAATATTGTTTTATTCTTGAAAAAAAAAACATGTGTTTAAAGTCTGCCGTTATTTTTCTCACAATGGAAATCATTTACAAAAAGGGCAAAGTGCAAAATTGCCTACTCTTCTGGTTGTGTGAAATAATTTGGCTGTTTTAAGGGTACTCATACATGCAGTGTTAACGGTCATGACAATAACTTGCATTTCTGAATTGCCTGGACTTGCCCTATTTAGTTTTAATGGGTTTACAGACAAACCATATACAATTTTATATGCCTCCCTGTGTATTGAGTAAGTAAAAGATGGCATGCTTACTATCCCCTCCACTGCTGCTGCCACTTATCCCACTCACCAATCACTGATCTGAGCAGATAGTTCTTGCAGTAGCAAAATGTACTGTAATTGGAAGAACAGGAATGCATCAGAGACCGGAAGATGGCAGCAGTGGGAGAGGTAAGTACGCCTTTTTCTAATGCACAAAGAGTATTAGGTATTAGATTTGTACAAGTTGTATGAGGTTGTGTCTGTGTGAACAACAACCCCCTCACCAACACTGCACTAAGATGCTGCTAAACGTTAAAGTGAACACCCGTATGTTCACTAATAATGGTTAAACATGTAAAGAAAACAAGGGGACATTCAGCGCAAGTGAAGGCTATTTAATTCCTAGTGCTAATATTTAAACAACATGAATGATACTTGTTAAACATGTGTCTTGTTATGAAAATACCTGATGGAATGCAATGTCTCTCTCCGTTCCTATGCCAATGTTAATGATGTAGAGCTTCTAGCGCTGTCCCGCTCCATCTGTTAGCTGCTGTCTATAGAGTAGATTCTTTTTCTTTTTGAAGGTATACTTGGAGGCCCTTATATTTGTCATGCGATATTATAGTATAGACCGTGCTGGAGGTGACCCCGCCGTCGGCACGGCTCCACAATGAACTAAGTCGATAGTCCAGTTCAAACTTCCCGGGAGGTTCAGTGACGTCACTCTCTGTATGGGTCCTTGGTGAGGACAAAAAGAAAAGCAATGCGTTTCAGCAACTGTTGCAGTTGCCCTCTTTGCCTCTTTGTACTAGAGAATAAAAGCATATTTGTAAGTTTTGAAAGAACAGACAGATATATGAAAGGTACCATGTGCCCACTGACCTAACAGCTATCTAACAGTGTCAGCAGTTTAGTATGTAAATTGCAGCTTCCCTTTAAGTGTAGTAGTTTAAAAGGGGTGTTATTAACTGTATAACATGGTGGTACAATAGAGAAGGACGCAGATCTGGACGCAGTTTTGCCAGTAGTATATGATATGATATATGATAATATATTCTGGGGACAGATATCAACGTGGTGCTAATTTGTATGATGTTTCTCTGTGTGTTAAGCCTTTAGAAAGTCTCTTTGTCCATGTGAGGATCAGTCATTCATTGGTGAGTTTAGAAGCAAATTATAGATGGTGAACTGTTTCACTTTGACATATGTGTCATTTTTTTAATTGTTGTAAATTTATTTTGGAAAAATTGGGTAAGACCAGTCAATTTAGTGTTTTTAAGTATGGGGTACTTGTAAAAATCCTTGTGTGCAAGATTATATTTATTCGCTATAGATTTATCGAGAGTGTTAAGAGAGTGTTCCTGTAGGAGGCAGTTTAGTCTTTTGACCTCAGAATAAGACCCAATTACTTAGGTCTAAGTCAGGTATAAGACATGTAAGAAAATAAGAAGGTAATACATTTGGGGTATAAGGATTCTGCCTAGGAAGACATCATCTGTTTAAAGATTGTTTGAGATGCTCAAGGTTTTTGAGGTTTATTACCAAGGTGAGGCAGGAGTGACGGGATTATGAGCAGGTAATTCACTATCAGTCCATCTTTTATATTGAGAAGGATGCCACTAGGTCATCTAGGTAATAGTGGTAATAGTGACCACAACATAGTAAGTTTTCAATTATCCTTCAATAAAATCCTTAGTAGAGGGGCTACAAAAAACATTACATTTCAGGAAGGCTACTTTTCAAAAACTAAGAGAGGACCTTGGGGACATAGAGTGGGACAATGCCTTCGGAAATACAAATACACAAGAGAAATGGGACATATTTAAGAGCATCCTGGGTAAATCATGTGAACGACACATAACATATGGGAATAAAAGTAGTAGAAATAGGAGAAAACTAGTGTGCTTAACTACAGCTCTTAGGGGTGCAATCAATGATAAGAAACAAGCATTCAGACTTCTAAAACAAGAAGGTAGTGGGGAAGCATTGAGCAACTATAGACAGAAGAATAGAATGTGTAAAAAACAAATAAAAGAAGCAAAAATTGCAACAGAAAGGATAGTCACAGAAAGTAAAACGAATCCCAAAATGTTCTTCACCTATATAAAAACCAAAAGACTTAAAACCAAAAATGTTGGACACCTCAAAAATAATCTGGGTGTAATGGTGGAGGGGGAAAGAGGAAAAGGCCAATCTATTAAATACATTCTTCTCTACTGTATTCACAAAGGAGAATCCCATAACAGACGTCATGACTAGGGATAATGTAAATCCTCACATAAATCTCACCTGCCTAACACAATAAAAAGTGGGGTGATGCTTTAAAAACATAAAAATCCGTAAGTCACCGGGTTCAGAAGGTGTCCATCCTAGAGTTTTGCAAGAATTAAATACTGTGTTAGACAGACCGTTATTCCTAATATTTAAAGATTCTATAATGACAGGGATTGTTCCACAGGACTGGCGCATAGCTAATGTAGTACCAATATTCAAGAAGGGGTCGAAGAGTGATCCTGGAAACTACAGGCCCGTAAGTCTAACATCTATAGTAGGTAAAGTATTTGAGGGGTTTGTAAGAAATGCTATAATGGAGTATTTTAATGAAAATAATCTTATAACGCAGCACTAGCATGGATTTATGAGGGATCGGTCCTGTCAGACTAATCTGATCGGCTTCTATAAGAGGGCAGTTATAGAGTGGACCTGGGGGAGGCTGTGGATGTTGTGTTTCTGGACTTTTAAAAGGTATTTGATACTGTGCCATATGAAAGGTTAGTCTATAAAATGAGGATGCTGGGACTAGGGGAAAAAATATGCAAAGGCGTATGTAACTGAGGGTGGTCATTGATGGACCATATTCAGATTGATGGACCATATTCAGATTGGGTTTTAGTTAATAGTGGGGTGCAACAGGGGTCAGTGTTGGGCCCACTTCTTTTTAATATTTTTATTAATGATCTTGTAAAGGGGCTACAGAGTAGAATCTCCATTTTTGCAGATGATACTAAACTGGGTAAAGTAATCACCATAGAGGAGGATAATATTGTATTACAGAGGGATTTGGAGAAGCTAGAGGCTTGGGCGGTGATATGGCAAATGAAGTTTATTGTGGATAAATGTAAGGTTATGCATTTGGGCCGTATAAATAATAAAACACTGGGTAAAACTGCTGCCGAAAAGGAACTTGGGGTATTGGTGGACAGTAAACTCAACTTTAGTGATCAGTGCCAGGCAGCAGCTTCCAAGGCTAATAAAGTAATGGGATGCATCAAAAGAGGCATAGATGCTAAATATAAGAACATAGTTTTGCCTCTTTATGAATCACTGGTCAGACCACACCGGTATATAAGAAGGACACAGATGAACTGGAGCAGGTGCAGAGTAGGGCAACAAAGGTCATTAAAGGAATGGGTGGGTTACAGTACCCAGCTTGGGGTTATCTACGCTAGAAAAAAGACGTCTTAGGGGTGATCTGATCCCAATGTACAAATATATGAAGGGACAGTACCAAGATCTTTGTAGTGGTCTTTTTACTCCTAGGTCTGTAACTATGACAAGGGGGCATCCTCTATGCCTAGAGGAAAGAAGATTACACCATCAGCATTGACGTGGGTTCTTTACTTTACGATCCAGGGATTATTCTGATTGCCATTGGAGTCGGGAAGGAATTTTCTCTCTGTGATGGGGCAATTGTCATCTGCCTCATAGGGGTTTTTGCCTTCCCCTAGATTAACACAGTTGGGTTTCCCTAGGTTGAACCTGATGGACTCTTGTCTTTCAACCTTATTTATTTACTAAGTTACTAAGTTAAGTGTTCTTTTGCTCTAAAGTTGTAGCAAGATAGAATTTTTGGATGTCGGGAGGCATGGTGTTAAATTTAAGTTGATTTTTTTTCCTGAAATCAGATGCAATTTGTAACTGATGGACCTGACATGAGGAGGTTAATCCTCTGGATCACAGAGTAGTGCTGACGTACCTTCTCTAAGGAGCGAGGTCTAAGGCTTTCACCACAGCCCGCCACAAGAATAGGCTGCAGGAAACTTCAATCTCGCTACCCTCAGAGAAGGTCCCTGGTGACCACCCACTGATGGTAATGAAGGGGTATAGGAGCCTGGAACTAGATGCTCTTCTTCTGCAGTCATACTTCAAAATATGATGAGAAGGCGCTGTTCAGACTGGAGGTAAGCAAAGAATCAGAAATGGAACAAGATCCAAACAGCTAGAAGGATGCTAGGAAGTGGCAGATAGCCAGGGGGGGCCAGCTCAGAGCAGGAGAGTGTCCATGTGACCAGAAGACAGAGTGACCTGCAGCAGGTAGAGGATAACGGACACGACTGCCTGCCGTTACAAAACTATAAATGATTATTTGTTTTTTGGAGATAAATTGGTTAAATTGGTAATAACAATGTGGACAGTATATCATATAATTGGAAAATTCATCATTTTAACTATGGCTATTCTTGTAGCCCATGTAAGAAATTGATTGGAGAATTTTTCCAGAAGTTGCAAATTTTTGAAATCATGGTCAGGTAGTTCAAATTAAACAATAGTGAACTAGGACAAGTAAGAGAGAGATTACTAGGTATGAAATGGCAGAGTTGTTTTAGTAAATGAGAAGTCTCATAAAAATTTTTATTTAAGTATTGTTTTGCCCCCCAAAAGTCATACAAATCACCAATATACACTACCGTTCAAAAGTTTGGGGTCACATTGAAATGTCCTTATTTTTGAAGGAAAAGCACTGTACTTTTCAATGAAGATAACTTTAAACTAGTCCTAACTTTAAACAAATACAAATACACTCTATACATTGCTAATGTGGTAAATAACTATTCTAGCTGCAAATGTCTGGTTTTTGGTGCAATATCTACATAGGTGTATAGAGGCCAATTTCCAGCAACTATCACTCCAGTATTCTAATGGTACAATGTGTTTGCTCATTGGCTCAGAAGGCTAATTGATTAGAAAACCCTTGTGCAATCATGTTCACACATCTGAAAACAGTCTAGCTTGTTACAGAAGCTACAAAACTGACCTTCCTTTGAGCAGATTGTGTTTCTGGAGCATCACATTTGTGGGGTCAATTAAACGCTCAAAATGGCCAGAAAAAGAGAACTTTCATCGACAGTCGACAGACTCGACAGTCTATTCTTGTTCTTAGAAATGAAGGCTATTCCATGTGAGAAATTGCTAAGAAATTGAAGATTTCCTACAACGGTGTGTACTACTCCCTTCAGAGGACAGCACAAACAGGCTCTAACCAGAGTAGAAAAAGAAGTGGGAGGCCGCGTTGCACAACTAAGCAAGAAGATAAGCACATTAGAGTCTCTAGTTTGAGAAACAGACGCCTCACAGGTCCCCAACTGGCATCTTCATTAAATAGTACCCGCAAAACACCAGTGTCAACATCTACAGTCAAGAGGCGGCTGCAGGATTTTGGCCTTCAGGGCAGAGTGGCAAAGAAAAAGCCATATCTGAGACTGGCCAATAAAATAAAAAGATTAAGATGGGCAAAAGAACACAGACATTGGACAGAGGAAGACTGGAAAAAAGTGTTGTGGACGGATGAATCCAAGTCACAAAGAAGAACGTTTGTGAGACGCAGAACAAATGAAAAGATGCTGGAAGAATGCCTGACGCCATCTGTTAAGCATGGTGGAGGTAATGTGATGGTCTGGGGTTGCTTTGGTGCTGGTAAGGTGGGAGATTTGTACAGGGTAAAAGGGATTCTGAATAAGGAAGGCTATCACTCAATTTTGCAACGCCATGCCATACCAAGTGGACAGCGCTTGATTGGAGCCAATTTCATCCTACAACAGGACAATGACCCTAAACACACCTCCAAATTGTGCAAGAACTATTTGCAGCAGAAGCAGGCAGCTGGTATTCTATCGGTAATGGAGTGGCCAGCGCAGTCACCAGATCTGAACCCCATTGAGCTGTTGTGGGAGCAGCTTAACCGTATGGTACGCCAGAAGTGCCCATCCAACCAATCCAACTTGTGGGAGCTGCTTCTAGAAGCGTGGGGTGCAATTTCTCCAGCTTACCGCAACAGATTAATAGCTAGAATGCCAAAGGTGTGCAATGCTGTAATTATTGCAAAAGGTGGATTCTTTGACGAAAGCAAAGTTTGATGTAAAAACAATGTTATTTTAAATACAAATCATTATTTCTAACCTTGTCAATGTCTTGATTCTATTTTCTATTCATTTCACAACGTATGGTGGTGAATAAGTGTGACTTTTCATGGAAAACACAAAATTGTTTGGGTGACCCCAAACTTTTAAACGGTAGTGTACACTTATTACGGGAAATGCTTATAAAGTGTTTTTTTCTCTTCACTTACTACTGCATCAAGGCTTCACTTCCTGGATAAAATGGTGATGTCACCACCCGACTCCCAGAGCTGTGCGGGCTGTGGCTGCTGGAGAGGATGATGGCAGGGGGACACTGAGGGACACAGGGCACTGGAGGGACACTGAGCATCCCTCTGCCATCATCCTCTCCAGCAGCCACAGCCCGCACAGCTCTGGGAGTCGGGCCGTGACATCACCATGTTATCCAGGAAGTGATGCAGTAGTAAGTGCAGGGAAAAAAGCACTTTATAAGTATTTCCTGTAATAAGTGTATATTGGTGATTTGTATAACTTTTGGGGGGCAATATAATACTTTAATAAACATTTTTGCTGGACTTCTCCTTTAATAAGCAAAGGGATTTTTTTAGCGGAGCTTTTTTGTAGCTTTCATTTTCACTGGCAGTATGTTGGATTTAGAGGGTTTAATTGTGTAGTAAGAGATTGCATTAAATTGGTCCAAGATCATTTGAACTGTGGAAAGAGATGATTTGGGATTAGTACTAGAGATATATTGTCTGCATATAGGCCTACCGTGTATGTTTGATATCTTCAAATTGAATGCCAAAGATATTCTGATGGGAATTAATTTTTCAATGCATAATGTGAATATGTCAGGAGACAGTGGGCAGCCTTAAAGCACTAATCGGAAGGGGACCTAAGACTACTATACATAGTACTACATAGCACCTTTATCAACAAAAATGCATATAGTCTTGGTTAAATTTGTCTCACTGTGGGTAGTATGCAATATTAAAACATGTGTGGCCAGAGTCTGTAAAAATTTTGAGGAATATCTTAGTATTTCATATTCCACAGCCCTGTATGGAGATTGTTGCCATTTACTTTAGTCCCTGTCCCTAGTGGGCTTACAATCTAATTTTCCATATATCAGCCACACACACACACAAGAACAAATTGCATAGGAAACCAATTAACCTATCAGTATGTTTTTAGAGTTTAGGAGGAAACCCACACAAACACGAGGAAAACATAAAAACTTCACGCAGATGTTGCCCTTGGTCAGACTCCAACCCAGGACCCTAGTGCTACAAGGCAACAATAAATTCCCTTTAAAGGGGTATCCTTATGTTAGAACACTATTGCAAATTTACTAAGATATGTCATAATACTTTGATATCAAACTCTGGGACCCCCACCAATAACAAAAATAAAATTAGAGAGCTTTGGCATTTCTCCTGCTCAGTGGCACTTCCAGTCAACTACTCGATTCAAGCGAATGTGGCTGTGCTGTAGTTCTCTGCACCGTGGGTGGCTGGGAGTGTCACTGTATAGGGAAAATCAGTGAAGAGGCCGCAGCTTTAAACATTCTGTGGATTGTGGGGGTATGTATGTGATAGTAGTCAGTTGGCTTTAAGAAATATATAATTTTCGGTATATGAGTCTTCAGAGAGTGTTCTCTCTGACCCTACATGCCTGTAATACTCTATTTTTACTACATAGCTACTGATCACAAACACAAACAAAAGTTCTTTCCCTGGAAACTAAGCCTAAAGAATATAATATTTCAAGTGGGTGATAGCAATTTACTGCTTGTGGTGGATAAGCTCTTTCAGCAATGTTCTTTAAGGCCCCCCTTAAACAGCCAAGTTCAATAGTAATTTTGGAATTACAGCTATTCAGAATTTCCGTGAATAAATATTCCATTTATTTATCAATAGTAGCACCATGCTGTCTTACTGCTGTGTCTAGGTTCTTTGTAGCTTTTTGGAATACTCCTCTTTGCTGCTTCCTCACAGTTGTTCTAGGACGCAAAATGTTACTAGACGTCTACAAAAAGGAAAATGGACTGGTGTTTTGGCACATGGCAGTATCTAGACCAATCTTTACAGATCCTCCATTGTGATGAGCTCATATTAATGTTTTAGTTTTGCAGCTTTTTTAGGGGGAACAAGAAATAAGGGTACATATTATTTATCATGTTGGAAACCTACTTAGGAAGTTACTTTAAGGATGTGTCCAAAAAGTTAAATATAATGCAAATATCTGAAGAATAGCACACCATCCCACAATTGTCATATGGTCCTACCATGTGATACAGCCCTGCTTACCGAAGTGAGAACTGGACAGGTTTGCTAATACTAAAACACTGCACCATTAGGCCAGGTTCACACTATGTAACACATCGGTTGTTCTGTGACCCGGTCATCAGTGAAGTTTATCCCGGACAGTATTGCAGTGCCAGATTGATAAATTTCAATTCTATTGAATTGGGATGCGAGCGCATCTGTGTGCACCCGCATCCCAATTCACCATTGAACACAATGGAGAGTGTGGCCAGAGCCACCTCTGATAGCCCCTGCTAATAGCCCCTATAGCGTCGGGGACGGATGCTGAGGAGGAAGGTTTGTGTTTTAACGTCCTCCTCAGCACCGATTCCGCGCTGTTAGTCAGAGTAAACTCTGTTCCGGATTATCCTTAGGAGCACTGCCACGTCATCCAGCCCAACCCCTCCATTAATAATCAGGGCCCAGGGATACATTTATTATATGCACTGGTAGCTTTCCCTTGCATGTGCTGAATATAAAGAAAAAGCACCTTGTGATCACAGACTTAGACACAACAATTTTTGCAATAACAGAAAAAAGGATTAAAGAAAGCCATAAATATTTTCTGTCAAGGTGGTGGAACTGCTCTCGGAAGTGGTCCAGGTGCCGGTCCCGTTAGACCCTGCAATCTGTCTCCTTGGGCTTTTAGATGAGGAGACCTGGCCCCACCATACCTGTATTTGTGTTAGAGAATCACTTTTCATGGCCCGTAAGACTATAGCTCTAAAGTGGATAGATAGACGACCTCCTAGGATTAGGACATGGATATCCCTGGTGAATAGGGTGGTGGAGTATGAAAGAGTGGTATTCACTCATAGAAAATGTCCTAAGAAATTTGAAAAGGTTTGGGGATTGTGGAGTAATTCTCCGCTTACGGTAACCGCGGATCACGAAGTGAGGATGTAATCAGACTTTCATATGTTTGCTTTCTTTCTGTAACTGGATATAGGTCCATGTTGGGCCGTAAAGTTCGACTGTTCCTTATGTTGATTCATATAATTTGATAATGCACTGTTCCTGTACTATTTTATTTGATGTTTGAGTGACATGTCCATATGATAACAGTGAATTCTTTTAATAAACCGAGTTTAAAAAAAAATATTTTCTGTCAGGACAGGTCAGAGTACACAGGTGATGCAGAGACAGTGCAGCCCTGATGCTGTCCCACGCTCACTGTCCCTGCCTACTTGCCTCAACATATCCCAGGCGTATCCATGTATAGGTGGAACAGGACACAAGACAAATTTGAGACAATTATGAGACAAGGACAATATACACAATGCCAGGTGGTCAGCAAGCTAGGGTCAAACCAGGAGAGGCAGATACTAGTACAAAGTTGCAGGGCAATAAACAAACCAGAGTCCAACAAGACCATAAGGCAAACCAAAAAAAAACTGTGGACAAGAATACAGACCAAATCAGGAGACAAACACATAGTAACACAAGCCAAAGTCAGGAAACTAATAGATCTGAATAGCAAGTCACAGGGTAGGAAGCAAGAATAGGCACACTAAGTATACACTATAGTAGGCATCAGGCATAGTGGGAAACTGAGTTTTAAAGAAAACCAGGATCTGGTCTCAGAGGTAATTGGAGAAGAAAGACAAAGACTTAGACAGGAGGATAGGGCTGTTAATCACCAGCAAAGGCAAGGAGTTAAAGAGTCACTGTCGGTTTTTTTTTTTTTTTTTGCAGAAATCAATAGTCCAGGCAATTTTAAGAAACTTTGTAATTGGGTTTATTAGCCAAATCTGCCATTATCTGCATGTAAAAAGCCTTTTCCCAGGTCCCCCCCTCCTTCCTCTTTTTCATCCACTCCAAAAAATCTGAAAATTGTGACTTGTTGCAGGAGTCGTACCCTGTCTGCTCTAGGGAGAGGGGAGGGGGGAGGAGGAAGGAGGGAGTTAGCCAACAGCAGAAAGCAGATAACAGAGTATTACAGGCACGGAGCTGGGTGCAGCTGTAATCCGAGCTCAGACAGGTCACTGGTGACTGTCACAGGAGATATCCCGTGAGGGATTTGTAGATTAACTCTTTGTTGTCCTGTTTTGGTCTTTTCTTTAGCTCTCTCCATAGGAGAACAACGAAGACAGGGGGGAGAGCTTCAAACTGCTTTTTTATGATAAAAATGCATTTTTCAGATAATAAACCCAATTACAAAGTTTCTTAAAATCGCCTGGACTATTGATTTCTGCAAAAAAAAAAAAATTCACGACAGTGACACTTTAACCATTTAGGTGCTGATAGAAATTACTCCAGAAAAGGCATGGTTGTTAACCGGAATTAAATCAACTAGCCCAAGGCAGAAGCAACCCATACTTACACTAGAAAAATACAGAATCTCCTGTAAGGGTATATTCACACGAACGGTCTCGCAGCGAGATTCTCGCTGCGAGACCGGCAGGTCCTGGCAGTTCCCACAAACTATATACTCGCTGCGGTCTGAACGACCGCAGCGAGTATGTAATTCTGCCGCCCTTAACCCCTTCTGCTCCCGGCCGGCTTCCCCGCTGTAAGCATACATTACCTCTCCTCGCTGCACGGGTCCGGCGTCCTGCTCTCCCATCCGGCCAATCAGTGGCTGCGGCTGGGCAACACACTGATTGGCCGGGCGGAAGAGCAGGACGCCGGACCCGTGCAGCAAGGAGAGGTAATGTATGCTTACAGCGGGGGAGCCGGCCGGGAGCAGAAGGGGTTAAGGGCGGCAGAATTACATACTCGCTGCAGTCGTTCAGACCGCAGCGAGTATATAGTTTGTGGGAACTGCCAGGACCTGCCGGTCTCGCAGCGAGAATCTCGCTGCGAGACCGTTCGTGTGAATATACCCTTACAAAGGATTTCACTGCGGTGCATCCAGGAGAGGTGCAGCGCGGTGGCTGCTTATATGTTCAGTATATCATATATTTGGCAATGCAACAATCATTAAGTAGTCAGATTATTTCAATGTTATTGGCATCTTGTTGCTGACTGGGAAAATATCAGGATGCTAATTCATCACCTATACACAGGGGTACATCAGCATTTAGCAATGTTCAGAGACCCCACAGAGAAAAAAATAAAGCAAGTTCCATGTGTGGACGCTGCAGCTCCATTTGTTCAGGGGACAACTGTCCTCTGTTCTTCGGATAGGTGGTACTCCCACCAATCAGCTATTTATCTCCTATCCTGGGTGTAAGGGATAACATTGCATCTTGGGAAAGACCCTTTTATATATAGTTGCATTTATAAAAACAGATTTTCTGTAAATTCTTTAAGTTACTAAAATTATTTTTTGCAGATAAAGAAAATATTCATCTAAACAAGGTGACAACCATTACATGTAAACCAAGTCTTGGAGAAAAGCAAAAGAGGTGAAATCAGGACATAAACAAAGTCTCTTCAAAGCTTCTCTCTTCACCTTATATGTGTAACAATACTGCACATATGTTGTATTTATAGACTTTTTTTAAATAGTAAGGACTGTCAGATATTCTGTGTTACATTCATGTCAAAGTCAGAGAAGCCGACAGGAAGAGTAGAGGTTAAGACTGGGGAACAGAGAAAGGGAATTGTATTATGGCAAGTGACACCTGGATTTTCCTGTGTCTGCGCTGCACAAGTGCAATAGGAAGAGGAACAAAACTTTCCACTGATAGTATTTGGCGTTTTTTTGTGTGCTTGAGTGGATATTTGCAGGTCCGCTTCTGCCATGAGGCGGAATAAGTATTCCCCCCCAGGCTGCAGATTCTGTGGTCCGGGAAGGGGTGGCATAATCTTCCCCGCTGCTGTCATTTTTAGTTAAGTTTAACTTAACAAAAGTGACAGCAGCCACATCCCCGCTTGGAAGCTGCTCACCTCTATCCCCATGTCCCACCTGGCAGCTCTCATCACTCGCCTCCAATCCTTGCACCTGGGGGAATTAGCTTGACTGGGGCTGTGCTGATGTGAAAGATCAGTGGGGGCAGGTGAGCAGGCTAGGTTTCGCGATGGGAAGGCCATCTGAGGTTTGCCTCAGGCAGCAGAAAACCTTGAATCGGCCCCGGATATTGTTTATATTGTGAAATAATGGAAAGCAAATCTGAACTGTGAGTTGCCAGTTTGTTTAAAGGGATAAGAGACATGCATAATATGAATAGTCTCTGCAGTGTAGAAAGGCAGTATCGGCTGGGTGAACATGTCACACATTGTCCGTTGTGTGAACATGGCCTTAGCATGTAAAAGTTATACATTAGTGTAAACAATTCTCCAACATACTTTCTGGATAGAGCCCTCATGGTGTTTACAAGCCTTGCTTGCAGTCAGTCAATATAAACCATCATTGTTTACTTCCACAGTTACACAGGTACACATCTTGTAACATTTTAACGCTATTTAAACTGTAAGGGTATGTTTACACTAAGTAAATCAGGCGGACTTCCGCGGCGGAACCTTCAGACTCGGAATCCCACCTGTCTCAGTGTTCCTTAGCCTGTCTATGGGAGAGCGTGCGCTCCTCTGCTGCTACGGCTTTCCACTCAAAGAAGTGACATGTCACTTCTTTAAGTGTAAAACGGCAGGAGCTATGGCACACTGAGGGCCCTATTACACCAACAGATTATCTGACAGAATTTTTAAGCCAAAGCCAGGAATGGATTTAAAAAGAGAAAAAATCTCAGTCTTTCCTTTATTGCCTGTTCTCTGTTTATAGTCCAATCCTGGCTTTGGCTCAAAAAAATCTGTCAGATAATCTGTTGGTGTAATAGGGCCCTGAGACAGACGGGATTCAGCTGCGGAATTCTGCCTAATTTACTCAGTGTGAACCTACCCTAAAACTGTGTGTCTATGACATGACATGACAGATTTTTATCCTCTGAAGTAAATAATAAGACATCTTGAATACCTTGAGAAAATATATATCAAAGAATTGTATCTCTTTTCTTTGTACAAGAAAAAAAAACTTTATTTTCTGAAAGCATGCACTACCTATCTAATACTATACATGAGATAAGAATATATGGCTGTTTAGATAAACTGTATGATAAACAGACAAGATCAGCCCAAATAAGTTCTTCAGACAAAGCAAATTCCTTACTTCCTTTGTCCAAATAATAGCTAGTCTTAGTTTACTTCACAAGTTTCTTCTAATAATGAACTCTTTTGCCTCACAGGAAGAGTAAAAACAAAATCAGTGGAAAACACATGTGCAATTTTAGTTTAGTAATATAAAATAATCCATCTTCTTATGGAGCGCATAAAAATATTTGAGACATGTAATATGGGAACACTGCATTTATTTGGCTTTAAATTACACTCCCAAACTAACTTAGGTTTCCATGCATTAAACAAAGTTTTATTGAAATCCTATATTTTATCATGTAGTAAAGCATAAAAAACAGTTGACAGACAACACAGCCTACAGATGTTACTTTGTATACCTAGAAATGTTGACTTTGCCTCATTCACATAGAAATCACTGGTGTTCTTCCTCTTATACTGTTTTGTTTTAAACAACTGTTCGTATATGACTGTTTATAGACGCAATGCTTATTAAAAACTTAATATGGCCAAAAATATAACACCCTTAAACCTCTGTTGATCTTACTACATATCATTGTGTTATATTTGTACTCAGTCCTACATAGGGTGCTAGCCAATGCTTGTTCGTACTGCAATAAAAGGGTGTCCGGGCAGCAGAAGACAGCTGAAGCCTTTTGCTCCCTGGGGCTCACCTCCTGAGATTTCATGTATCTGCAGTAAGCCTTCCAACACATGGAGAGGCAGGGCCTAGTCGCAATCATTGCCTTGCAGGTAAAACTATGCCCACATTTAATGTCCAATAGCTGCACAGTGCCTTTGATATTGCAGCGATACTGTGGAGCTTTTGGAAAGGCAGGCTGTGTTTTGTTTTATCCCACCCTTTTAATTATCTAAATACTCCCCCATTTTCTTAAAAAATTAAGAAACTTTTCAATTGGTTCTATTTACCTTCCTGACTCTGTGTCCCTGATAGGCACTCTGGGCTCTCTGTCATGTTTACACTTAATTGTCTAGGTTCCTGACTACTTCTCTGTGTTATAAATGGTGGTCGTTCTGTTGACTCACTTCCTTCACTGCTCTGAAGGGAGGGGTGGTCAGGGATCTTGGATCTTGGTGAAGAGAGATGTACTTGATCCCCTTTCCAGTCACCTTATGTGCAAACTTCATCGTCACACTGACAGTTCCCAGCCCTTGGAGCTGTCACAACAGGACCTGGCATAGCAGAGCTGAACGGAACAGCAGTGTGCAGAGCAGAAGATCACAGTGCTGCAGACCAGAACAGCCAATGACTGCGGAGCTGTCACCCTCCACCCAAAGCAGAAGTACATGCAGAAGCATGAAAAGGGGTTTTGCAGATGAGAATACCCATTTAAACACAAAATGAAGTAGAATTACTACATACATGACTACTAACTACAGTACCATTAGGGTATATGGATTCAATGTAGATTTTTATGGATATGTTGCAGATTTTCCACTGCCTAGTTTGACACGGAATACACAAAATTGGTTTAGCCATGGATCTGCAGCCTGTATGCTCAAAAATCCACAAAACTTAGCATTTATTGCAGATTGTTACATCCCTATTAAGGTCAAAGTAAAAAATCTTACTGAAAATTTTTCACATAGAATTCCCAAGTTAAGAATCCACAGCATTTATGGAAGCAGCAACGTGGATGAGGTTTAAAAAATATCTTACCAGACACTGCAAAAAATCATACAAACGTTTGTAGCATATATACTAGCGGGGAAATTTTGAAACAATACACCTGATTTCATACATCAGCAAGTATTTTTTTTTCAATTTTATGCTGCCCTCGCAAAGTAAAGTGGCCAGAAAGAGGCATGGCTTCCCGCACACGCCAAATTTACTCCAATTTACACTAGAGCTTATGTTTATTGTAGCTGAAATCTTCATTAGCTTGGAGCTCTAATAGATTTCAAAAGCAAGATGTACAATCAGCTGCTGCAATGCGCCACTAAATAAATCAACTAAATTTGAAGTTGCGTGATTTTACTGAAGACCATCATGTGAAAAAATTATCTTGTATTCTAAAAAAACGGCACCCAGTGAACAAAGAACATGGACCCGATGAAACAAAAGTATTTTCACATGTGGCTTGATCCTTGCTCAGAATGGCACTGATATTGCGTTCACTTCTCATCTCTCCAGGCACTTTCTCTCTGTTTGTCTCACTCGCTTTTTTTTTTCCACATTTCCTGATGAGAACATCAGTGTCTGTTTACAAGTAGTGTCTGCACATTCTGAATAGGCGCTGTCCTCAGCATGAACTCTATCAAAGCAGCCTCCTTCCTTCACCCTAATGATCACCTTTTGTTTCAGCTCCCTAAAACAATTTTTCACCGCCTTTTAAATGTGCCATATGTACCGATCTTGCAACTTACGTTTCACCAATGGAGACATATGTTCCAATTCAGCTTTGATCACAAATGAAGTGAGCTAACAACTGTAATTAAACATGTGAATAGAGTTGGGTGGTCTGCCCTAGCTCTTCTCCCATGGGCTCTTTCCCACATTTCTCAGATACATTAATGTGTAATTGTCTTTGTGCGTTACGCCTTTGACAACCACCAAAGTGTATTGCCTTTTACTTCCACTCTTAAGAAGGGATCAGTAGACAACCGAAAACAACAGAAACCAGACAAGCTAGTTTATCATTATTTAGATATTAAGATGTCAGAGTTTAGTTACTACACTGCCATAGTACCACAGTACACAAGCCTGCTGGCTTCCTGTCTCTGCTCTGGCTGCAACCTCAATACATTCTGAATTCTTGTACATATATGAGGGAACTTCACTTGTTGTTATTGTTTTATACTGTTTGCTACTGAATATATTACTTTTTTGTCACTATTGTTAAACACTATTTTTTAAGATATAAACAACAAAATGTTTCATTATATCAGCATTACATGTACAAGCAGTAAATATATGTATTCAGATGAATTTGATGGCATGCTGTGGGCCATAGTGCCAAATGTGTATTGTATTGTAGCTTAATGTTGCAGATTACAGTGATTAACCTTCTCTACGTATATTTTAGACAGCTATATACAGTTTAATGGTGCGTTCACACCTACAGGATCTGCAGCTGATTTTCTGCAGCAGATTTCATTTAAATAACTGAACACAGCATCAAATCTGCTGCAGATCTGCTGCAGATCCTGTAGGTGTGAACGCA
Organism: Dendropsophus ebraccatus; assembly: GCF_027789765.1. Classification (NCBI taxonomy): domain Eukaryota; kingdom Metazoa; phylum Chordata; class Amphibia; order Anura; family Hylidae; genus Dendropsophus; species Dendropsophus ebraccatus. The sequence continues at coordinate 87,604,297 of NC_091454.1, read as the reverse complement.
CCCTAAATAGAATTATTTAGTTATTTTTATTCCATTTAAAAATTTAATAAAATAATCACAGCTGTTATTTTTTTTTCTTTTTACCACCAATTACAATATCAGCGCAAGTCTTAGAGATGTTCGTTGAAAAAAAGCATATGTACATTATATCAAGCCAATGCTGCCACCTACTGGAAATGTTAAATATAATGAATGCTGCTTGAATTTTTAAAGGGTAACTATAATCTTTAGTGGGCGGCAGGATACGCAGTAAAAAAAACCAGGCATTGTGCTTTTGATGCAGGCGGGCGCCAGATAGGGATTTCTTCCAGCAGCGCAGTTGATTGCATACAATGCAATTGCATTTACTGCGCTGCTGGAAGAAATGTGTATTTGGCGCCCGCCTGCATTAGGAGTGTGGCAGAAGCACAACAGAAGTTTTTTGACAGCGTATCCTTCCACCTGCTAAAGATTATAGTTACGCTTTGAAGTACTAGTTATTGAGTTAAAGAGATATTCCAATCTCAATTTGTTAATCCTATGCTTAGGCTTACCGGAGGGAGCTCAACCCTTGGGATCATCACAAATCCAGAGAACAGGGAAAACTGTCATCAGAATGACTAGTGGGCATCATATGTACAGGGCCAGTGGTCTATTCATTGTCTATGGAGCTGAGGTGGCAGCAGAGAGCACTGTGTCAGACTGGAAAGAATATACCACTTCCTCCAGGACATATAGCAGCTGATAAATACTGGAAGACTGGAGATTTTTAATAGAAGTAAATTACACATCTCTGGTACTTTCTGGCACCAGTTGATTTAAAAGAAAATTTTTTTTTGTTGAACAACCCCTTTAATGATTGCACTGGGTCTCACTCTGGAAAACTCATTGCAATTACGAGATATAGCCACGGAAAAGCACATGCACTGCGGGGCCAGCCAAGAAAACTATAATGGAATATATCAGTCAGATTTAATTGAGAGTCAGAGAAAACAGCGCACTGATGGACACTTCACCTGACTATATTTTAGAATTGCAGAGGTTCATGAGTGATGACATGTCAAAAGTTACTGTTTTTGACAGTAATGCTTTAATGACCAGAACAACTTTTCCCTTTTTTTTTTTTTTTTGCTGGGAATGATTAAATGGGTATTCCCATGTACACAGCTGATCAGTTGGGGTTTGACCACTGGGATTCTCACCAATCACATGGACAGAGGGAAATTACCCTGATTGGAGCTTATTGTGCATACTGAACATTCTCATAAGTAGCAGTCTGACCCCCACCATAAGTTTTGGAGGTGGGAAAAACCCTTTTGAATGATTAAAAGTAAAACTGAAATAGCATTTTCCCACCACTGTTCATCGGTAGAAAAAAGTGAAACTGCAAAAGATCAGCATTTGAATCCAGCTGTCTGGAGAAGGTTGATGCAGCCGGAGGACTGCCTGGAAAACATGAATACAGCCATAGGCATCTTTTCCAGACAGTCCTTGGCTGGATCCACGTTCTCCAGCAGGATTCAAATGCAGATCATTCGGGTTCACAAAGACATATCAGAAGTTTTCATCAGTCGGGGCCTGAGTGTTCAGACCGCAAGCGATCAGGAAAACAAGCCAGGAGAAGTACACACCTAGTTCATTCACTCCAGGCTGTGGAGTGAGGTCTGAGGCCTGTGTCACATGACTTAATGCACGTCTATGGGCCTGGTCTCATAGAGACAGAGCAGGGAGAGGGCTGATCGTTCTAGTGGTCAGTTATGGTCTGAGCATTAATACATTCTCTGAGAAATGTCAAAATCAGGGACCTTCTAGGAACTTTTTTTTTTCCAACTAATGGTCACCATCAGGGCTAGTAAGACTCGTGTGCTCAGTCACAAGTGACCACACAGCCCTGTTTACAGAACAATAAGTAAGTAGGAAAGAGTAAAATGCCAATGACACTTGGGGGGGGGCCTAACTACTATATGGAAGCATGTGGTTAGCCTAAATACTATATGGGAACAAAGAGGTGCACTACCAACTGTATCGGAGCACAAAGGGGGCCTAATTTCTATATGGAACACAGAGAGGTCCTACTACTATATGTTTGCACCGGGGCTTACTACTATATAGGTGTACAGAGAAGCTTAACTACTAAATGGGAGCACAGACTTAGAATAATCACTAAATGGGAGCACAGAAGAGGCTTAACAACTGCAAGGTCGGGTTCAGACTACGGAATTCTCGCGGATAAATTCCGCCGAATTCCGTTGCCTGTATGCGCTCATGGCCGCACGCCTTTCCGCCCGTGCCATAGACACCATTCTATGCACGGGCGGATTCCACATTCCGCCGAAAGAATTGACACATCAATTCTTTTGGCGGATAGCGGAATAAGCCGGCCCATAGAATGGTGTCTATGGAGCCGGCGGAAAGTCGTGCGGCCGTGAGTGTGTTCTAGCGATGGAATTCAGCGGAATTTATCTGGGAGAATTCCGTAGTCTGAACCCGCCCAAGGGAGCACAAAGGGGGTTTAGCTACTATATGAGGACACATAGGGAGCTTAACTACTACATTGGGGACGAAAGGGGGGATAACTATTATATGGAAGCACAGAGGGGACCTTACTACTATAAGGGAGCACGGAGCACTTTTTTTTTCTTCTATGCTTTCCTGGTGCCCAAGAAAGAGGATTAGCAATCTGCACTCCTCCTCAATAGCACTATATGCAACTGCCTACCCCTCTTTCTGACCCTATTTGTATGATTGACAACTGTGTATTCCCGCAAACTGTGACAAGATGGAATATTTATTTTGCCTTTGGTGTAAAAAATTGAATATAAACATTATATACTGCAAAAAAGTAAGGTTGGGTTCACACTGCATTTTTGCAATCCGTTTAACGTATAAATTTTATGGGAAAAACGGATGGAAAAACTGATGCAATTGTGAGTCAATCATTTGGATCCGTTTTTCAATTGACTTCCATTATAAAAAAAAAAAAAAAAATGAATCGAAATGGATGCGTTTTTTTAACGGACACAAAAGTAGTGTTGACTATGTTTTTCTGTCGGTTAAAAGTAAATAATTAAAAACAGATTCGTTGAACACTGCAAAAACGCAATGTGAACCCAGCCTTAGACTTCTGCAATGAAAATAAGTCACAAACCAACCATTGCCATAAATCTAGCCGAGCACAATATTTCTTATGTCCAATAAACTAGTGCAAAGAAGGAAGAACATTAAGAATACTGCAAGACTACGAAAACAAATCCCTAAAATGAAATAAACAAGACAAGAGGGGGGAGAAGATGCATATGTATGAAAGCTAAGAGTTTTAGGGCATTTAAACTTTTAAGTGTTTGTTCTTACATTAATTAAAGATCATATTTTTCCAAATCACTTACCTCAATAGACATTTAAACTAACTTTGCATAGATCAATAGTACAAGCTAATATAAGAAATTATAATTAATGGTTCCACTGTTATCATGCACTTCCCTCTCCCCCTGCCTGCTAAAAAACGTCCTCCACTCTGAAAAATCAACTTAGCAATGACTTTTTTTTACTGCTTACAACCAGATCCATATTTACCGCTAGGTACCTGTGGTCCGGGGCCTAGGGCAGCACCTTGCAGGGGGGCAGCACCAGGGAGCAGGGGGAAGGAAAAACTTTTTCGTTTTTATTTTTCTAGTCTCCCACCTCCCATTCAGACCTGCCAGTAAATCTGGTTTCTATTCAAAATAGTGTGTGTGTGTGTGTGTGTGTGTGTGTGTGGGGGGGGGGGGGGGGGGGGGTATGATGGTATTGGTCAGGTCTGATGTGGCGGTGTCACCCAGTCACAGTATGGTGGTATTGGTCAGGTCTGGTAGTGTTATCCAGTCACAGTATGGCGGTATTGGTGAGGTCTGATATGGTAGTGTCACCCAGTCACAGTATGGTGGTATTGGTGAGGTCTGATATGGCGGTGTCACCCAGTCACAGTATGGTGGTATTGGTCAGGTCTGATGTGGCGGTGTCACCCAGTCACAGTATGGTGGTATTGGTGAGGTCTGATATGGCGGTGTCACCCAGTCACAGTATGGTGGTATTGGTCAGGTCTGATATGGCGGTGTCACCCAGTCACAGTATGGTGGTATTGGTCAGGTCTGGTATGACAGTGTTATCCAGTCACAGTATGGTGGTATTGGTGAGGTCTGATATGGCGGTGTCACCCAGTCACAGTATGGTGGTATTGGTCAGGTCTGATATGGCGGTGTCACCCAGTCACAGTATGGTGGTATTGGTGAGGTCTGATATGGCGGTGTCACCCAGTCACAGTATGGTGGTATTGGTGAGGTCTGATATGGCGGTGTCACCCAGTCACAGTATGGTGGTATTGGTCAGGTCTGGTATGACAGTGTTATCCAGTCACAGTATGGTGGTATTGGTGAGGTCTGATATGGTAGTGTTATCCAGTCACAGTATGGTGGTATTGGTCAGGTCTGGTATGGCGGTGTTATCCAGTCACAATATGGTGGTATTGGTAAGGTCTGGTGTGGCGGTGTTATCTAGTCACAATATGGTGGTATTGGTCAGGTTTGGTATGGATGTGGTAAATGTGACACCTGGAGCTGTTACCTACCAGTCTACCAATCCTGTGGTGAGAATTCTGTCAGACAATATGGAGACAGCCCTAATTATTGATTCAATGTGGACATTTATGTTTTAGGCAGTTAAAAACCATGAAAAACGCAATAAAGACAATGTTTCTACATGTAGAGAAATACATGTGGCTGAAACCACGCTCCCATTTCTTCCCCAGTAGTCATGTGCTGTTACCTGGATTATTGGCCATACACCTATTGGTTACCACAAGAGGGTATGGCATCTGCTGCATGTGGTGACGTACAGTAAATGTGGGTTTGCGGCATAAAACGGACTAGATATCAATATCATGCTTGGAAACTAGAAAATCATAATGGTAATTAGTGAGTGAAGATGGGGGTGTCTGTAGGTTTAGTGCCTAGGGGAGAAGCAGCTGGTAATACAGCCCTAACTACAACTTGTCGTTCTGGGAGAACTGAAAATGACAGATTTATACAGGATAAATAATGGCTATACTGTATATAGTGCTGGTTCTCAAGATCACACAGGGCAGCTTGAAATGACGCTAGGGCAACACAGCAAATCCTAGTTGAGTGTCCAGGAATTACCATGTTGGGCTGTCTGGTTGTACGACTCCATCACTCATAGAAGTGAATAGGGTCACGTTGTGACTGGCCAGCAGCTGTGATCATTACCCCACACTGGCAAAAATTCCATCCTGATACAATTCGGTCAAAAAGCAACTAAAGCTAATGCTTTGGCTGTCAAGGCATGATGGGAATTGTAGTTTTGAAACAGCTGTGGGCCATAGGTTTCCCATCCCTGATTTACAGGATCAACAATATTGATTTCCTAGTATTAGAGATGAGCAAATTTACAGTAGGAATAAAGCAAAGTGCATTCTGCTCATCAGGCTGTGGGCTTTAAAGTCTGATCCGCTCTGTGACGATCCTCTCCGGGTGAGGGGAAAAGATGGATCCAGTCCTGGGAAACTTTCCCCTTTAAATGCCTTATGTAGGACCTTTTCTATTTCTTAAAGGGGTACTCCAGGAAAAAAAAATTCTGTCAAATCAATAGGTGTCAGAAAGTTATATCGATTTGTAATTTACTTCTATTTAAAAATCTCCAGTCTTTCATTAGTGCTGCTGTATGTCCTTCAGGAAGTGGTGTATTCTTTCCAGTCTGACACAGTGCTCTCTACTGCCACCTCTGTCCATGTCAGAAACTGTCTAGAGCAGTAGCAAATCCCCATAGAAAACTGCTCTGCACAGTTCCTGACATGGACAGAGGTGGCAGCAGAGAGAACTGTGTCAGACTGGAAAGAATACACTACTTCCTGCAGGACATACAGCTCATAAGCACTGGAAGACTTGAGATTTTTAAACAGAAGTAAATCACAAATCTATATAACTTTTTGAAACCAGTTGATTTGAAAGAAAAATATTTTTGCTGGATAACCCCTTTAAGGTAAAAACTGGCATCAATCAATGCCCATGAGCGACAAGATGATCCTGTATGTAAGAAGTTATCTTAGTTTGATCTTTGTTTTTAATCCTCAAGAAATCACATTACATTGAAATGCATGAGACAAGTATTTATGTTCCCAGCAAAACTTCACATTTCACAACCTTATAGAAAAGGTCTAATTGGCCAAAGAACATCAAGGTATGGAGAGCTACCAAAGAAAAGATCTTGATTGAAAGCATCCTGCATGAATTGAAGTCAAATACAAAGCATCTGGAAATCCAGCAAATAAACATTAACAGTAACACACTATCTCTAGAATAGATCAATAAAATGTCATAACCATGCTGAGAAAAGTAATGAAATTTCAAGACGGTGAAATCAAGACATCTGAAGTGCATTAACATATTTTCTCATTTGTTCTACTTCAATACAAATGAGCATTTAAGAAAGAATCTGGTTTTTCCAAAACTTGGTTTGTGTGTTTCATTAAATGCTGACTGGTAATGGAGACCAGTAAAGCATTACATTCCTGCTTGCACAGGTCAATGTTTGTGTTTTACAGACTTTTTATAAGGTACAAAAAGAGGTATTAATCCCTGTTCTAGCTTGAAAGATACAAGATAAGATGATGTAAAATGACTGTTTCGTTTCTTGCTTTTCTGATCTGATGCCAGAACTTTTTGGGCTTCGATTAACCATAGGCTAAATGACCAAACTGGTCTTACAACATTTTTTTGGGGGCGAAAAAATGCAATAAAATTGTCAAAGCAACTACCGCTATGAAAATTATTATTTCAGGGGTTGTCTCAGTAGAGACATTCATCACATTGCTAACAATTTAACACTGGTGATATAATTCGGAAATATGCTCAGCATATAGATGTATGTAAAGTATAAGATGTATGTAAAGAACGCTTAGGCTTCCCCTTTGAATTTTTCAGGCTCAAAAAAAAAAAAAAAAATGCACCCAAAAAACCCTGCTGTTTTTTCATCATCTGATTTCAGGATTTTTTTTTAAATCACCTGAATTCACCTTTGGGCTATGTTCCCACACAGTATTTTTGGTCAGTATTTTGCAACCAAAACCAGGAGTGGATTAAAAGCACAGAAAGGTTATGTTCACACACTGTTAAAATTGAGTGGATGCAATTTAATGGCAAACGATTGCAATTATTTTAAAATAACGTCCCTTATTTGCTGTTAATTGGCGGCCATCCACTAAATTTCAACAGTGTGTGAACATAACCTTTCTGTGCTTTTAATCCACTCCTGGTTTTGGTTGCAAAATACTGAGCAAAAATACTGTGTGAACATAACCTTTTTCTGAAAAAAAAAAAAAGTAATCACTGAACTCAAGGAGAACAGCGAAATAAATTCCAATGAAGTACTCAATCAAGAGTCTCCACTGATGCCCCCAAAAATTTAAATATGCAAAACAAGAGTCCGTGGAGCCTCAGTTACGAGTCTCAAAACACGGGATAGCCAGATATCTTTAGCCTGTTGCCAACGAGGTGCCTCCATGATGGGGAGAGCACCACACCACCCTGATAAATAACCCCTTAAGTCCCACTCGGTTGCGAGTATTGGAACATAGACAGGGAAACAACAGGGTGGCCCCTTTTGTCAATGTCTAACTCAAGGTGCGAGTATTGCGATCATGACAAGGGCTTGCAAAGGCAGGCTTCCACCCACAGACAGCCGTTTCGGGGTTTTTGCCCCTCGTCAGTGTGGGGTAGGATTCTGGCTAGTTGGGGCAATGAAAAATCAACCAACTTAAGGGGACTTAAGGGGTTATTTATCAGGGTGGTGTGGTGCTCTCCCCATCATGGAGGCACCCCGTTGGCAACAGGCTAGAGATATCTGGCTATCCCGTGTTTTGAGACTCGTAACTGAGGCTCCACGGACTCTTGTTTTGCATATTTAAATTTTTGGTGGCATCAGTGGAGACTCTTGATTGAGTACTTCATTGGAATTTATTTCGCTGTTCTCCTTGAGTTCAGTGATTACTGTGTTTTGTTGGTTGATTTTTCATTGCCCCAACTAGCCAGAATCCTACCCCACACTGACGAGGGGCAAAAACCCCGAAACGGCTGTCTGTGGGTGGAAGCCTGCCTTTGCAAGCCCTTGTCATGATCGCAATACTCGCACCTTGAGTTAGACATTGACAAAAGGGGCCACCCTGTTGTTTCCCTGTCTATGTTCCAATACTCGCAACCGAGTGGGACTTAAGGGGTTATTTATCAGGGTGGTGTGGTGCTCTCCCCATCATGGAGGCACCCCGTTGGCAACAGGCTAGAGATATCTGGCTATCCCGTGTTTTGAGACTCGTAACTGAGGCTCCACGGACTCTTGTTTTGCAAAAAGAAATTCTATATAAATTTGGTATTTCATAGTGGTTAAAACCTTTAAAATAGTGTTGTCTAGTCAATTATACTGTATAGTAAACTATGTAAAATCACAAAAAAAATGTGGAAATTGTGTTTTACCTTGACCCTCCCTCCTCTCAAAAAAAAGTCATAAGTTATTTAGTACATATAAACCCCAAAATGGCATAATTTAGACACAGAATTTACACAGAAAGATTATCTGACAGATAATCTGCCAAAGAGTTGAAGCCAAAGCCAGAAACAGACTGTAAACAGAGATCAGGTCATAAAGGAAAGACTGAGATTTCTCCTCTTTTCAAATCCATTCCTGCCTTTGGCTTCAAATCTTTGGCAGGTAATCTGTCAAATAATCGTTCTGTGTAAATGGATGCTAAAATTACAAGCATTGCCCTCAAAAGTCAATGAAAAATAGAAGGTGAGTGATAAAAATAAAAGATACCAAAATGACTATTCTAAGGGTCCATTTACACAGAAAGATTAGCTGACAGATTAATCTGCCAAAGACATGAAGCCAAAGCCAGTAATGGATTTGAAAAGATGAGAAATCTCAGTCTTTTCTTTATGACCTGATCTCTGTTTATAGTCTGTTTCTGGCTTTGTCTTCAAATGTTTGGCAGATAATCTGTCAAATAATCTTTCTGTGTTAATGGACCCTTACTGGTCTCCATACACTTTCAATAACTGATTGCCAAATGATTGTCTGGCTGTCAATTATCTCTCCTGGCTGTTTAGTACAGCCGAGCAGCTCTCACTGCTGCTTTTCTCTCCCAAAACAAAGGAGTTAGGCAGGGATTTTCCACTACGTCCAACCCCAATCTTGGTGGTTGTTTAACTGAGCCCCATACAACTACGCTAAGAGCTAGGGATGGTCCGAACCTGCCGAGGTTCGGGTTCGTATGAACCTGAACTCTCTGCGTCTGATTCCCGCTGTCTGCCCACTCCGTGGAGAGGGTGGATACAGCCAGAGGACCGCCTGAAAAAAAAAAAAGGGATACAGCCATAGCCATAGGCTGTATCCCAGTTTTCCAGGCGGTCCTCAGGCTGTATCCACCCTCTCCACGGAGCGGGCAGACAGCAGTAATCATTGCCGAGAGTTCAGGTTCATACGAACCCGAACCTCGGCAGGTTCGGACCATCCCTACTAAGAGCCTAAGGTGTATGGGGACCTGAAGGGGTTAAATGTAACTAAAGTAACTCAGTACTACTTTGCAATACAGACAAAGCATGAACTGACTGGATGAGTCCCAGTGCACTAGCAATGATGCTATAGCATATACAGAGGAAAGATCTCATATGCTTTAAACAAAACATAAAAGGTTTCAGGTGCTGCTCACATGTGGATACCATTCCACAAGATGAAAGTCCTAACTGTGTAAGCAACATACTGCAGACCTTCAGCAACCGAAGCTGCAGATAAAAAAAAAAGTCAAAGTTAAATAAATGGAAGATACGGACCATAAGTATAGAAGTGTTACATATAGGGGGCTAGTACTAAATATAAAGGGGCGAAACATGATCCGTTATCCATTTACGCTGCAATTCTACTTTTGTATTTTAACAATTTTGTATCTTAAGCAATTGCTTAAGCAATTCCCCTAAAATAATGCTTACATGAGAACTAAAACTTTTTTTCTGGTCTGAGATTTGCTGCAAAAGTTGGTGTAAAAATTGTAGAAAAGTTCCAGATTCCACTTAGTAAAATTAAAAACCAGTCAATCAAATGTGTAGTTGTTCAGGCTTTACACCCTGCCCTATGCCCAGATATGACCCCCCCCCCCCCCCCCAAAAAAAAAGGGAATATAAATATGTAATTCTAAATGATCTGTCAAATACTGTGAAACATTTCCAAAGAAAAAAAAAACCACAACAAAGTGGTCACTATGCATAATGTACGGTACGATCCATTCATGTGAACATAAATGGCCTGGATATCTTTTCGGAGAGGTTTTACTAGAACATAATTTCAGTGCACTGTACTCAGGGCACAAATTAAAACATTATACCAGTAAGTACCACCTTCATAACATTGATGGACCACTACCCATAACTTTAGGCTGTGTTCACACATACCTCATTCACAGCGGATTTTACTCTGCAAGTCAAATCTGCTGCGATATGCGGTACAGTTATGTCCTATGGCTCTACATTCTCACTGCGGATTGAAAAGTGTTCCCGTCTGCTTCTCTGACTCAGACGTCCCGCTCAATCTGTGCGTTACGGCACGGTAGTGACCTGGGAGCCAGAGTAGCAGGCGGTAGCGCAGGCAGGTAATGTATTATCTTGTATTATCTGGTAAATGGTTAGTTAAATAGGATGTGGCTTCATTCTCACAGCGGATTAAAAATCTGCTGCAAGAATGCAGAGCCATAGGTCAGTGTCTGCGACCTAGATGGACTTACATTGAGGCCACAGAAGCCAACATTTTACCCAGATTTGCATCTCTGCGTGCCAATGCAATATCCGACGCATGCTTTTGGATCCTCTTCCTTAATTGTTGACTGGTCTGTCCCACATAAATCTTCATGCAGGGGCACATGATTGCATAAACCACGTTTGTTGTTTTGCAGTTAATATACTGTATAAGTATTCAGTATAGTAAGTCGATAGTATTCACCCGTCCCTGGATTACAAAAAGGTCCTAGAAGGGACCATCAAACGACAGGTAACACGGTCACCACATAGGAAGGATCCTCTCACCAAGTGCAGAAGTGATACCCCTACACCAACAAATCTGTGCAAGGGACAGCTGAAAAGATTGTGTTCCGCTGTTCAGGCATATTCTTTGCAATTTAAGATACAATTATGAGTTATGATATTTATACAGCACATAGAATGCATTTTTCTCTTCCAGTTGTAGCCCATTGCTACTGAATCCAAAGTGAACCAAACATATATATTTATATGAAACCATCTGCAACCACTGATGGTTTATATCAGGGATGGGGAACCTATGGTCTTTCTGCTGTTGGCTTTCTAGGCATGATGGGAATTGTAGATATGCAACAACAAGGAGTACCAAAGGTCCCCAATCCCTGATTTATATTCTCTATGAAAGCCAGACCCAGGCTGTACAAAAAAAAATAATATTTTAAGGGCCCACAAACCACACATACAGCATCAATGTAACACAACATCAAATCTGCAACAATGTGCTGCGCATCCAGTACATGTGAATGGACCCTAAAAAAGCATTCTTGCAGATAGTCACTTGAAAAGGCATGACAGATGTGATCCAGACATGCACTTGTTTTGCTGCAATCACTTTGCAGGTTTAAGAGCATGTATGTGTAAAATGAAATACAGGGTTTGCAGTACAAACAAAGTGAATCGCTTTGTTAGCTCGGCAATCTGCTTACCAGCCGGCAGCCTCCGAAGTCCATGCTGATCCGTCCCGGGTGGCTGGAAAAGCTGGATCATGTCCTAGAATTGTCCCAGGACTGGATCCAGCTTTTCCAGACACCCGGGGTGGAGCGGCACAGAGCAGCATGGACTTCAAAAGTGGCAGTCTAATAAGAAGATAGACGAGCTAACAAAGCGATTCACAATCATTGTGCTGTAAATTCGCTGATCTCTAATCCCAACAATAAAGGAGACTATTAAGAAATGGAAATTAATACAGCAGTATACACCTATATTGCTGGTCAGTGTGTATATATATAATTTTATAAACGCCTCCTGCCACCCTGTTATTGTGAGTGTGCATCAATTTACATAAAGAGAAAGAAGTGGGAGGAATCCACAGAGGTTATTTCTGTGATTGTAAATGGTCTTGAAATCTACATGCCCACCTGGACTAGGGAAGTAACAACAAGAAAGCTTTTCAACCTTACAGTAAACTCTACTATGAAGGAAAATACAAAGCCACCGTTATTTGTTTTATTTTGTAGTTTTGAAAACCCGATCAAGTTCAGACAGAGAAGAAGGGTTGGACGTTCAATTAGAATTCCATCAACACATAGACTATGAAAGAAACTAAACTCAAGGTAATTCCGTTTTTGAAATAGGAGAGTTTCTCCTAGCTTCTCAAAAAGTGTGCACATTTTTTCATCTCCAGTTGCTCTGCTTCAGATGTTTTCTACGAATACTATATACAGTCACTTAGTATATAATTCTATAACTTTTTACCAAGCCAGTCCTTTTGTGTTTTTAGATTTTCCCTTCTTTTTTCCACGCTGAGCCTTCAGCTTCTTTGTTTGTCTCTGGTTCATCCACACAGGGTACTGTCCATGCTGATCTAGGAGACTTTTCTTGTTTCGTTTTACATCAGTTTCCATCTTCATGGTGTCACCTACACGAACGTCATAGGGAACAGACAGGTCACAAGAAAGTGATTCCAGGCCATAAACAAAAAAAAAACTTCTATTATCCTCAATGATTTTTTTTTAAATTCATTTACACATCAGCTTGAAAAAAATATTCCTACTAATACATAGACCCAGATACAAACAATGTTACATTTAGCACCTAATTTAAAGGGGTTATCCAGTGCTACAAAAACATGGCCACATTCTTCCAGAGACAGACCTATTCTTGTCTCCAGCTTGGGCAGGCTTTGTTGTTCAGTTCCTTTGAAGGGAATGGAGCTTAATTGCAAACCGTACCTGAACTGGAGACAAGAGTCGTGTTGTCTCTGAAACAAAGTAGCCATGTTTTTATAGCACTGGATAACCCCTTTAAATTAGGTGCTAAATGTTCAGATGCCAACTGATGAGCAGAACAAACCTAGAGAAACATGTGATACTAAACTCTCCTCTCCCTGCTGTGTGTCTATGTGACCTGGATGGCTGCAAAAGAACATGTCAAGGACAGACTTTTTTAGGTTCCTTTACGGGATCGGCCAGGGTCTCAACACTGGGACCTGACTTAAGAACTCTCTATAACATATCAAAAGGTTTTTATGTTAATGACAGGTAAACTTTAAAGGGAACCAATTACACTAAAATAGGCTATAAAGCTAAGGAAACGTGCTGGTAGATCAGCCAGCATGCTTCCTAACCATCCCCCTGTCCCCTCCGTCCCCTGTACATAGAGCCGGCAAAGTTAGTTTATTAGTCTCCCGGGCTCTATGCAAATTACCTTGTAAGTAGTCACGGTGGGCGGGCGGCTTCTTCAAGTAGTCACGGTGGGCGGGTGTCTTCGTCAAGTAGTCACTGTCCTGGGCCGGCTCCGGCGCTGTTATCACGCCCCTCTGGGCGTGTGTAGAAAGCGCCGCACGGTGACGTTATTAGGGGGGCCGGCATTGCACGTCGGCCTGACCAACATCTTTACTAAACTGCGCATGCGCAGTGCAGCCGGAGAAGACGCTGCAGTACTGCGCCTGCGCGGCCTAGTACAGCAGCGGCGTCACCCACAGTACTGCGCATGCGCAGCTTAGTGATGACGTCGGCCAGGCCGACGTGCAATGCCGCCCCCCCCCCTAATGACGTCACCATGCAGCGCTTTCTACACACGCCCAGAGGGGCGTGATTACAGCGCCGGAGCCGGCCCAGGACAGTGACTACTTGACGAAGACACATGCCCACCGTGACTACTTGAAGAAGCCGCCCGCCCACCGTGACTACTTACAAGGTAATTTGCATAGAGCCAGGGAAGCTAATAAACTAACTTTGCCGGCTCTATGTACAGGGGACGGAGGGGACAGGGGGATGGTTAGGAAGCGTGCTGGCTGATCTACCAGCACGTTTCCTTAGCTTTATAGCCTATTTTAGTGTGATTGGTTCCCTTTAAAAAACAGCCTTCTATAGGGGTGATCTTTTCACAGAAAGTTTGTAATCAGAACATCTTCCTTTGGTGATAAGGATCAAGTTCATTTTTTTTTAATTCCTTAGTAAAAGAACAATAAAATAGAAGAACAAAATCGGTATTGAAGATTATAACATGCTATGTGGTAGATCACTACCTAGAAGGAACACGGCTAAATATCTTACAATATTTGTTTTGCAATTTACAACACTGGAGACTGCCCAGAAAATGTCAGCTGAAATTCTCCAGAGGGGCAGCGGGATCACTGCACACACAGCATGCCCGGCACCCACACAGGGAAATAAATTGGTCTTCTGCACAGATGAAAACCGATACCGTAAAAACAAAAAGTCTTCAAATAGGCAGAATGGTTTGTGTGCCAGGATCTCCCACCACCTCTCCGTCTGCAGACAATCATGTGTATTAAATTCAAAACGAAAAATTCCTCTGTGAAAAGGAAATGTATTACAGATATTTTAAGATACCTTTAAAGTCTGATCACACAGCTGATCCAGACCTTTAGAAATAGTTGTAGAACTGTGCCAATATTCACTTCTGTAACCCCCCCTCCCCTCTAAACAGTCTTTTCTTAATTTAGATACTTGGCTGAAAGGTAAACTCTACTTTTTGACATTTACAAAAGTCTGCAAGGAAAGTTTATCAAAAGCAGCAGGTCACTTTGCTTTACTTGTTCATCTTAGGCTTAGCTTGCATCACTTGTGGTGAGCAAAACTAGTATATTTTATACATCGGCATACCGACACTAGTCAGCCAGAACTGTAAAACCACCAGTCTAATATGGTGTGGGTGCCGTTTGTGCCACAGGTACGCCACACCCGCAGAGGTTAAGAGTAGCAATGCAACAAAATGGGACTTAACTACAGCAATGTCCCTCCTCAGCCGCTGACTAGCTAAGTGCACAAACTTTCAGAACAGACCTGGACCGGATTGATGAAGATAAAAGACTGAAGGGTAAGTATAGCTTGGAGACCAGAATTAAAGAAGTTATGCAGTGTTAGAAATACATGCCCACTTTCTTCCATAGACGACACGACTCTTGTCTCCAGTTCAGGTGTGGTTTGCAGTTAAAGGGGTAGTCCACCCAAAAATTTTTTCTTTCAAATCAACTGCTGCCATGAAGTGACAGAGATTTGTAATTTACTTCTATTAAAAAATCTCAAGCCTTCCAGTACTTATCAGCTGCTGTATGCCCAACAGGAAGTTGTATTATTTCCAGTCTGGAGAGCAGGAGGGGTTTTCTATGGGGATTTGCTCCTGCTTTGGACAGTTCCTGACATGGACAGAGGAGGCAACAGAGAGCACTGGGTCAGACAGGAAAGAAAACACCACTTCCTGCTGGACATACAGCAGCTAATAAGTACTGGAAGACTTAAGATTTTTTAATAGAAGTGAATTACAAATCTCTGGCACTTTATGGCACCAGTTGATTTGAAAGAAAAAAATTTTGGGTGGACTACCCCTTTAAGATCCATTTACTTAAATGTAACAGAGTTGCAAGATCTACCCCCAAACTGGAGACAAGAGTCGTGCTGTCTCTGGAAGAAAGCGGCAATGTTTTTTTTAACACTGGATAACCCATTTAATGGTGCTGTAGCCAAGAATTTAACAACTGCTATGGTTAGTGTCTATTGGAAAGAAAATTTAAGCTGTCAGCTGACAACTGTCAGTTTAGGCCATCAGACCTACAGTCAGCAGTTGCAGATATAGAAGAGATACAAAAAGGCATCCATACCATGCCAAGATTTTTTGACTGAACCCAAAGTATGTAAAGAAGTCAGTGAAAGGTGGAGGAGGAAGTGTCAGGGACTGGGGTATGTTTTCTGTAGCAGGAGTTGGACCTCTCATACAGCTACATGGTAGATTGAATACAGGTGTGTATGAGAACCTTCAACAACACATGGTTCCTTCCTTGCATTCCTGAATCAATCAGCAATTTTCACGCAGGACAATATTCAGCAAAATGACAGATAATCTTACTGTGTAAATGGACCCTTAAGAAATTCCATTGAAAACAATTATACAATAAAATTACAATAAAATAAGAAAAGCTCTTGAAAAAATCCTTAGTGCCAAAGTTATGGCCAAGAAATAACAGCAGAACAGTGTGAGACCATTGATGTCCTGTGGCTGCAGATGTGCTAAAGTCATTCAAAGCAAAGGCCTGTACACATCCTACTGATTGGTGATCGGTGTAAGGTCATTGCTATTCTCTTATTATAATTATCAAGCTTTTAGCAAAATAAAAGGTTTTATGTTGATATGCTGTACTTTGGTTATTTTGTACCCCTGGTGTAGCCCTTGCAAAAAAAATCCTTTAAGGGTGCCTTCACACCTAGCGACTCGCAGCGTAAATTACGCTGCGCGTCTGGTAGGTCTTGGCAGATCACTTTCACTACATACACGCAGCGGTCTGAACGACCGCTGCGTGTATGTAATTCTGCCGGCCCCTTAACCCCTTCAGCTGCCGCCCGGCTCCTGCTCCGCTCTATATACATTACCTCTCCTCGCTGCACGGGTCCCAGAGTACTGCCCTCCCGCCCGGCCAATCAGTGTGTTGCCCTGCCGCAGCCACTGATTGGCCAGGTGGGAGAGCAGTACGCCAGGACCAGTGTAGCGAAGAGAGGTAATGTATACAGCGGAGTGGGAGCGGGAGCCGGGTGGCAGCAGAAGGGGTTAAGGGGCCGGCAGAATTACATACACGCAGCGGCCGTTCAGACAGTTGCGTGTATGTAGTGAAAGTGATCTGCCAGGACCTGACAGACTTGCAGCGTAATTTACGCTGCGAGTCGCTAGGTGTGAAGGCACCCTTTATGTTCATCAATGTAGAATACATAATTTTTGAAAAAATCCAGTGTTCACGCATTCTTCTCTAACTTTGATCGCCAGTGTATACTCTGACTTCAGAAAGAAAAAAAAACCCACAAAGAGGAGCATTAGAACACATCAGTGCTGGGCTGGCTCTATTACACAGAAAGATTATAGCGCAGAATATCGTTATATAATTCAAGTTTAAGTGATAATCTTTCGGTATGTATGCAGGCAATGATCAAACGACTAACAAAAATTTGTTCATATGTCGTTGATAGCATCTTTTGAGCTGATGATAAAATCATTGTTGATACTTTGCTAATCTTTCGGTCTATGTACACACTGTTCGTTTGTTGTTATGATCGTGAATATATTAGAGTATACAAATGATCATAATTATGATCTTAACTAACGACTATTGTTCTGTGTATTATGGTGAATGATTTCAGGTCATTTGCAATTGTTTACTGCAGAAAACAAAAAGATGCTTTGTATAATAGGACCCAAACTGTGACAGATGGGACCTAGGCATAGCTAACAATTTTTTCACCAGCCTTAATGGTGCGTTTACACAAAGAGATTTATCGGACAGATTTTTTACGCCAAAGCCAGGAATGGATTTGAAACAAGGAGAAATCTCAGTCTTTCCTTTATGACCTGTTCCCTTTTTTTAGTCAATTCCTGGCTTTGGCTTCAATATTCTGTCAGATAAATTTGTCTGTGTAAACAAACCATTACTCTTCTATCCAACAGCTGAACAGACAGGTAGTATGCACACCCAGCTTAACAATTTTGGTTAAGTGCACCATGTAAGGGTAAGTTCACATAGGATATGCAGGTAAGATCCGCTGAACTGCAGATCTGCGCAATAGAGTTCATACCTTTGAATGCACAGGGTAAAATTTGCATATCTGGTGGGAAGATCTGCTTATCCAATACATACCAGGGATAGTTTAAGCTACCAAAATTAATTTTCTATGCTAATAACAACTAACAGGTACAAAATAAAGTAACCAAGTTTATGCAATACCAAAATATTACCTGCGAAGTGTCTACTAATGAAAAAACATACACACAAATAAATATAAATATGTGTGTGTTTATATATACACATAAACAATACACAAAGAACCCTCACCTTCTGCAGGTTCAACTTCCATAGCAGCCTTCTCCTTCACTTTCTTGGCTGTCACCACAGTTGTAATTTCTTTCACATCATCCATCAACACATCTGCATTTGCTTTGGCTAAAACATTTTTTAAGTGGGCAAGTTCTTTTGGTGCATTCTTCTTCCTCTTCTCAGCCCGCATCTTCCTCTTCCATTTGCTTCTAATACTTTTAGCCATTTTAACTAGAATAGAAAATGCATGGTCAACATTTAGAATTTTAAAGCACACGTGTGGCATCTGCCTGGGCCACAAGCATCACAGCCGCTCTGATTCAGGATAACAATGCCTCCTTATGAATATTGATCCGCAACTCTGCAGTGACTGTCCCAGCCAGTGACTGGCTGAATGGCTTGTCACTTCAGAGACAAGTTGTACCGGTGGCTGCGGGGAGAGTCAAAAGGTAATGTATGAACTTTATTACTTTCTTTACACAGTCATCAACTATCTGCCGTGCATTGTTATTCCATGTTGCAATGTGCGCCCGGTGGCTAAATGATTTTAGGTCAGGCCAAAAAGACACGATCAGCCACTTTCAATGAACTGAAGTGGAGAGTAACTTTAAAGGGGTAGTCCACCAAAAAAAATTTTCTTTCAAATCAACTGCTGCCATGAAGTGCCAGAGATTTGTAATTTACTTCTATTAAAAAATCTCAAGCCTTCCAGTACTTATCAGCTGCTGTATGCCCAACAGGAAGTTGTATTATTTCCAGTCTAGAGAGCAGGAGAGGTTTTCTATGGGGATTTGCTACTGCTCTGGACAGTTCCTGACATGGACAGAGGTGGCAGCAGAGAGCACTGTGTCAGACTGGAAAGAAAACACCACTTCCTGCTGGACACACAGCAGCTGATAAGTACTGGAAGACTTAAGATTTTTTAATAGAAGTGAATTACAAATCTCTGGCACTTTATGGCACCAGTTGATTTGAAAGAAATTTTTTTTGGGTGGACTACCCCTTTAAGGTCAGGCCCAAAAGACACGATTAACCGATGATCCCTGTCACCATTACACGGATTTATAATCTGCTGAATCGGCCTGATTTGGCAGATTATCATTCCATGTAATAGGGCCCATACTTCCATCTGCTCTCCTAGTGTACCAAAATCCATAATTTGACTGATTAGGTTGACTGATTAGGTTGAAGCCATGCATCAAGAACTAGCAGTACTCCCTCTGCCGGATATTACATAATCTGTGTAATGGAAAATGGATCCTCTCGTATGACTAATAGGATCATGTTGTGTAATCTTAAAGGGGTTATCCAGCGCTACAAAAACATGGCCACTTTTCCCCATACTGTTGTCTCCAGTCCAGGTGTGGTTTGCAATTAAGCTCCATTTACTTCAATGGAACTGAGTTTCAAAACCCCACCCAGTCTGGAGACAACAGTAGGGGGAAAGTGGCCATGTTTTTGTAGCGCTGGATAACCCCTTTAACCCATACAACATCATCATACACACATCCATATTAGAGAGTAATGGTCCTTCTACACGGAACGATTTATCGTTCGTTTTTGCACAATAAAGATCGAATTCGAACGATAATTGTACGTCAAAACGCAGCGAACGATCAAACGACGAGCGAGAAATCGTTCATTATGATCTTTCAACATGTTCTTAAATTATCGTTGGTTGTTCGCAAAAAATTTGCAGATCGTTCAGTGTAAACAGTCTTTTAACGATTTCACCTATGTGTGAGATAGCCTTAAGCGATCGCAAAACGATTTTTCCGTACGATGTATCGTTCCATCTAAATACTGATCGTTATAAAAAAAACATTCATTCAAAATCGTTAAATCGTGCGATCGGGCAAATTATCGTTCCGTGTAAAAGGACCATAATTTACAAATTGGTACGAGAATAAATAGTTGCTGTTGCAGACGCATATATGGTTTTTTTCTCACCAATTCCTACAGTATCTGTTCATCCAAGAATAAATGTGACCGGAGTGATCCTTTGGATACCCTACTATCTCCCACTGAGATTAGTAGAAAGGAGGCCACAGATACATGTCTATAATGTCCAATGGTCTAGGAGACAGCTATGCTGATGATGATGCTGCTCCCCTCCAGTAATGTAATGTATACAGTGCAGCCCATACCTGCGGATCACACAGCCTGTCTCACTCTCTCTGATTTACTTTATATTTTACAGACATAAAAAGCATTAAAAACAACATACCACGAGGCCAAGAGAGAGTAAGTCCTAAAGTGCTAGTGTTACATGACGGGTGAGATCTTATATATAAACAAGTCACACATATCCCATACTAGAAGAACACGTAAAACATAGCAGCTCACCTCTCCGCAGATGGACCCCACGCTACACTCTCCAGCCCGGATACGCAGCGGAAAGGCTGAGCCTACATCAGACACTAGAGCCAAACTTTTCCATACAGCGGAGAACTTCCTGCCGCCATCATTCTGAAGCCTCCTACCACTCACTATACTCCAGCCGTTCACCTCAGGGCCGCACTAAGGAGACGTTACGTCCGCGCTCTAGCTACAAAGCAGCTTACAGGGAGCAGGAGAAGCATACGCTCTGTCACGTGATCGTCAAACCCCGCCCCTCATTAGTAACAGCAGAGGGATCAGGAAGTGTCACGGATCTGCAGCGGTGACGGTCGTTTGTCCTGGTAATAATGGCGGCTGCGGATCGCTATCCCCGCTCCTCTATTGTGGATGACTTCAACTACGGGAGCAATGTGGCCTCGGCCAGTATCCAGATCCGTATGGGTGAGAAGTCTGATAGTAATATGACTGATAGATCACCATGTTACATAATAGTAATAATAGTGCGCATCTGATTGGGGTTTGTGTCCATCCTTCTTTTATATAAATGGCTGATCCCCCTGCATTGCTCATGTGATGGGATCTGCAGGGGCTGGGCACAGTCATATACAGTCACACCTTGGATTACCAGGAGGAATGTGCTCTTAATCCAAATCACTTGCATATCAAACTTCCCTCAAGAAATAGTTTAAACACAGATGATTGTTCCACAACCCAAAAATAAGGCAGGTAGGGTGTTCTGTATTCATTCAGAATTCTGTAAAGAAGGGGTTAATCAGTTAACTCTCCCTCCACATACAACTCCCCAGGTGGCCCCAAACCTGCTGTTATTGGTGAAGGGGTTAATTCAGGGGTCAGAGGGAAGCTGCGGTGATGTGGACGGGCATCGGAGGAGAGATGAAAGGCGCCCGATCTCTGGCAGAGTTAATTAGGTAACAGCGAGTTAGAATCAGAGAGCTTTCTACCTAGTACAGTATCAGGATGGGGGCACAGGGGGCGCATATAAGAAATCTTGCTTGTTTACCAAGTTACAATTTTTTATTTTAATTATTAGCTTGTCTTGCAAAATGCTGTTAAACCAAGTTACGTGTAATCAAAGGCTTCAATGTATAGTTTTATGGGGAAAGTTTTACTATAAATTGTCATTTATTCATATTATCTGCCTATTGGCGGTTTAGGAGTCAAGTGGGTACCCCTAATCCGTGACTGACCGTTATCTATGTATGCATTCTCAGACACTAGACCAAACACTTGACTCCGAAGTATATAGAGTTACAAGTTATATCAAATGTTTTCCATAAATCTATATATCCGTCAGTTCAGTTCCTCCTACTCTATAACATGCTGATAGTATTTTTTAAGTGTATACGTGTCACACTGGGCCATTTCCAGATCAGCATAGAGATCTGCTGCTAAGCTGGGTCTTCATGTTTACAGAGATGTAATGAGATCCTATTGGGGGTGGGGCACATTACCGTCTTATTGCGTCTCTGTATACATGGAGACCCAAACTTCCAAATTAGCATTGGATTTCGAAAAAGGGATAGCGGCACCAGCATCCCCATAGTAAAAACAGAAAGTTGATGTACGGCTGGTACATTCGCTTTAATGTAAAGGTAAATGTCAGTGAAGGTAAAGGTGATTTGGGTTTGGGTATCCTGTATTATAGTGTCTTTGTGAATGACATGTTTTTCCTCTATATCATACAGATTTCCTGCGAAAGGTCTACTCTATATTGACAGTACAAGTTCTTTTGACTACCATCACAGCTGGAATATTTCTTTATTTTGATGCTGTCCGGACATTTGTCCATGAAAGGTGGGTTCATTGGGTGTTTGCTAAAAGAGGGTCTTTTATCGGAGGCTGTGGTATATTGACAGCCCCTTCCTTCTGGACTTATAGGGGGGCATTTATTAAGTCCGGCGTTTTTTTTTACGCCGGACTTAAAAATGCCCCCGCAGCTCCGGCGCTACGGAGATTTATGTAGAGGCGGACTGCCTCTACATAAATCCCGTGCGTGCCGGTGCGCACCGCCGAAAACCCACGCCAGCTGAGGACTGGAGTAGGTTTTCGGCGTATATTTGAGCGGAATAGATGGTAAATCGCGCGCCCTCCGTTCCGCCCACTACACGCCCCCTTTCCGCCGAAAATCATCCGTTCGCAGGATGATACATGTGGCCCATAGTGTCAATGTCATTATAAAAAACTTTTGACGTGTCATAAGTTTTAATCGGCCTGTGTTCAGACCTGTACCATTTGTGAGAACAAGCTGGGAGAAATCAGCACTAAGCGCAGTCCTCTCCCAGCTCTCTGTCACATGATCAGTTGGGCTCATAATGAAAGTCTATGATTTTCTCCCGGCTTGTTCTTACGATCAGTACGTGTCTAAACACTCTTTGGAGATGTCTCTAGGACATGTCAAATGTTTTTTATAATGCCTGTAACACATAATAACTTATAAGCTTTAATTTTTCCAGAGCTCATTAATATATGAAAGCTGAGCTCTTATAATTTGCTATGGGTAAAAAAAGACAATCTTATTATCTTACTTGCTAGCAGGCATAAATCATGACAAATAAGGCATGGGAGGAGGCTGGTGGTTTGCGCAAACATCTGCGTATTTTCCCTGACATACACCCAGCGTAGTATAGATAAATCCCCCCATTATGTTTTGTGCTGTCCCCAAACTACAGTGGTACCTCAATTCTCGAACTTAAAGGGGTTGGCCATTTTATAGCAAAAATTTTTTGTGTGTAGTATTAGTAAGTGTACTCACTGTATATATTGACAGCAGCTCCCTGTGTACCTCATAGAGCTAACATCAGACTCCCCTCCTCCAGGTTGTCCTGCTCTGTGGTGAGTCTGTCCATAACATGGCCAGCATAGGAAACCATGTTACCATACCCCGTCCCCATTGTCCTCTATAGACATATACAGGCTCAGTGGTGGATGCTGAAGGCTGGTCATGGACACATGCTCAGCCATCTTATGGACAGACTCACCACAGAGCAGGGCAGCCCAGTCTTGAGGAGGGGAGTCTGATATTAGCTCTATGAGGTACACAGGGAGCTGCTGTCAATATATACAGTGAGTACACTTACTAATACTGTACACTGACTCAATTTTACTATAAAGTAGCCAACCCCTTCAATTGGTTCTGGAAGGCAGTTTGAGAACAGAGCAGTGTCTTCCCATAGGAAATAATGTAAATGTGTTCAATTGGTTCCAGCACCTACCAATAATTACCTACAGTATCATTTATTACATTGAAAAGTGCCTGTTCTAATCACTGCAGTACAGTGCAGAACTATACTATACCGTACAGTACATTTTAAACATTTTTAACAACCTACGATCCACACTCGCAAAAACGTTTAGATAGCAAGCAAAGTTTGAATTCGAAACGTTGCTTCTGGGTAAATTTTCATTCAAATGCCAAATTCAGAAGCGTTTGGACACCGAGGTGTTACTGTTTGTTGTCCTTGGGGCAGCATAATCTGATGACAGATTATTTTTTAGGGATTGTTCTGCTGCTATCATATACAACAAAGGTTGTTGGGGACAGTTCTCCATTGTTTGTTTGACAGATTTTCGGAGATCGCAGTAAATGATGCTGCTCTTTGTTCGAGCCCCACCCCCCCAAAAAAGAACACACCGCATGGAATAATTTACATTGAAAGCATCCATCCATGCTAATGGGAATGTTACATGTATTTGCCAAATGAAAAGCCCAAATGGAGAGCAGAGCTGTATGTCTGTATATGTAACTGTAGAACGTACAAGGTATGACACAGATACAATTCAACCAGGGGCCTCTACAGGGGTTAAACAGGAAAAAGCTGATAGGTGGCAAATTGTTTCTTAGGGATAACTGGACGCTGCAAAGTAATCTGCCACACATCTGTGATACTGCCAAACCTTCTACATCTCATCTTCTATTGTTTTCCAGCCCTGCTTTGCTTTTGATCTCTGCCCTCGGATCCTTGGGTATGATCATTGCCCTGACAATTTACAGACATCAACATCCCGTGAACCTGTACCTGCTGTTCGGATTTGTAAGCATGTTTTATTAGCTATGGTGCACATGGAGCATGTCTAAGTTATTGTTTTAAGGGACATTCACATGTTCTGTAATTATGGTCCATGCACAGAGAATGTGCTACGGAGCAGACTTTGGAACTCACTGCATCATTTACTATGATACCGTGATCTCCGAAACTGTTTAAATCTTTTCACTACTGTACTGAGCTAATAAATAATTTATGATGGAAGTTCTGAAGTCCATTCCGTAACACATCACTTAGGGGCTGTGCATGGAACATGTGAATGCCCCCTTTAATTGGAGTATTTAACAAGATTATTTAACATACTTATAGCCATGACATTCATGTCTAGTGAGATAGTACTGTATATGCTTCAACCTTTAGTTTTATATGCAGAGTGGAAATAAAGCAAGTAGCTTCAGATGGAGTTCTCTTTAGAACATACAGTCAACTAAAGCAAATAGGTCTACGTGGCACTAGCATTGCCATCACCTGGCAAACAACACTAAAGCACAAACAATCTTCTATTACAAAAATGTGAACTTTAAATGTCAAGCCCAGAAATGTGTGCCCAATCCTGCATGCTAATATGTAAGAAGTACATCATAGTCTTCAGAACACTGATGAGATTTGTTTGTAGTTTAGGATGCACTCCTATAAATCAAAAATACTATTGGAACAGAAAGTTTAAGAACAAAATGTAACAGTCTGAAATTAAAGGGTTATTCCCATCTCTGGCATTTCTGGCATATCCACAGGATGTCTGATGCAATCTCTACAAAATGAGGCCCCCTGGTCATGTCTAGCCTAGATGCAGCAGCCAGGGGTGGCCATTATTCTGAAAGAGGACTGTTCGTTTTATGTTCTTATAGAAGTTGTGCAGCAGTTATGGTGTTTCACAGTTTCACAACTCCTGTTAATGACTCTAGGAATGATGGAAATCCAAGGATATTCACCTGCCTGATCCCTGGCTTCTGCCGTTTTGATGTTGTGCAGGTCCCAACTAAACACTGCTTCCAGATGAGAACTTGCACAGCCAATTCTTTGCTTCCCTA
Source organism: Dendropsophus ebraccatus (assembly GCF_027789765.1). Classification (NCBI taxonomy): domain Eukaryota; kingdom Metazoa; phylum Chordata; class Amphibia; order Anura; family Hylidae; genus Dendropsophus; species Dendropsophus ebraccatus. The sequence continues at coordinate 87,578,772 of NC_091454.1, read as the reverse complement.
TATTTTAGCCTCCATTCTCTCTCTTAGGAGATCACTTGACTTCTGAATACCACAGTGTCTTTTTGTGTACTGGAACTTCAATGAGATGCTTTGAGTCAATCTTATTGCCTGTGTCAGACTGGGATTCATTGGGCCCACCAGAGGAGATTACCTGTGGATCCCCTTCTATCTTTACAGAACCAATTTTTGCATGTGTTATTCAGGCCCATTGTTCTCTACGTGATCCTATTTGAACACCATGATAATATGTTTTTATAATCAATATGGAATGGTTACACACTACATTGGAAGACCATATAAGTAGATGAATCCTTTGGCTTTAAATGGATTGTGTCTGGCTACTACATTAAAGAAAAAAATATAAAAGAATAAAAGATACCTGCCACTGCAGTTATGGCATTTCCTATATCTCCCATATTTCCTATATCAGACTTTACATTTTGGTGTCTCTCAACATAGACATGACCGCTGCATTTAGTGACTGGGTGTAGCGGGTGAAAAGGTAGGTGTTGCTTTGTGTGGGTTCACACTGCGTTTTTGCAATCCGTTTAACGGATCTGTTTTTTTTAACGGTCAAAAAAGTAGTGTCAACAGTACTTGTGCGTAAAAAAAAACGCATCAGTTTTGATCCTTTTTTTTAATAATGGAAGTCAATGGAAAAACGGATCAAAAACGGATGCACACAAATGCATCCGTCTTTTGCAAAAACAGATCAGTTAAACGGATGCTGAAAATGCAGTGTGAACCTAGCCTTACTAACAAGGGTCTACTATTTTTTTAATTCTGAAAAACATCTGAAGAACACAAGTTTATTGCTTTAATCTTATTATTTTGCAGACCCTTTTAGAAGCTGTAACAGTTGGTATTGCAGGTAACTAGATTTTCCTCCTAGCTATACTAAATTTTTTGTTTTTATGATACCATTAATAGTTTTTTTTCTATTTAATCTTTAGTGACATTCTATGATGTGGCTGTAGTTCTTCAGGCTTTCATACTGACAACCTGTGTCTTCCTTGGTCTCACTGCATTTACATTCCAGTCAAAGAGAGACTTCAGCAAGTTTGGAGCTGGGTAGGTTTGTTTTCTTACGTAACGGAAATACACCCCTATCAAACATGTATGTATGTAAACGTGTAAAGGGTCTAGGGATAGCATGTTAAACTGGTTTTGGGACTTTGCATGTACACAAACCTAGTGTTTTGCTTTAGGCTGGAATCTAGTTTTGTTCATTTTTTTAAAGGCGTAACTGTCATTCAAATGTCACTTTTCAGAAAACAATAAGTATCAATAATATACGATTTTAAGAAACTCTGTAATAGGTTTTTATTAAGCAAAGAGTTTCTTTCTGTCTTTAAAAAGCTGTTTTCCTAGTTCCCCCTCACTTTAGAAGAGGCAGGACTTCTGTGTCCATTATGCTCTATGGAGAGGGGAGGGTTCGAGGGGGGTGAATGAGCACAGAGACGAGAAAAGGCAGCCCTGCAAAACACATCATCCTGCAATCTTCTCTCACCAAGCTCCTAGATAAGCACTGGCCTTTCTAACCTCTGAATCCAGCGTTATGTGCCAGTCTCCAAACTGTACAGCTGATTGTCTGCTCTCCCTGCTCACACACCCTTCTTGGCCTCTCCCCCCTCCATAGGTCATAATGGACTTGGCAAATCCGTCTTTTCTTTGCTTCTCTGTAATAAAGATGGCTTTGCCTGATAATGGACATATAAGAAGTAGGGGGGAGGCAGCAAAACAGCTTTTTGAATACAGAAAGAGACTTTTTTTTTTTTTTCCTAAATAAACCTATTACATAGTTTCTTAAAATCGCTTTTACTACACATACACGTTAATTCCTGACTATCCAAAGTTAGTTTTAGTGTCAGATTAGGAGGAAATTGGCTAATATACTAGCTTTTCTTGTTGGTGCAAATGTAGTATAAAATGCTATTGTATCAATGCTTGGAGCATACTTTGCTACAGAAAACAGCTGTAAATGAAACAGTGTGAGAAGATGCACTGTTACAGATTTCTTCCCTGTGTGGTAGAGCTCCTGTTGGTAAAACTGCAACATAGTCCTGTGCTAAATTGGTAAATAGGAGCAATAAAGTGGTAAAACTTTTACAACAATGCAGAATAAATTTCTTAATTTTTTTATTGCAGGCTTTTTGCTGGCTTGTGGATCTTGATCATTGCTGGATTTCTAAGGGTGAGTAAAGGAGTCACTAGAATGAAACAATTTGTGTAAATGTGTCAGGTGTCTTTAATCCTCCAGTGCATTGTCTTATAGGACTAAAGCTTCTTTCACACATCCATTAATTCTGTCTGTATTTGCAGACCCATTCATTTCGATGGCCACATACAAACATAAAAAAAATATGCAGGATTTAAATGTATTCACCTCAGATTTGCCAGAACTCTGGGCTGGGGAGGGGGAGGATAAAAGAAGTATCATGCTCTCACCTCCCCCGCTCCAGCGCTGATACTGGTATCAGCTCCGGTCCTGGACGTTTCTGGGTCCCTAGGACCCCGCAATGGCCACTAACTGGCTAAGCAGGCTTAACGCGTCAAGTCCCAGGTGCCCACTCAGACCCAGAAACGACCAATACCAGGACACCAGAGCTGTGGGATACCAGCATGTTACTTCTTTCATCCTCCCCAGCACTGCTATAAATTACCCCAGCCCGGAGTTCCCCTTTAAGGTCTCCATACACTTTATACTTATGCTGTCTGAACAGTATAAAGTGTATAGAGGTCTCCTTAGACTCCACCATCAGATGATGTTGGTGAAGATAGGGGTCGGGCGTGATGGAATTTTACTGCCCGATCCCTTTGTACTCAGAGGGTTAAGCCGCTGCCAGAGCTGTATGACTGCGGATTACCAATTATCTTCCCATAGAGAACATGCCGAATGTTTGTGCATATGGTGAGGATGGGAGATAAAATTGTTGTCCGAAAGGTGTATGGCAACCTTTTAAGCATTAAAGTGTACCTGTCATTCAAAAACATTTTTAAAACAACCGGCATGGTTTTGTTAGATTAACCCTTGAGAATGGTGACTGGGGGAATTTTAGTGCTCTCACTGCTGTTATTATGATTGAGAGACTCCTAAATGGTCTGCTGCAAAGATAAGAAAAGATTTTTTTAAGAATATTCACAAATCTCTCTTTTTATTTTCTTCAGTTTTTCTTTTATAGTGAGACCTTAGAAATAGTCATGGCTGCCGGTGGAGCATTGCTGTTCTGTGGGTTCATCATCTATGATACACATCTGCTGATGCACAAACTGTCTCCAGAGGAGCACATATTGGCTGCTATCAACCTCTATCTTGATATTATCAATCTCTTCTTACATCTGCTTCGCCTACTGGAGGCTATTAACAAGAAATAAGCCACAGTAATATTGTGTAATAAATTGCCATCTGCAGAGTGTTTTACCAGTGTTGTTATTTTGTGCAACACTTCATCAAAAGTATTTCTTCACACTATTTTAAGTTCTGTTTTAAAGTAATACCATCATTTAACTGTTGGGGTCTGGGTACTAAGACCCCCATGATCAGTGCTCAGCTTAGTGCTGTTTCTTCCTACTATATCTACAATGCAGGAGAAGAACTCAATAGAAAATTTATAGGTCCATGTCTTCCAGCAAAAAGATGGCAGACAAAAACAGGGCCCAGCCAGAGCACTTCTCCCTCCCTGTTATAGCAATCGGTGGGAATCTAAGCACCCAGACCCTGACCGATCAAACAGTTTGACATGTCTTTATGGCATGTCAAACATTTTCTTTTTAAATGACCGTAACATTTATAGTCTTTAACTTTCATTTCTATCTCTTTAATTTGATTATGAATTAAGATCTTTAGAGACAACACTGCATAACTTTTTTTAATTGAATAACATGTATTTTATTATCAGGTTCTGTTTAAACATTTTGGACCATATGCCAGATGTCATGTCTTACAATATAAGACCAGCTGCTGGATGCCATTCAATGTTCATTACATCAGAAAAGTTTTCTCATGGTGCAGTCTGCAGCCGTTTTGTCTGCTCTACTGACAATGGGGCGACTGGAGGAGGAAACGAGCACTGTCAGCTATTACACACGGCGGCAGCGAGTGGGTGAGTGCAGAGGGGACCGCCCGGGTGATCGCTGGATCGTCCAGGCAGCCCATAACAGATGGCAGCGGTCTGCTGCCGCCGTTCCTATTCCATGGAGCGACTGCAGCAGATCGTTGCTATCTAAGTAATTTGTCTTTCAACATGTTAAAAGACAAATGACTGCAATGATCAGCCAACATCGTTCATGTCGGCTGATCGTTGCCTTCTATTACACAAGACTATTATCGGCCGATAATCGCTTTGTTTAATAGGGCCTTAAGCGGACATCTTTGCAGTCCAAGATTTACGGATTGGATTGAGCTGTCAGACATTTTTCTGATGAAATTATCTCTGAAAGGCATCCAGAAGCGTGTAAAACATGCCATATCTACAAGACAAATGATCCTTAACTTTTACTTAAAGGGGTTGTCAAGGCAGGAGAGTTTTTAGGTATATACCCAAGAAAGGGGTGATTAAAAACACAACTTGGCACAGAAGCCAGGGAGGTAAGTGCAGATTATTGTTTTTCTTCTGGTTTCATACATGGCAGTTTTTTGGGGAAAGTGCCATTGTTTCTGAGCCAAAACCAGAAGTGGATTCAAAGTAATTAGTAATAAAGGAAGCACTAATGTGTTTTTTTCCTGCTGGATCCACTCCTGGCTTTGGCTCAAAAACTGCAGCGGCAGTTTTCCAAAAAAGCATTAATCACACCCTCTTCAGGCATATAACTAAAAACTCTCCTGCCTGGACAAGATATTTAAAGGGGTTGGCCACATTATAGTAAAATTGTTCGGTGTACAGTATTACTAAGGGTACTATTACACGGGCCTATGAAGGCCCGATAATAAATGTAGATGAGCGCTGATCTGCTAGATCGGCGCCTATTTACTGGGCCTATAAGGGTCCATTTACACAGAAAGATTATCTGCCAAATATTTGAAGCCAAAGCCAAAAACAGAGTATAAACAGAGATCGGTGATAAAGAAAAGCCTGAGATTTCTCCTCTTTTCAAATCTATTCCTGGCTTTGGCTTCAAATCTTTGGCAGATAATCTTTCTGTGTAAATGGACCCTTACACAGCCTGATTAATCGTTTAACAAGGGCTGCAGTGACATCGTTACCGATGTCCTTGCAGCCCTTATTTAAACTTTATACATTACCTGTCCAGGCTGCAGGGCTCCTCTGTTCTGTGCTTATCCCCAAATCCGCGCACTAATGCTTTAGAGCGGCTTGTCTCAGCTGACAGGTCGCTCAGCCAATCACTGGCCGCAGCGGAAAGAAGCGCAGAGCAAGAGGAGCCCTGCAGCATGCATAGGTAATGTATTCTTTGCTATTCGTTAACCGCCCACCACCATTACACGTAGCGATGCGCGGTCGGCGCCTGACAATTATAGGTCAGAGCCTATATTAACAATCAACAGATTACAATGATCGGCTGATCGTTGTCTTTATTACACAGAACGATCATTGGCCGGATAGGGCCGATTCAGCTAATTATCATTCCGTGTAATAGTACCCTAAGTGTACTCACTGTATATACTGACAGCTCCCTGTGTACCCCATAGAACTAAACTCACACTCCCCTCCTCCAGGCTGTGTCATCTTGCTGTGTATGCTGAACAGCGATCCTGATCATAGCATGGAGGAGCATGTGACAGTGTCTCTCCCTTTGTGTCCTACATAGGCGTATACAGGCTCAGTGGAGGACACAGAGGGAAAGGCATGGTCACAGCAGGGAGCTGCTGTCAGCATATACACAGTGAGTTGGGTGTAAGATTGGGTTCACACTACGTATATTTCAGTCAGTATTGTGGTCCTCATATTGCAACCAAAACCAGGAGTGTATTAAAAACACAGAAAGGATCTGTTCACACAATGTTGAAATTGAGTGGATGGCCGCCATATAACAGTAAGTAACGGCCATTATTTCAATACAACAGCCGTTGTTTTAAAATAACAGCAAATATTTGCCATTAAATGGCGGCCATCCACTCAATTTCAACATTGTGTGAACAGAGCCTTTCTGTGTTTTTAATCCACTCTTGTTTTTGGTTGCAATATGAGGACCACAATACTGACTGAAATATACGTAGTGTGAACCCAGCCTAATACTGTACACGAGCAATTTTACTATAAAGTGTCCAGTGCCTTTTAAACTAGTTGTAAATGTTATCTTTTATTGTATTATATATATTTAATAAATATAAGTGCAAATTGACCATAGCTATCTGATTCTGTTATTAAAATAATACATATTTTTCCAGCACCTTGTATGTATGTCTATGATTCATTTTGCTGTTATTTATTTAAGAAAACCAGTCAGATTCATGCAGTCCTTTCTGCAGGCAGCATGTAATAGAGCAGATTGATGTATAGTTTGTGGGTAAAGTTTCAGGATATTTTGTCATTTATTCATGTAAATCTCTGTTCAATCTGGGCTAAGTAGGTGGTCCTACTCAGTGACAGCCATTTATGTATACATGTGCATATAGAGAGAGGTGTTTTTTACTGACTAGGTCGGCTCACTACTTGGCCCAGAACGAGCAGAGATATACATGAATAAATGACAAGTTGTCCTAGAATTTTAACCACAATTCCTTATCAGTCTGCTCAGCTCCTCCTCCTCTATAACATGCTGCCTGCAGATTGGACTATATTTTTGATGTTTCAAAGCGAATTGGTCTAATGTCATTTTATAGTTCCATGTTATTTAATTTCTATGTTTAAGGGTAGGTCCACACAGTAAAATAAAAGCAAAATAGAGCCATAAAATAAGAAAAACATGGAGCAATTTTTTAAATTTAATAATGTGCTACATTACACCGTATATGGACCAGGCTCTGTGGGGATGATAGACAGGCAGAGAGACCCGTTAGTGACCTCTCTGCCTGTCAATCATCTCTGCATTGTGCGTTGAGAGGCAGAAAGCTGTGACTAGTCAAGGACTGCTCACCAACCAGATGACTAGTTGCCATTCCTCTCCTGGCCTCGTGGGCAAGAATAAAATACCGTATTTTCCAGCGTATAAGGCAACTGGTGTATAAGACAACCCCTGACTTTTAAGAAGATTGTCAGGGGTTCGCCCTATACGCCGGAAAATGTTGACTGTAGCTTAAATGAAAAAAATAAATTTAACTCACCTGGGGCATCCCGGCATCAGCGCGCCTCCCGTACCGTTCCCGGCGAAGGCCGTGTGACTAACACTACCTGAGACTAAGATCGACGGACCTCTCCGGGGCAACCAAGCGTCTCATTGGAGAGGCTCTGAGACGCTCGGCTCCCGGGAGATCTTCGGGAGAATGAGAGAGGCTTCGGGAACTTCCGGCGCCTCTCTCATCCTCCCAAAGCTCTCCCGGCAGTCGAGCCTCTCCAAGGACTGGTACGGGAGGCATGCTGATGCCGGAAATGGGCCCCAGGTGAGTTAAATGTTTGTTTTTTTTTTTTTTAATAGTGGTCGCCCTATACAGTGGGGATGGGGCCTTTTTTGAGCCCCCCCACCGTATGGGGCGACCATACCTGGCGTATAAGACGACCCCCGACTTCTAACAAGATTTTTTTGGGGTTAAAAAGTCATCTTATACTCCGGGAAATACGGTATGTTTTTTCCCGAAATAAAGATAATGCTGTACACACAGCTGGTGTGGTAGGGGAGCTGCTATAAAGATCTATTGTGTGCAGCTGGAAGCCATATCAGCACAATTGTTTTGATTGGTTCCCTTTAACTTTTAATGGACGCTAGCGGATTAAAGCGACTCTGTACCCACAATCTGCCCCCCCCCCCCCCCAAACCGCTTGTACCTTCGTATAGCTGCTTTTAATCCAAGATCTGTCCTGGGGTCCTTTCGGCAGCTGATGCAGTTATTGTCCTAAAATACAACTTTTAAACTGGCATCCCTGTGTCAAATTGGCGTGGCCTAGAGTGTGTGTGCCCAAGCCTTGCACCATCTCTCAGTCGTTCCTCCCCACCCTCATCATCATTAGGAATGCTCTAGGTAGATTGTCTCCTATTCCTCAGCTGTGTAAATACATCTCTTCAGACAGGAGAAAATGTTCCAGTGGCAATACTAATGATTAAGAGGGTGGGGAGAAGGGACGGAGGGGTGGTGCAAAATGAGGGCACAGATACTGTAAGCCCCAGACGTTGGTCACGGGACTGCAAGTTTAAAAGTTGTTTTTTAGGACAATAACTGCATCACCTGCCAAACGGACCCCAGGACAGATCTTGGATTAAAAGCAGCTATCTGAAGGTACAAGTGGTTTAGGGGGGTCAGATTGTGGGTACAGAGTCACTTTAAATTCCAATACATTGCTGTTGCATAATGTTGAAATAATATAATAATCATTTTCTATGAAAGTTTTTTTTACTCAAAAGTATTTACATGGGTATGTATGAGTGCATAAATTAAAGAAAAATAATAAATGAGGGGCATAAATTCACATTATATGGGTATATTTTGCAAACGTATTAAACGTGTGTATATATATATAATGTGTGTATAATATATATATAGCTGATTGATCCATTTTAGTTTAAAAGGCTGTTACATAGCCTTGTCTTTTACTTATTAAATAGCAGGGTAGAGACATAACAAAAAAGGAGGATAGCAAGGCTCTGTTTGGAGGTGCAGGAGTTACGAAAAGTGTTTTACTTGTCAAATTATCTCCCATCTACAAATTCGAGTCATGTTATAACCACCAGCTAAGTCACCAGTGTGTGCAGCAAGGTGGGGGTGATGCAGTAAGGTTCTGGTAGGTTGTCACAGGTATCTAGAGCCATACTGACTGTATGGCATCCCACAGCTGCTGGAGGGTGTGTGGTGGTGTATCCATAGAACAAACACAATTTATGTAGTCCCACTGAAAACAATGGATACCTGCAAAATCTCAGATAATTTGCAAAGTAGTGCATCTCTAATTTGCTTATGTAATTCTGCAGGCAACCTATTTATGATGTAATGCAACTGTACTCTGCAGCCTCTCCGGAGGGACATCAAGCAATTCCTGTTGGGAAGCTGACAGTTTAGACAGGAAGATGCCCTAGAATATTAGCTGATTAAGGGTAACCTCCAGTTTAGAGCTCTATAGATTAGAATAATAAGCACTAATAGGTAAGCACTCATAGGGGTGACTAAATGTCATTTCATGATTGATATACTGGTAATAAAAAATGGCTTCCATTGGGTATTGATGGTAAAAGCTAACATATGCCCTGCCTGTTCACCCCCAACAGAGTGCTTAGCAAATTTAGATTTATGAGGTGCGCATTCTAAGTCAGGGTGCGTGCACACTACGGAATGGTGGCGGAAAACCCGTTGCACATTCCGCAGCTCACACCCGCCCATGGACTGTGACTGGTGCGCGCCCCTCTACATTGAACGGATGGCGAAATCTGTCCGTGCATAGAATGGTGTCTATGACACGGGCAGAGAAGTGTGCAAGCTGCGGAATGTGCAACGGGTGTACAGAGCAAAACCTGTACTGTGTGAGCACTCAAAGTATGCCAACAAACATATATGTGTCCTGGCAGACCTGAGAAAAGCCACTGGGTAGCCACCAAACACAGGGCACATGCAGAAATATACCCCGCTATAGTAAAGCAGGACATGTAAAATGAACAAAGAACAGAAAACTCTTAAAGCTGAAGAGTCACGACAGGTGGCAGCACCAGTCCTCTGTACTAACAAGCCTTAGGCCTAACTCACACATCTAGTGCTCTCAGTAGCTCTAAACCAGCAACTACGGAGAAGACTATGGATGTGCACCTATCACTATGCCCATTAGCATAAACCCACTCATTCAAATATGTGATTTGTGCTGCATCGACGGGCCACATAATGGCTTGTCCATTTTTATTTTTTAAAACACAGATCACGGCCCGAACACGGGTACTATGGATGTGTCTATGGGGCCATAGAAATTAATGAGTCTGCATTCTGTTAGCAAATAAAGACAGAAAAGGGGGGCATTGACACATTCCGTATATATGGATGCTATGGATAGGAATTCCAGCATCATCATTCATGCTCTGAAACAAGGTAGTGAAGGACCGTGGAAATCCCGGCTTGTAACGGGCGCTGGTGCAGAGTAAACCACAGATTGGCGTGGTATAGTCCATAAAACAGATTTATTTTATAAATCGCAACGCGTTTCGGCCACCATGTGAAAGGGGGCCTTTTTCAAGCTAACATCAAAAACAAAAGACCAGCCATTTAAATGATACCCCGGAGGTCAATAACACCAATAACTTCCGGGTTGCATACATATGAATCAGTATGACATAGTGGGACATATAGGGCAAAAGTAATGATTAAAATCCATAAACAATGTTTAAAATACAGGATATTGTTAATAACTTACGGTTCTGTATAGCGGCGTCTGGATCCGGCACAGTCACGTGAGCGGCCGGGCGTAACTGTGTCATTACGGCGGTGCGCGACGGCATCACGTGGTCACGGACTCTACGCCTACGTAAAAAGCGTAAACAGATTAGAGAATAGAAAAGTGTGTAAGTGCCGAAATCCTCTTAAATACATACAAAAATGGGCATAATTACAGTAGTGGACATGGTTACAATAGAATATGTAAGAAATAGTGTGGGCATATCTCTGTAAAATAGGGGAACACTATATGTATAATAAGAATTAATAAAAAATTGATAAAAATAGAGGAAGTATATATAAGGGAGCTAATGGTCGCCATCTAGTGGACAATAGTGGGAAATACAAATGTATTGACTTAAAAGGGGAAGCTATATAAGTGGTATATAATGTGGAATGGGGAATAAAAATGAGAATGGAGTATGAAAAAAATATTAATAATAAATAAATAAATAAAATGAGTAAATAAACAAATAAATAATTAAACAGATTCAATTGATAGATACAAAAATAGATGAATACATAGATAGTTATCAATCAACAAGTTCAATACATTCGTTAAGTCCACCCGGTATTAGAGATTGGATTTGATAAATCCAGAACGATTCTCGTTTACACAGTGACGACCAGTGGTCTGTGTTATCGGCCGGGATCTGTTCAATAGGAAATATTTTTATGTGGGGAAAAATCGCTCTGGTGGTTCTCAGTGAGGTGTCTAGATACACTCTGCTTTAGAAATCCTTTGGTTATGTTATGGCGGTGACCATTAATCCTTTTATGGAGTGGTTGCTTTGTACGTCCAATATACTGGAGGCCACAGTCACAAGTTAGTAAATATATAACAAAGGTGCTAGTGCAGTCAAGTCTCTGTTTAATGGGATAAGAGACCCTTGTAACGCCCGAACTGAACGTTTTTTCTCCACTGGCTATATTATGACAGCATAAGCATAGGGGTTTACCGCACTTATAGATCCCCCTTCCTAAAGGTCGATAATCTCTTTTATTATAGCTTTCCGGGGGTGAGGACGACCGTATTTTGCTAGGTGCAATAATGTTCCGTACTGTCATACCCCTACGAAATGTCAAACTTGGTTTGTTTGGTAGAATGTCCCTAAGGTACGTGTCCGAGGTAAGGATATGCCAGTATTTATTTAAAATTTTTCCTATAGTGAGGTGATCGTCGTTAAAAGCGGTAATAAAATTGGGTGTTCTTTTTACTAAAAGGTCCTCTTTTTTTCTTTTTCTTTCTTCCCCATTTTCCAAAGGTCTACTCTGGTGGGTCACTAGGTTTCTATGGAAGGCATCACTAATTAATTTTTTTGGATAGCCTTTTTCTAAAAAATCTGTGTTGTAGAATTTTACTTTGGATCTTGAAGTCGTCGACATTAGTACAGTTCTTCCGAATAGGGAAGAACTGACTATACAGAATATTTTTAATCCATTTCTTATGGTGTTGGCTTTTAAAATCCAGGTAACTATTTGAATCCACAGTTTTAAAATTTGTCTTAGTGACGATCTTCCGATTGTGGTGGCTTATGACTAAATCTAAAAATATAACATTATCGCTATTGAAACAGGGGGTAAAACTAAGGCCCCAATGATTGGAATTGAGGTGAGAGACAAAATTAATGACCGAAGACTGGTCTCCCCTCCATATTAAAAACAAATCATCTATATACCTTCTATAGAATATTATATGGTCTTTTGCCCAAGGGGATTCTGCAATGAATAGGGACTCGAACCGCCCCATAAAAAGATTAGCGTAACTTGGTGCGGCCCGAGTCCCCATTGCAGTCCCTCTTAATTGCTGGTAAAAAACATCTTGAAAAGTAAAAACATTGTGATTGAGAATAAAATCCATACCTAAAATCAAAAAGTCAATCTGTGGTTTTTGGTATAATTTACTGTTCTCTAATGTGAGTCTCATGGAGTCTAATCCTCTTGTGTGTGTGATATTAGAGTACAATGTGGTAACATCAAGGGTTAGAAATAAGTAGTCATTCTCCCATTGGAGGTGCGAAATATCACTGATTAAAGTGCTGGAGTCTTTTAAATACGAGGGGAGGTCCATTACCACGGGTTGTAAACAAAGGTCTATATAGTTTGATAGATTGGCGGTTAGGCTGCCAATACCCGAAATAATAGGTCGACCAGGGGGATTTTTTTGGTTCTTATGGATCTTAGGAAGGTGATAAAAGAAGGGGGTTCTAGGGTTAAGAACAGTTAAAAATTGTTTTTCTTGTTTGTTTAACCCTTAGACGACCCTGGACGTAGGGTTACGTCATGGAAGTCTGTCCCCAGACGACCCATGACGTAACCTTACGTCCTGGGTGTTTTTACCGCTATGAAGCGCGCTCCGGAGCGGAGCGTGCTTCATAGCAGGTGGGGGCCGGCTGCAATCAGCAGCCGGGACCTCACCGGTAATGACACGCTGCAGCGATCGTGGTTTTGGGAGTTTTTTTGTATTTATTAAAAGCATTTGTTCTATTGTGGTTTAGATGATTATTGGGGAGATGTTCTTTGACTACCTGTGAGTAGGAGCGATCGCCAGGTCTTATGTATATGGTATTATCTGTATTGGATATCTTATTGTTGGTGGTAGTTCGGTTCCCAGAATGGGTTGTTTCAGATTCAATATTTTTATTCTTATTATTGTTATTGTTATTTTTCTTTTTTCTATCTTCTGGGAAGACACAGTCATTTTGATAGTCAGATCTATCCCTTTTTAGTTTGTATGCTTTCTTATTGGCCACTTCTTTTTCATACAGTATGTGGACATACGTTTATTCAGCAAACTATGATAAAGGTCATATTCGGGGAGGTCGATGTAATTCTCTAATTGCGAACTAATATCTACAATCTCCTCGACCAGTGAGTCACATAGCTTGTTCCTTTTTACCATAATATGGCTAATCATTTTGTTGCAACAATTCTGCAGCAAAAGATCCCATTCTTTGGTGTATTCACTATCTTCAGGGAAAGAGGACTGAGGGTATAAACACATACACCATATACGCAGCGTATTTACTGCTGCGATACGCAGCAAATACGCAGCAAAAATGCAGCAAATACGCAGCAGATTAGATCTAAATAACTGAACACAGCATCAAATCTGCACCATCAAATCTGCTGCAGATCTGCTGCGTATTTGCTGCGTATCTGCTGCGTATACGGTGTGTGTGTTTGTACCCTTATGTGGTATACGTAACCCTCTAGGAGTAATTTTTTCATTTAGATAAGCCTGTAAAAAAAGAGCATCTAAGGCATTAGCAGTCTCAGTTTTTAGTAATTTCTCTAATTTATACCAAAGTTCTTTCATGATGGCTATATCATCAATATCAGGATCTTCATCTTTCTCCTTTTTCCTTTGTTGAGGTGGAGAAAAAGATGCATTACTCGTATATAGTTCCTGTCTTTTAGACACTCTGTGATTAAAGTATTCCATTTCAATAGGGACCAGGTGCAGCCTCCTCAATGACGAGCAGGTCCAAGATACAGCGTAGGTCCGTACGTGTATACAGGTACTGAACAGGAGAGATAAAAAAGAGAGAAAGCGAGGGGCGCCTCCTGGTGCAATAAGAGGTGGTAAAGGGTATGCAGGGGGGGGGGGGGGGGATGAGTGACACTCACCTATTAGAGTTGTGCTAAGTGATAGGCACAACTCTATGTAGAACATAAACAGTAGAAAAGCACCGCAGCTCCTACCGGGGTACGTCAAAAGAGTCGTACGGAAGATAAGGTAGTGAAGGACCGTGGAAATCCCGGCTTGTAACGGGCGCTGGTGCAGAGTAAACCACAGATTGGCGTGGTATAGTCCATAAAACAGATTTATTTTATAAATCGCAACGCGTTTCGGCCACAATGTGAAAGGGGGCCTTTTTCAAGCTAACATCAAAAACAAAAGACCAGCCATTTAAATGATACCCCGGAGGAAATAAATCTGTTTTATGGACTATACCACGCCAATCTGTGGTTTACTCTGCACCAGCGCCCGTTACAGCCGGGATTTCCACGGTCCTTCACTACCTTATCTTCCGTACGACTCTTTTGACGTACCCCGGTAGGAGCTACGGTGCTTTTCTACTGTTTATGTTCTACATAGAGTTGTGCCTATCACTTAGCACAACTCTAATAGGTGAGTGTCACTCATTCCCCCCCCCCCCCCGCATACCCTTTACCACCTCTTATTGCACCAGGAGGCGCCCCTCGCTTTCTTTCTTTTTTATCTCTCATGCTCTGAAACAGCCACATCTACAGATCACATGAAGATGATCAGCTTATAATACAGTAACTGAAGGTTGCAAAGAAATAGATTTGCCATCAATAGCAATCTCTGACACTTTGAATGATGTTATGATCCCTGTAATGGAGCAGCTTTATCAGCACTGTGAGTGATGGCGTGCCTTGAGGCAATGGTTTGGGCGGTGCCCTCTATGATTGTTCAACAGCCTACAAAGGAGACAAGACATTGCATTTGTAATGAGATAAAGCCGGAATTGTTTTCCTCACTGTAGGTTCAGAATCACTGTGTGTTGAGGCTAAAGCTACAAGCACCTAAGCTCCCCCAGCATGGGAGCGGCTTGTTCCACCATTATCATTTGGCAGCCCCAGCACTACTGTGGAACCCTGCCATCTATGCAGCAAGCTATTGTCCTGACCATGTTGCAGTGGGTAGTGTGGCAGCACCATCTTGGTGATCAAACTCTGTATTAAGCTTTTTGTAGGTTCTTCTACTTGCCACTTGGAAGGTAGAATTTGGCGGGGAGAGGTAATTGGCACTATCACACACCAGGTAGGAGCAGGGGGAAGCCCACAGGCCACTGGACATGACAATATTATGCAGGAATCACTGGAGTTCCTGTCACTTGCAGCTGAACACATGCCTTGCCATGGTTTGAAAGCAATAGCATAGTAAACAAGTAATAAGAATCTGCAGCTTTGATCCAGGGTTCTGCAGAATCCAGTAAATCTTCCTTTATGGACATAAATATTTGAACACTTCAATATACACAATATGAACATCAAAGATAGATATGACCATGTTTGCACTGTGTTATTAATGATATGCTTATGATCTAATGATATATAATTATGTCTAATAATGTAATGGATGTAAAAGCACAGATATGTGCATGTGTTACTTGCTTGGGGGGAAAAAAAAACGAAACAAAAATATGTCAATGTGGGGCTGAAATGTTGCTGTGAGTATGGGAGAATACAGCTAAAGCTTTGCATTTTATCCTCTGGAGTACTGCAACAGGTTCTTCTCTGTTCTAGATTTTGTGAAGGACGTCATTGCATATGCACACCAATGTGGAAGGAACAGTATGGCCTTGTTCTCCATTAAACATATTAAAACCTGATGAAGGCAGTTTGTGTTGCAGATTTATGTGTCATATTTGTGCTTTCGGCTTCATGAGGTCCTTAGCAATAATTGTAGTTTAGTTGCATTATCTATAGGAAGTTTGATTTTCCACTCCTGTACCATCAGCTTAGGCCCCAACCAGCTGTGTCATTACAGTGCTATGAATATTCACTTTCCCCGCTCCCGGCATCATATTGATACATTATGTTGCATAGGAAAAGACTCCACTACAGGGCTTTATCAGGCACTTGATGAAGAGGGGATTGCACCCTTAAAACGCGTCCCATTGAATAAAAGCCTAAACTTGATTCTACACCATTGCTAGGAGTTCTTTCCATTCAGATAAAGCACAGGAGAACCTGGCCGGTGTTCCAGAAGGGGTGTTTGTGCCAAACAAATTCCACCAACTTCTTCCCTGTACTGCTACAGGAGAATAAAAGCATTATCTACCTTTATAGGAAGCACAGATGGCTATATGAAAGGTACAGTGCATCTCCTTGACCTAACAGCTATCTAACAGTGTCTGCAGTTTGGAACATGAATTGTAGCTGGCAGATTCCCTTTAAAGGGGAACTCCAGATAAGAAAGACTTGTTTTCTATTAAAAGTACATTAAAAGTTATATACAAAAAAAAGTGTCTATGCAATGTATTACTGTATCTGTACAGTTCTGCCACACTGGTAGCTGATAGAAATCCAGGAAGTGAAGAAATATGGCCTCTGTGCCATTGTCTCCTGCTCCTTCTGCTCTTCCCCTAGGAGACAAATCTTACATGCCTCTGTCTCACATTGTGTGTGTTTGCTGAGAACAGGCTGATGATGCAGACGGGGCAGGGTGTGATGTCACAGGAGAATTGGCTGGATCCCCCCAATCCCCTGAGTGATCCACCATCCCTGAATGGCCAGAAGCCGATGCAGCACTAATTTTACTGATTGTGATGGGTGGGGGACTGTGATGATCAGCTGAGGGAAAGCATTGCATTCTGGGAACTGCATAACCAGGAAGAACAGAAACACAATACAGAACAAAACTCCCCAAACAAATGGATTTTTTGTAGTTTTAAAACTGGGATAGACAGGTACGTAATGCCTTACACTTCTGCAGAAGTTTCATTTTTTTAACCTCTACCTGGAGTTCCCCTTTAAGGTACTGCAGATCCCTGAGCTCAGACTGGCTATTGTTTGACCCTTCAAAAGTTATACCGAACGTTTCTCTTTCTTCTTTTCCCCATTTTTAACCTAAGCACAGAAATGACAACGACTAATTAAACTCATCTCTCTGTATCCATTGATAATCTAATCTTGTAGAAAGAGTGTAATATCAGAGGACGGGGTCTGACCATATGCTTCGCTTGGAGCCGCCTGCACTTGCTACTCGTTACCGGTAGATGTCACTGTCACGTCCGCCGCCTAGTCACCTGCAGTAACCACTGAGCACTGGAAGCGTCGCGGGCGTGTGTACGTCATAACGACACGCCCCAGGATCGCGCTGACTAGCTGAACGTTATTGAAGTTCGATTGAAGCGTTTCCTCTGTGCAGGCGTGCTAATCAACCGACGCTGTGACGTCATACCCGGTGCGGCGGAGACCACGTACGATACGCCGGTGGTGGCGGAACGGCGGCAGGGAGGTGTGGCCGCCGTATGGAGCAGTAAGCCGCGGAGAAGGTGAGGAGCACGGGCTGGGGAGCGCTATATATGCGTGGGGGCAACAGGTCCAGCATCTCTACGCCATGTGCTTTACTGTAAGCGAGAAAAGGCGGCCTGTAAGTGCAGCACACACCGGGCACCGCACATGGGTCTGGGCTGGGGGAAGCTGCCCCCGACTACACGTTATCACGGAGCGACGTGTCACACACTTCTAGCCGCCAGCAACGTGTCACAGTGCGTGTGCGCTGCCTGTCATGGACCACACGTGTCCTCTCCCTGCTGTACCGCAGCGTGTGTACTGTAGCGGCTGCCCTGTAAGAGACGCAGCGTGTGTACTGTAGCGGCTGCCCTGTAAGAGACGCAGCGTGTGTACTTTGCTCACTGAGTATATGAGTATGGCTGCTATTCCTGATCCGCTCGTCACTTACCACTGTGCTGCCCATTACAGCCTATTGCATCATGTGCTGTGTGGCTCCTCACAGTATTGGATGGGTCAGGCTGCTCAGATACTTTACTGGATCTAAACACCAGTCAGCTGATGGCGCCTTTCTAGGCTGAGTCTCTTTACAACAGTGGTCTCCAACTTGTGACCCCCCCCCCCCCCAAAGAGGGCGCAGAACTACAACTCCCAGCATGCTGAAGGCAGTCAGGGAATGCTGGGAGTTGAAGCTCACAGCTTTACACTATGACTTTGTTAGTTGTAGTCTTGAGTTCTGTGTATGACAGGAAACACTGGGTAGAAACAAGACATCCCTGGTGTATTCTCGCCACCCATCTGGATTGGCCCTATGTATGGTTGGACAGCTGAATAGGCCAACTATTGCCTTGTTTAAGGGTCCATTTACACAGAATGATTATCTGACAGATTATCTGCCAAAGCTTTGAAGCCAAAGCCAGGAATGGATTTGAGAAGAGAAATCTCAGGCTTTCCTCTGACCTGACCTCTGTTTATAGTCTGTTCCTGTCTTTGGCTTCAAATCTTTGGCAGATAATCTTTCTGTGTAAATGCACCCTAAAGGGTATCAATCCGCATCTGAATGACCAAGCTCTGATTAAGCGACTGATCTCTGAGATTGTGCAGCTCTATAAAAAAGCATTTCTCAGCCACAGTTCTCATTATGCTTTTTATGTTGAGTTATTGTTTGTCCACCTTCAACAAAAACTTTTCCAGGAACTTTCCTATCAGTTTACATGATCAGAGATTGCTTGTACTGTGCGTTTCCCCTCTGTCTTCTGCATTTCACACAAAGTAGCCTGATAGTTAAGGTTTGGCCATATTTACAGCACATGTAACACATCACATGGTTTGTTTGGATTGTATGCTTACTGGATGCCATGCTGCGCCACATCGCCAGGATCCCATACTTCGCCGGATGTCATTTTCTCTCGGGTGTAAGGTATATCACGACCCAGCTGCCACGTCACTGAAGGGAGGGATTAGGCCTGCTCAGCCAATCGGTGCCTGCAGCAGTATCCCACCCTAGTCACTGACTGGCTGAGTGGGGCATCCATCAGCCAAGTTGTGACGTAGCAGCAGGGGAAGGCGAGCTGTCTGCAGGGTCCAGGGGTGGGACGCGTACTGCAGGGGCATTTGGAACGGTTAAAACGCCTCCTTTATTGTGTTCCCCCTCCCCATCTTCAGACTGAAATGATTTTTTTGCCCCGACGGATTCATCTTTAAACATCAGCTTCTATTGTGTGGCCGTTGTAAGGGGTGACCTTGGCCTCTCTGTAATGTGTGTTATTTAAGTGAATGGCCCCCCTTCATGCTGTCCCTCATGCCGGCCCCCTCTGGCGCGTCATCAGCTGCTCAGCTGTGACTGGCTGAGCATAGTCATAGGTCCGGCCGGCCTCCCGAGATCGCGGCCTGGGTCAACAGCGAATACGTAAGTATAATGCACCAACACTTCCGGGGTGGGAGGTACACGTGGAAGGGGGCCATTCACTTAAATAACACACATTACAAAGTTGTATAACTTTGTAATATGTGTTATTTAGTGAATAAATGTTAAATGCCGCACTACCCCTTTAATTACACAACTCCTTATTTCAATCTGCCAAGTTGTCCACCCTCAGTGGAGGTTAATTGAAGAGTGACTTATCCGTCAGCTGATGTCTCTATAGAGGGGAGGGTTGGACACAATTTCCCATGCATGGATATTTGGAAGGGCTCTTGAACTGTACATAACGGCACCCCGGACTCACAGAACCGTGGGGCACTATCATTTGGTCTGTGTTGCAGCATTTTCTGCACATGTTGTGTAACCAGTACCTGCATCAGCTGTGTTCTCTTGTTGATAAAGCTATTGTCCAACTAGACATTTTTCTGGTGGCTCTGGTGATGGAGAGATGTTTGGCTATTGATCAGGTGAATCCTTGAGGAGGAAAGTATGACCCCAGTGCACTGAATGGGCCAGTTAGCATATTCCTCTGTCTAACTTCCCCTATAAGAATTTATTAGCAGGTTAGCAATATTATTTTTAAAGTGCCCCTAATTCCAGAGCACTGTACATTAAATAAGGGGGTTAAGATTAGAGATGAGCGAACCGGCCAAGGTTCGGGTTCGTATGAACCTGAACTCTCTGCTTCTGATTCCCGCTGTCTGCCCGCTCCTTGAAGAGGGTGGATACAGCCTGAGGACTGCCTAGAAAACTGGGATACAGCCTATGGCTATGGCTGTATCCCAGTTTTCCAGACGGTCCTCAGGCTGTATCCACCCTCTCCACGGAGCGTGCAGACAGCGGGAATCAGAAGCCAAAGATGAGTCTGATGCCCATAGAGAATGAATGGAGCTGTCATTCTCTTTGGGCATTGGACTCATCTTCGATGCGCGCGCCGGGCTTCGGACGGTGATATCTCGGCAGCGGGAGTGGCTCCAGGAGCGGGACTTTGTTCTCCGGGTAAGTATAAGGGGCCTGATCCACAGGATAATTTTCACTCCGTGGAATAGAGAGAACGATCAGCCGATGATTGTGTCATCGGCTGATCGTTCATTTAGGTTCAGACCTAAAATCGTCGTTCGCTTAGTTGTATTGAAGTGACTGGATCTGAATTGTAATACTGCACACAGCCTGGGAACAGGGGTGGGTTTGATTTTGCATAAAAGTGGCTTTTTTTTCCCCCCCATTCCTGGCTAACACCTTCAAAGGGATACTCTGGGCAAAGATTAAAATCTAGAGCAGACAGGGGATGGTGGGAACATAATAAAGAAGCTATGCTTACACGTCCCCCTGCAGAACAATGTCACTGATTAATCATCCGCCAGGCTCCTAATGGTGTGTTTACACAGAGTTTTATCTGACAGATATTTGAAGCCAAATCCAGGAATAGATTTTAAAAAAGGAGAAATCAGTCTTTCCTTTATGATCTGTTCCCTGTTTACAGTCTGTGCCTGGTTCTGTCAGATAATCTGTCTGTGTAAACACACCATTAGGTTCTTGTTCTTGTAACCATCACAGTGACTGAGGCGGGAAATCTCTGCAGTCACCAATCGGCTAAGCGGGTAATTCTTGTGTTGCCGTGATGAAACAGGAACTGTTGGGTTTCCACTACCCCTGTCCTGCCCCGTTTTTTTTTTTCCTTTCCCAACGCACCTCTTTAAGCCATTTTGGCATGATGTAAATGAGGTTCAAGTGCCCAGGATCCTCAGCATGGTAGAAGCCCATGGCATGCCTGTAATTGTGGTGAAAAGTCCTATATAGCTATAGGCTTATTTACACCCCCTTTTTCCTGTTGACAGGTCTGCTTTAATGGCTTTATAAATAACTTTTTATGTTGTTTGCATCATTCACATCCTGATCTTTTAGGAAACTAAAAAGTATTTACAAATAAAATTCACAATGTTTTGTGTTTAGTGACCTGTGCACCTTGCATGTATCTCCAATGTATCTATGTAAACTTTTCACACTTTGAGGCGATAACCTTGTTACCGGATGTTGTAATCAGCCTTGTTTTTCTCCACAAGGTTTTGCTGAGACAAGCATCACTATTGTGTTTGTGAATACTATGTTTCTCCTAACTTTGCTTTTTCATTCTTTGGCAGATGTTGGTTGATTCTGCTGTGCCAGAAAGGGGCAAACCTATTGTGAGAAATAGGGAGCTGGATGTATAGCAGCAGACATGGATGAACAGGCCTTACTTGGACTAAACCCAAATGCTAATGCTGACTTCAGAGAGCGAGTATGTCCCACCACCTACTGCTACTTGACAAAAACATTTTATTTTCTGTTCTGTAAAAATAAATACATAAGAAAAACACTAATCTCAATGACTGATGAACACATTCTTATTTCATCCCATAGTCCCAGAATTTGTAGTCTTGTCATTTAATCTAGTTACATTGTTAAAGGGGTTATCCAGCGCTACAAAAACATGGCCACTTTCCCCCTACTGTTGTCTCCAGTTTGGGTGGAGTTTTGAAACTCAGTTCCATTGAAGTAAATGGAGCTTAATTGCAAACCGCACCTGAACTGGAGACAACAGTAGGGGGAGAAGTGGCCATGTTTTTGTAGCGCTGGATAACCCCTTTAATCTTATTCCGCTATCTTTGTGAGAGCTTTTACAGCCAAGCATTAAAAAAAAAAAATTACTTTTTTTTTTATAATGATTTCAGGCATTGGCCTATTTTGAACAATTAAAAGTATCACAAGACGCATGGCAGGTCTGTGCTGAAGCATTAGCCCAACGGATTTATAGGTGAGGAAGTTGTGTCTTACTTTGTTTTGATGAATAATTATGGTGGTTTCTAGGAATGTGCTACAGATAATGATATTTGGGGTCATATGTGTATCTGTTAATGTATAGTATTGTCTGTTCATTTGATCATCACACATTATTAGCTGCATGTTATTTATAATATACGACAACTATGCAGTTGAAGTTAAAAAATAAAAAATTGGTTTGTCGTAGTTACCCCCTGTGTAAACATGAATGAGTTGAATTGTCATCAGGGAATTTCCATTTAAAGTGACACCTTTTTGCATTTTTTTTTACTCCTCTACACAGATGTAAAGGGTAAATTTAGCAGTTTTCAAACCTTATTTTATATTGTACGTCATGGTGCTTGTTCAAGTAAGAAGTGACCCCGCCATGACATTATCATGCCCATTGGTATGGGCCGACCTAGAGGAGGTGGGGCCTAGACCAGCCTGTTCCAATGGTCGGTGAGGGGGCGGGGGACTTTGTGCCAATGACACCCCAGAAGGGAGGGACCTATGGTGGTGCTGTGGGTGGATATAAGTGGCACAGTTGCAGTGAAGCCCCGCCCACTTAGCACTATCTGTAGATGATAAAAGATCACTTTTTACTTGAACAAGCACCGTGACCTATAATGTAAAATAAGGTATAAAAACTGCTAAATTTACCCTTTACATCTATGAAGAGAAGTCGGGTGGCAGTGTCACTTTTAAAGTGTATCTGTCATCAGAGTATGCTACTCTATGTAAGGGCAACATACTTTGTGAACAGGTCTGCTCTCCTATTATATTAAACAGCACAAAAATTGTGCTGTTTTACAGATTGGAGCTATTGGAGAATACTTGTGGTTTGTCATTAGTATCTTTCTTGCAGGATGCAAAAGCACTTCAGACCACATTTGAGTCCTGCCCAGAAACAGTGTGTATTCACAAAATGGACTGAATCTGGTCACTAGTTATGTGGTGAGAATGGTTCACCTATTATATGGTGTGATTAATAGGCTTATATGGCCCTTTGTTGTAAGACCAGCAGTCATCCAATTGAATCCTCCACTTTGCCTGCACTAGTTTCCTGTGTGTATTAAATTACTATGGAGTAGGAGTGACATGTATTGTCACACGTTCCTTTATATTATGCCACCTTATAGACAAGATCTCAGTCCAGACAGCACAGAAGCATGGGTTATTGATGGCACTCCTCCATCATGTGTAAAGTTTACCTGTCGTTATAACTGTCAAAGTCAGTAGGGGATGTGATATTATGCATGTTTGCAATTTACATTCATATTATTTTTTTTTTTTATCATGCTGTAAAACAAAGCTATACTTATCTGAAATCCAGGTCCAGTGTCCTGAAGGCAGATTTTTAGTCTTGTGCTGGTTGGAAAAAAAAGACCAAACGCAGGAAGTCCCAGCCAGTTCAGAGTCACAGATAATGAATTACATGACTGCCTTCTCTGTGAGCGCTTAGATGACCTTGGATACATTGGACTAGTGTTGCACGATGCACCAAAATATCGATACTACTATCGATATTTCGGGCAGAAAAACGGTTCGGTACCAGGATTTCCTGGTATCGATACTTTATGTTAAGCTGCATAATAGCGCAGCTTAATATAAAGTACAGCGCAGAGACCACGGCCGGCAACTAGCTGAGCGCCGGCCGTGTTCTCTGTGTGCCGCCCCCTGTCGTCCCCTCCTCCGCCCCCGCGCTCTCCGCTCCCGGTGGCGCCAACTTCAAATAACCGGCACATAGCGATCGCTAGTGCCGGCTATTTTACAGGGTAGATGCCGCTGTCACAACTGACAGCAGCATTTAACCCCTCCCCCCCCCCCCTCAGAAGTCTGCTGTATATGGAGCGGCCCCCACTGCTAATGACTGCAGCCCGCGATATTACGGGTGGCACCGCCAGTCCAGCCCTTGATCCACCCCTCCCCTCCGTCCCCCGGGACCCGCCGCTGCACTTTGCGGTCCCTCACACCGGCCAGTCCCCTCCCAGCATACCTGCTTGTGCACAAGAAGGTATGCTAGGAGTTGTAGTGCACGGAGGTATGCTGGGATCGGGAGGCTGCTGCTGCACAACTACAACTCTCACCATACCTTCTAGTGCACTACAACTCTCAGCATACCTCTTTGCACAAAGAGGTATGCTTGGGGGTTCTAGTGCACAAGAAGATGTTGGGAGTTGCAGTTGTGCAGCAGCAGCCTTCCGACACAACTCCCAGCATATCTCCTTCTCCACTACAACTCCCAGCATACCTTCTTGTGCACTACAACTCCCAGCATATCTTCTTGTGCACAAGGAGGTATGCTGGGGGTTGTAGTGCACAAGAAGGTATGCTGGGAGTTATAACAAACAAGGAAATATGTTGGGAGTTGTAGTTGTGCAGCAGCAGCCTCCCATCACAACAACTCCCAGCATACCTCTTTGTGCATTACAACCCCCAGCATACCTCTTTGTGCACAAGAAGATATGCTGGGAGTTGTAGTGCACAAGAAGGTATGCTGGGAGTTGCAGTTGTGCAGCAGCAGCCTCCTGACACCACAACAACCCCCAGGATACCTCTGTGCACTACAACTCCCAGCATACCTTCTTGTGCACAAAGATGTATGCTGGGAGTTGTTGTGTTGGGAGGCTGCTGCTGCACCACTGTACCTCCCAGCATCATACCTTCTTGTGTACCACAACCCCACCATACCTCTTTGTGGACAAGGAGGTATGCTGGGAGTTGTAGTGCAGAAGAAGGTATGCTGGGAGGTACAAGGGAATTAAAAAGTGTAAAAAAAAACCTAGGGAAATCCTACTGTGCTGATCCAGGGGAAGGCGAAAACCCCTATGAGGCAGATGACAATTAAAAAAATTTCAGAATAAAAGTTCTAATAATCCCCGCCTTTCCCTTTTATTCATGTCAAAAAATAAACATTTGGCATCATTGCATGCGGAATTGTCCGAACCATTAAAAGTAACAAAAAAAGTGATCAAAAAGTCACATAAATAAAAATGTGGTGCATGGGGGCATCATACCCACAGTCTGGGTGAGGGGGGGGATGTCATTATATTTGTATTTTAAGTGCTTTTTTTCAAAAGTATCGAAATGGTATTGAGTATCGGAAAAAAAAAGATGGTATCGGTATCGAACTCAAAATTCTGGTATCGTGACATCCCTACATTGGACTTGATGTTTTTATTCTGTTTTTTTTCCCCAACAAGCACAAGACTAAAAAGCTGCCTTCAGGAGACTGGACCTGGATAAAAGAAAGTATAATTTTGTTGATTTAGATTTTGAAAGTTTTAATGACAGGTACACAACTAAACTTAAGCACATTTGTAAGTGATTTATTACTCTTTTATCTTATAATGAAAGGTTAGCTCTGGTTGTCTAATTTTGAGAGGGCTTGATAAACCTCTCCCAGTTTTGTTTTTTTTTGTTTTAATGACAGCATTTTTGCTAATTTTTTTTTTTTGAACCAGAGCCAAAAGTGGAGGTCTCCTTCACATTGTATGTAGAGTTTTATATTTCCCTAAACACCTCATCGTAACGCCTGGTAATAGCATTTGTAAGCAAAGAAAAAAACAGCCTATCCTTTTTGCATTTTCCATTTTATTTGCATATGAGCTTAAGGATATGGCCAAAAGAACTTTGTTAAAAACAACAGTGTTTAAATAGGAAGTCAGAGGTGTTTCCTCCAGCTGTAAAATGCTATAATAGTTGTAGTTGTGGAATGTTTTCTGCAGAGCACGGTTGACAATACAGTTTTTCATGGACTAATAGCACTACCGCTTTTACTGACTGCCATTAATTCCCTCCAGCAAATTGAAACTACTTTTGCAGGGGCTTTCAAAGCTACTCTGTTTATGCTTTAACGCTTTTGTCAGTTAACTGACATTTCTATTTGATCAATTATAAAACTAAGAGGCCTAGTTTTTATTATGTGATTTCAACAAAGTTTGATCTTGTTTTTCTAAACATTTGACAGTGTTTGTGTTTTGTTTCAGCGATGATCATGTCAAGTTCTTCTGCTTTCAAGTTCTAGAACACCAAATCAAATTCAAGTTTGTACTATTTTTTTATTTTTCAAACGTGCTAAAATGTTTAGGTTTCCTTCTCACACTTAAATGTGTGTGTATATGTATGTGTGTATGTATGTATGTGTATATATATATATATATATATATATATATATATATATATATACACACACACACAGGTAGTCCTTGACTTACGTCAGTGATCCGTTCTTACGCAGCGTTGTAAACCGAATTTCGATGTAAGTCGGATCATATGTTCATACAGTACTGTACCATAACAACAGTACTGTCCTGTAAACACTTAGCCTATCCTAACATAGTACCCTACATAATTATCAATATCCTCAGTCTAGAACCGCATAACTGAGTACTGTACCAGTATAGTATCATACTGTATTCCTCTGCCGCTGCATGTATTCGACTTACGTCGATACCGTGTAAGTCGGAATAAGGCGTCGAATAAAGCGTTGTAACCACGAAACGATGTAACTCGACACCGTTGTAACCCGAGGACCACCTGTATGTATGTATGTATATATATTATATTACACTCACCGGCCACTTTATTAAGTACACCTGTCCAACTGCACGTTACCACTTAATTTCTAATCAGCCAATCACATGGCGGCAACTCAGTGCATTTAGGCATGTAGACATGGTCAAGACAATCTCCTGCAGTTCAAACCGAGCATCAGTATGGGGAAGAAAGATGATTTGAGTGTTTTTGAACGTGGCATGGTTGTTGGTGCCAGAAGGGCTGGTCTGAGTATTTCAGAAACTGCTGATCTACTGGGATTTTCACGCACAACCATCTCTAGGGTTTACAGAGAATGGTCCGAAAAAGAAAAAACATCCAGTGAGCGGCAGTTCTGTGGGCGGAAATGCCTTGTTGATGCCAGAGGTCAGAGGAGAATGGGCAGACTGGTTCGAGCTGATAGAAAGGCAACAGTGACTCAAATGGCCAACCGTTACAACCAAGGTAGGCAGAAGAGCATCTCTGAACGCACAGTACGTCCAACTTTGAGGCAGATGGGCTACAGCAGCAGAAGACCACACCGGGTGCCACTCCTTTCAGCTAAGAACAGGAAACTGAGGCTACAATTTGCACAAGCTCATCGAAATTGGACAGTAGAAGATCGGAAAAACGTTGCCTGGTCTGATGAGTCTCGATTTCTGCTGCGACATTCGGATGGTAGGGTCAGAATTTGGCGTCAACAACATGAAAGCATGGATCCATCCTGCCTTGTATCAACGGTTCAGGCTGGTGGTGTCATGGTGTGGGGAATATTTTCTTGCCACTCTTTGGGCCCCTTGGTACCAATTGAGCATCGTTGCAATGCCACAGCCTACCTGAGTATTGTTGCTGACCATGTCCATCCCTTTATGACCACAATGTACCCAACATCTGATGGCTACTTTCAGCAGGATAATGCGCCATGTCATAAAGCTAGAATCATCTCAGACTGGTTTCTTGAACATGACAATGAGTTCACTGTACTCAAATGGCCTCCACAGTCACCAGATCTCAATCCAATAGAGCATCTTTGGGATGTGGTGGAACGGGAGATTCGCATCATGGATGTGCAGCCGACAAATCTGCGGCAACTGTGTGATGTCATCATGTCAATATGGACCATAATCTCTGAGGAATGCTTCCAGCACCTTGTTGAATCTATGCCACGAAGAATTGAGGCAGTTCTGAAGGCAAAAGGGGGTCCAACCCGTTACTAGCATGGTGTACCTAATAAAGTGGCCGGTGAGTGTATATAATAAATATATATATATATATATATATATATATATATATATATATATATATATATATATATATATATATATATAATGTATGTATGTATGTATGTGTGTGTGTGTGTATATACACTCACATAATATTAGTATGTGATATTTTCATTTTTTTTCTAGCCTAAATGGGTATTCTCAGTTAAACTTACATAGTTAAAGGGGGTATTCCACTTAAACCTTTGATATGTTGCTGCCCATGGTGAGACTAACAATTCATTTTAATACTTTTATACTTATCTATTCAGTCTCCTTCTCCCAGTTTTAAGCTGCTGCTTTCTGCTAAAGACACAACAATCTCTGTGTAAGTCTTTCTGT
The DNA here is from genome assembly GCF_027789765.1 of Dendropsophus ebraccatus. Lineage (NCBI taxonomy): Eukaryota > Metazoa > Chordata > Amphibia > Anura > Hylidae > Dendropsophus > Dendropsophus ebraccatus. The sequence goes on along the minus strand of NC_091454.1, from coordinate 87,550,457 downwards.
CTCCCCCCCCCCCCCCCTCTCCCTTCTGAGACAGCTGATGTAAACAAGTTCCTGGCAGGCTTTATCTGTAACATTGTAGCTCCTTGCTGGTAGTGTTACTCTGAGGTTAAATTGCTGCTGATATCACTGTGATTAATCCTCCTAGCATTACACAGTAGCTACAGTGTTGCAGATAGGGACTTATTTTCATCAGCTGTCTCAGAAGGGAGGCAGGAGGAGGGGGAAACGGAGAGAAAAGCTCACATACAAGTCCTGTGAATCACCTTTCAAAAGAAGTGTAAATGTCGAAAAGAATATTCCTAATACTTAGTGTTATATGTACTGTTTAACTTAAAATTTTTTTATTTTTTTTTAAGGTATGCTGAGTTGACAGCACTTCAACAACAACTAATAAGGGAGACTCTAATTGCATGGCTTCAGGCTCAGGTATATATTCAAGTAAGATCTCAAAATACTGGTATAGATTTTAATTTTAGTCAAAGCAACTCTGTACCGGCACCTTGCCACCCCTAAATAACCAGCACTGCATTGTAGAGCTGCTCACACCGAGCATGGTTCAGGGGTCGGCTTGTCTCCCAGTGTTGGTATTAAGAAGTGCAGTGCAGTAGGCAGTCAAACTGGCATGGCCTGGAGCAACAGTGCCCTAGGCCTGCGGCGCCTCTCTTCCCACTTCTATCCAGCCCTGGGGCATTCTGAAAGTGATGAGAGGCATCACAGGCCTAGGACACTAGGCCACAAAACAAAGAAGGCAGAAGGCAGACAGTTAAGGCAGTCTTAACTGATGCAGACGAATACCCAAGAGATCCAGTTGAGTTTAATGGGGTCTATCAAGTTTTTGTCTGGTGTCCATTTATTTTGCAGTATTTTCAGTGTTTGCAGTATTTTTTTTTTTTTTCTGGTGAGATACTACAAAATAAATGGAACTTGCAACAGAGCCATCCAAACGGAAGCGTGAACCTAGCCTTAAATTTAGGCTATGCTTTCTTTATAGCGAATATACCACTTCAACTCATATAGACTTTTTCATCCAGACTGATGCATGCTGTCACACAGATTCCAGGTTCCTGAGACTTGTGCCATTTTTTAAATATGCTAATTAGGTCTTTTGGCGCTTTGTGTCAGGTCCATCTGGAGGACTCTTTCTCCGCTCTGACAATACTGAAGGTGGGTCTGGGTGAATACAGAAGGCATGCACCACCCGGAGAGGAGATATCAGTGCTTTGGGCTCGCCAGGAAATAACACAAATCTTGGGAACCAGGCGCACCACCAGTATCTATACGGCAGCGTACTTCAGGCCGCATGAAAAACTTAATGTATGCATTAAAGTAATACATTCACTTTTATGCTCATTTCCGTTTCTGTTGTCTATTGCAGATGCATAATGCACAACCAGAGAAAACCTTCATTCGTAACAAAGCTGCACAAGTTTTTGCTCTAGTCTTTGTTACAGAGTATCTGACAACATGGCCTAAGTTTTTCTTTGATATTTTGTCTGTTGTTGGTCTGAATCCCCGAGGCGTTGACTTGTATCTCAGAATTTTAATGGCCATTGATGCAGAGGTAGTTGATCGGGATATAATTCATACCCCAGAGGTAAGAAACATTGTACATTTTAATGGCTGGTATAGTGCCATGTGCCTAAAAAGGATACAATTAGTTTCATTGTCTTTTTTTATATGGTAATGAATTGGGAAAATTGGCTAACTGTATATAGTAGGTTTAGTCAGCATTCACCAAATGCTGAGATCTGTATGGAGATATAAGAATTTAGTTATGCTTCTGTTTTGTATACTTATACTTTTGTCTCTTGTTCATATACAAAACTACAACTTGCCTTGCAGGAAGCACGCAGGAATACATTGCTGAAGGACACAATGCGTGAGCAGTGTATCCCAAACTTGGTAGAATCATGGTACCAAATTTTACAGACTTATCAGCACGCTAACTCTGAACTGACATGCCAGTGCCTTGAAGTGATTGGAGCCTATGTTTCTTGGATAGATCTAACATTGATTGCTAATGATAGGTATGATTTAGTATTGTTACTGTTCTTGATGTATAATATTTATTGCAATTAGTGTTCATTATTATTCTTGTATTTGTAAGACAAAGTAAATATTTACAGATTTTCAGAATTACTGCAAAGTAAAACTTCAGGTGTTGTGAACAGTCAGGTCATTTTTATTGGTAAAATGAAAGCTATAATCTTGTTGCCTTAAGCAACTACTCCCCATATCCTTTGCACTGAGGGCAGTATATTGCTGTGACATTTTAATTCCAAAAGGTCCACTTTAAAATGTAATAAGTTCTCCAGCAAATTTGATTGTATAGAGACTGTACTTTGGTAGCATACACTCTTGAGGTAAATATGGGGTCCTGAGAAAACCTCAGTTCTTTTACACTCCTACACAGCGGGGAGTTCCAGGAAACCAGTAAATAAACATAGATACACATGTGGCATCCTTATTCTGGATGCAGTCTGCTTTAGATTACTATACATTGTATTGCCCTAAATCCTTCTTGTGCTGACCTTTCAGATTCATTAATATGCTGCTAGGTCATATGTCGGTTGAAGTTCTGCGTGAGGAGGCATGTGATTGTTTGTATGAAATTGTTAATAAGGGAATGGATCCAGTCGATAAAACTAAATTGGTGGAGTCTTTATGTCAAGTGTTACAGTCTGCGGGCTTCTTCAGCATTAATCAGGTTTGTGACATGAATATTCTGTTTCTTCTGTTCTAATCTAGTGCTAATTCATTGCTCTGTACTGCTAAACATTGGCCAATACTTGTTTGAAATGGTTTGGTGTGTTGGCTTCCTCGTCCTATATACTGTAAGTAACTTAAATATTTTAAATTAGGAGGAAGATGTAGATTTTCTCGCCAGATTTTCAAAGCTTGTCAACGGAATGGGCCAATCCTTGATTGTTAGTTGGACCAAGTTGGTGAAATCTGGGGATATGAAGAGTGCCCAAGACACTCTGCAGTCTATTGAATCCAAAGTGCCTCTGATGTTGCAGTTGCTAATCCATGAAGATGACGATATCTCTTCCAATATCATTGGATTCTGTTACGAGTATTTGCACATCTTGAAACAGGTATGTTTGCCATGCTATTTTAAAGGGTACCTGTCACAACACCACTAGTTTCCTATCTGTGTGCACCTGAAGATCCGGTTACTGTGGATACGTCCCTTGCCATCCTATTTTGGATTGGGGCATGTGCAGAGAACTTTTCCAGCATGGGACAAATATTCAGACGCCAGCATGCTGATCGAGAGCCAGATGCATCTTGAAAAATAATAAATCTTTGATTTAGGCTGGGTTCACACTGCATTTTTGCAATCCGTTTTTTTTCCAAAAAACGGATGCATTTGTGTGCATCCGTTTTTTTATTGACTTCAATTATAGAAAAAAAGGATCAAAACGGATCCTCTTTTTTTTTTTTTTTTTTTTTTTTTTTTTTTTATATGGACACAAAGCGTAGCTGACACTACTTTTTTGTCTGTTAAAGAAAAAACCGGTCCGTATTGATCCATTTTTTTTTTCAATGGAAAAACGGATGCACACAAATGCATCCGTTTTTGCAAAAAACGGATGAAAAAAACGCAGTGTGAACCTAGCCTCACTTATACCAGTTTCTTGAACTAAGATTTATTTTTATTTATTTTTTTTCATTGTTTTATTCTCTCTCCCTCCTGTTTTCTGTTCGTAGTTGGTGTTACTTTCTGATCAGCAAAAAGCTAATGTTGAGGTAAGTGCTCCTCTGACTTTTATTTTGGTCTCATTTCGTCTACAATTTTTATTCAATAAAAGCTGCATGTTTAGTTTTTTTTTGCCCTGCATATTGTATATTAATTTGTCATCTCACTAGGCGTATGTAAACGGTGGCCCCCTTTACCCCCTACGGCCCGGTGCATATATTACAGGGTCCACTCCGGCTTGCTTCGGGGGATCCCAACATCTGGACGTCCTGCTCAGCCAGTCAGTGTGCTGCCCCACCACAACTACTGATTGGCTAGGCGGAACGTCCAGACGCCGGGAGCCCCTGAAGCAAGCTGGTGTGTGGACCCGGTAATGTATGCATCAGGCTTCCCCGATGCAGTGGGATGACAATTCCTCTGCAAGAATCTAATATTGTAAGGGACAGTGAAGGGATCCGCAGCTGATTTCACTGCAAACTTATAGCATGGAATTCGCTGCGAACTTATAGCATGGAATCCGCTGCGGATCCTTTGTGTGAAACCACCCTTAAGTACACATACAATGATAAGATAAGAGGGGGTGGTACGCAAATGCCATGTAGGTTTAGCTATTTTCCAGTCAGTTTTGATGTGTATAGTAGGGATGGTCCGAACCTGCAGAGGTTCGGGTTCGTACGAACCTGAACTCTCGGCAATGATTCCCGCTGTCTTCCACCTCCGTGGAGAGGGTGGATACAGCCGGAGGATCGCCTGGAAAACTGGGATACAGCCTATGGCTATTGCTGTATCCCAGTTTTCCAGGCGGTCCTCCGGCTGTATCCACCCGCTTCACGGAGGTGGAAGACAGCGGGAATTATTGCCGAGAGTTCAGGTCCGTACGAACCCGAATCTCGGCAGGTTCGGACCGTCCCTAGTGTATAGATATGGTCGTGTTGTGCTATTTATGTTGCCATTTTTGCTTCATATGATCGAATGTCCTCCTGTTGCAGGCAGTAATGCTGGCGGTTATGAAGAAATTAACTTATGATGAAGAGTATAACTTTGAAAATGAGGCAAGTCTCTTCGCTGATTTATTTGCAGAAAAGCTGTGTATATCGATATTCTACATATTTGTAGAGCGGGCCCAACTTTGAGTTATGTTTTACTATTTAATAAGCACTATTCTGGTACTTGGTATGTATATTTTTATATATACAGTGGTGCCTTGGATTACAAGCATAATTTGTTCCGGTACCGTGCTTGTAATCCAAATCTACTCTTAAACCAATGCAAATTTTCCCATAAGAAATCATAGGAATGCAGACAATTGGTTCCACACCCCAAAATAATGATTTATTATTCTAAATAACATGTAAAACAAATGAAACAAGCCTTCAGAAACAGCAGAATGTGATATTATAAGTTACTGTACAGTAATGGAGAGGATGGGAAACACAAGGACGGACAGAGACTGCAGGGAGCATGAAGGAATGAGCAGGACATATGTGGGCACATGCACGCAGCACACTCTGTGCGGAAAGAGAGGGGTTACAGCTATGAAGAGATTACCAACACAGTCCTGTCCTCTGATGTAAGCCCCAGCCTGAAGTAGATCTGCTATGATTTGGAAGGTGAGGGAGACTTCCTGGGTCAGAGTACAGGGCAGCAGACCCCACTATGCAGACCATCCCCTCCTCCACTCGCCTTCCCACCCAGTACATGGAGCTCTTAAACCAAAGCAATGCTCTTAAACCAAGTCACAATTTTGAAAAAATGTGAGCTCTTAAACCAAAACGCTCTTAAATCAAGGTACCACTGTATGTTGTTGAGCATATGTGGTCAATGGCATATTGTAATAGTTTAAACATTTCTGCATGCAGCAATACCAAATCTGTTTTTGTTTTGCCATTTTAGAATTTGTTTGCAAAATAGAAAAGGAGAGTGATTTCAATTTATTTGGCATTTTTGTGAACCTGTCGCTGTGAACCAGTGCTAACAACGTTACATACTACTTGCGAAAATTATGGTGTATAAATGTATAATTTACCAGGGCAAACATTGTATTACATCCCCATGATAACATGAAAACCGAAAAGGAATCTTAAAACCGGAGATTACTGCCCCGGATGAAGGTGCCTTAAACTGACATTGCAGATGATGCCCATTTGTGGCCCGCAGCAAAATAAAGTGATACCGCAAATATTTGGGGAGCCATGTGTGGCCAAGGTGATATCATACCTTTTTTATATGTTGGTGTTACCAAGTGACTTTAGCCATGACCAAGGACTGGAACTGTCTGAAATGTTAGTGTTACACTAAGCTAACACATATAGCCATCTAAGTGTGGTCTGGCCCAGAGTGGATTCGTGCCAGCATTAGCGACTTTTTGACAAAAGTTGCTGTTACATGTGCCCTGAATTGTGGCTTTTTTTATAATTTTTTTTTACACCAAACCACAAATATAAAGCAATGATATGTTCTCCCCATTATCTTTTATTTTGCTGTCTGTGACTGTAGTATACTTAAAAAAACGCAGTTTCATGCCGCAGAAGACTGCCAAAGAGTTTAAAGTTCCAGGAGGTTAAATGAAAAGTAATATTTATATCCTTCCTCCCTTTCACTTGAGATTTCCCTTGGGTACTTTTTTGTAAGCAATCATTTGAGGCAGACTCTATTAGTAGAGTCTCCATATAGACGTGGAGCTAGTCAGTGACATTGCTCCGGGTGCTGATCACTGCAGAGCGCTGGATGAATATTCATGAGGTGGGTTGGGTTGGATTGGAGTCAACAAGAACAACGCTGGGAATGAAGGTAAGAAAATTACTTTCATTCTCAGTGTCCTGAGGATTTTGGAACTTAATAGCAGGTTAGAGACTGCTAACCTGCTGTTGATATCCCTTTAACTGTACCTGGTTCAGATCCAGTAGTATATGCACAGTACAGATTACAGTATCCTTGAGTACATGACTGTCTCCCACTGAACTACTGTCTGTAGAGATCAGGCCGGTTATTGATATTTGGCAATATTAATGGTCAGGATCACAGACTGATAGGCTTACAGTGTCTTACTTTTATGTTATGACATAAGTATAGAAAATACAGTGTCTCCATTGTAACCCCTCTCTTCAGTGTAATGGGAAACATTGATGCAAGTAGACAAAAGTGGCTTTAAAACCCTAGCTTTATTCCATTACTTGTCATATGTTAGACAGCTATTACATAATTGCCTTGTAATTTTAACTAACTTGTAAATTGTTTTTTCTTTAAACCAGGGTGAAGATGAAGCAATGTTTGTGGAATACAGAAAGCAGCTGAAATTATTACTAGATCGTCTCGCTCAAGTATCACCAGAGTTACTGTTGGCTTCTGTCCGAAGAGTTTTTAATGGTACACTACAGTAAGTATGAGTCTTAATTTTACAGTTTGAATAAGAAAGTAACTTGAGAAGGGAAATTTGGGACAGATTTGTGTTACTGATTTACAGAAATGTACTTAAAGAGGTACATCAGCAAAAAAAAAAATCTTTTTATTTCAAATCAACTGGTTTCAGAAAGTTATATAAACTTGTAATTCACTTCTATTTAAACATCACAAGTCTTCCCATACTTATCAGCTGCTGTATGTCCTGCAGAAAATGTTTTCTTTTCAGTCTGACACAGTGCTCTCTGCTGACATCTCTGTCCAAGACAGGAACTGTCCAGAGCAGCAGCAAATTCATATAGAAAACCTCTCCTGCTCTAGACAGTTCCTGTCTCAGACAGATGTATCCGACTGAAAAGAATACACCACTTCCTGCAGCTGATAAGTATGGGAAGACTTGAGATGTTTAAATAGAAGTGAATTACAAATCTATATAACTTTCTGAAACTAGTTGATTTGAAATGAAAAGATTTTCGCTGGAAAACCCCTTTTAATGTCCTAAATGGTATGATCAAGCCACTCATCACCTATCAGCTGCATAGGTAATAAAGGTTAAATTATGTTAAAACAAAAGTTTGTAAAACTTGAGACCCTCCCTGTGCAGCCACATAACTACAGCAGGGAGACATTCATATTGAATCACCCTTGCAGTATGCTTAAGGCAGAGGGGGAATTACCTAGGTGCAATGGCAACAGTGAAACGCCCCCACGTAACGCCTCACCAGTGGATAGATGATTGTGTGTGATACACACATCCAAATGTAAATGAGTTTGTGCAACCTTTAGGGCTGATCTACCAGATAATTTACTCCACTATCGTTAAGCATCGTTAGTGATGTTCGTGCAGCCCTTGCCTTTAGTGTAAAAAAAATAATAATAATAATAATAAAGTTTATATATACCTGTCCACACTCCTGGTGATTCTGCCTGCTCCCTGGTATCTTCTTGGCTTCTGCCCACTGCTGCAGGGAGAACTGCAGAGCCAGTCTCTGAAGTAATTGACTGAGCAGCCTGTCATTGCAGAGACCGGCTCTGAAGTTCCAGCAGCAGCTGCGGGTATAAGCTTCGGGGGAGTGTGGATAAGTATGTGTAAACTATATTATTTTATTTTTTTTACCCTCTCATCAGCCGTCAGTCAAGCATTGCTATTACATGTAGCGATGTGCAGTCGGCAGCCGATGATTTTTAGGCAGGACCAAAAGAGACAATCTACAGATCAGTGTCATTGGCTGATCATTTTCTGTATTACATGGAGCAGGAATCTGCCTGATTCTGCATATTATTGCTCCCTGTAGAGGGCTCTTAGTCTTGACAATGGTTGCAATAAAATAGGATGCTGGACATGCACAGCCACACAATTGTAAAGCCAGGTGCACAGTGTAAGCATACAATAAATAATGTATTTGCATACTCTTTGTTGCTGGCAGTCTTGGCAATGTGCTAAGAATTTAAAATATTTATTTCTGCTTTTTAATATATTTTATTAACAAATCAAAACACTTTGCAGTCTTGACAACATGAATGTCTACTTTGCTTTCTGTAAGATATTTAGACTTTTAACTGTTCATGTTTCTTTTGTTTTTGGCAGAAACTGTCAGAATGCTTCTTTTATGGAAGTAGAAGTTGCAATCAGGCTTCTGTTTATGTTAGGTGAAGCTATCCCAGCATCCCATGGAGCCCATTTTTGTGGTGATGTTAACAAAGCAAGTGCTCTACAGGACATGATGAGGACGGTAAATATATATAGTTATAAAAGTCTTACAACTGTACAAATATCTGCTTAGGTATATACACGTAACTGCTTACATATTACAGATTATCAGTTACATGAATAATAAAGATGGCTAAGTGTAGATACTTGTTGATTCTGTATTGTCCAACTTGGTGTGCATTAGTTCTTAGGGCGTGATAAATTAAAGATGCAAAATGCTGTCTTGAACTGTGAAGATGTAGTTAACAAAAAGTTCTTTAGATATTAGAAGGTGAAGAGCTGTCTAATATGAGGAATAAGGTTCTGAATATAAAGGCCGTATTATGCAGTCCGACCCGTGGTGTAAATGAGTGACAACCCGCTGGAACCCTTAAAGCGACTCTGTACCCACAATCTGACCCCCCCCCCCCCCCAAACCACTTGTAACTTCGGATAGCTGCTTTTAATCCAAGATCTATCCTGGGGTCCGTTCGGCAGGTGATGCAGTTATTGTCCTAAAAAACTACTTTTAAACTTACAACCCCGTGCCTTACGGGAGTATTTGTGACCTAACTTTGCACCACCCCTCTGTCCCTCCTCCCCACCATCTTCATCATTAGTAATGCCACTGGAACATTTTCTCCATGCTGGACATTGCACAGGTCCTTAACGATCCAGCCCATGTGCCGGACTAAACAGGTGGGGAATAGTAGGCAATCTGCCTGGAGCATTCCTAATGATAAAGAGGGCGGGGAGGATGGACAGGGAGGTTGTGCCAGCCTAATGCATACACAATCTAGGCCACTCCCGTAGGGCACGTGGCTGCCAGTTTAATGGTGCGTTCACACCTACAGGATCTGCAGCTGATTTTTAGCACAACAACTGCATCACCTGCCAAACGGAACCCAGGACAGATCTTGGATTAAAAGCAGCTATCTGAAGGTACAAGTGGTTTGGGGGGTCAGATTGTGGGTACAGAGTCGCTTTAACATTGGCTGATAATCGTGCGACCAGGGCTTTAGTCTTTGCTTTAGTCAGATTTTGGCCGCATATCTGTCATTACACGGGAAGATGTGTGGCTAATGGCGGATTACTTTTTGACATATTTAGAGTGATCATGCGACAAGCGAGTGTAAGGGAGAAAAAAAAAATCTAAACATCCAGTGTGAATTAATGCATTTACAACTTACTGGTCTGTATACTGAATGTTTTTTGACATAACTTTTTTGTTTTCACTCCTTTCTAGCTGGTGACTTCAGGTGTGAGTGCCTACAATCACACATCTGTTACATTAGAATTTTTTGAAACTGTTGTAAGATATGAAAAGTTCTTCACGGTTGAACCCATCCACATTCCTAATGTTCTCGTAAGTTATGTTTATATAAACACACAACTATTTCTTTGAGAAAAGAGCTTTACATTGTCGTACACCATGTGCCTGTGGTACATGAAACCAAAGAGCATCTAAATACTTTGTCACGCTACCCTTTGCTCCTCCTCTTACTTTGGAGCATTATACTGAATGGTTTAAGGGTTGAGATCTGACTTGTTCCCTGATTCAGATTGCTTTCAAAGGGGTTTTCCAGGCTTAGAAAAACATGCTGCTTACTTTCAGAAACAGCACAGTTATGCAGCTTACTTCCATTGAAGTTAATAGAGCTGAATTGTAGTACCACACAGCCTGTGGACAGGGATGGTGCTGTTTTTGCAAGAATGTAGCTGCCCTTTTTTTTCTGTTCCTGGATAAGACTCTTAGCCCCTTAATGACTGACCCAATTTTTTTTTTGCGTTTTTGTTTTTTCCTCTTCGTGTTTAAAAGGCCATAGTGCTTGCATTTTTTTCACCTACAGACCCCAATGAGTCCTTTTTGTGACACCAATTGTACTTTGCAAAGACATGTAATTTTTCTATAAATTATGTGGCAATAGAAAAATAGCATGTCTCCGTTATGCAGTGTGTAAAAACAAAACAAACTGAAAATATTGGCAATTGTTTTTTAAGTAATGGCCATGTGAACGCTATGGCCATAGTAAATTTTTATTTTTAGCTTTAAAGTGAATGTACCATCAGGTACATTGCTATTTTTTTTACCTTAATAGATCAGCGCTGGCGTGGGGATGCCGGTGGCGCAGTTCTTTTTTTAATTGTTTTTTTTTTCTTGAGCACTGGCCCTTCCCTGCGCCCGCCAGTGTGGTGCTCTCCCCTCGTAAAAAGGCCGACGCTGTACGCGGGAACAAGGCAGCCCGACATCCCCACGCCGGTGCTAGTCCTTTAAAGGTAAAAAAAAAAAAAATAGCAGAGATGTACTTGATGGTACATCCGCTTTAAGATTTTGTGTATATTTAGATAACTGTACTCGGCATAACAAATTTTAAATTTTTTAAATAACTTTGAATATACTTTTCCTAAATTTTAGATGGCATTTTTGGATCACAGAGGGCTGCGCCATTCTAGTGCTAAAGTTCGTAGTAGAACAGCTTACCTTTTTTCAAGATTTGTGAAGTCCCTTCAGTAAGTATTCCTGATGTTCATATGGGTATTAGTTATTAGTATTTTTCCTGTCTGTATGTTTGTGTATTCACGGTCGGGAAGAATCTAAAGGCCCTATTCCACGGAACGATTATCGGCCGATATTGGCCATTACGGCAGATAATAGTCCTGTGGAATAGAAGGCAACGATCAGCAGACATTGTTCATGTTGGCTGATTGTTGCAGTCGTTTGTTTTTCAAACATGTTGAAAAACAAGCGACTGTGATAGCAGTGATCTGCTGTTGTCACTCCGTGGAATAGGAGCGTTGGCAGCAGACCGCCACTATCCTCTATGGGCTGCCCAGACGATCTAGCGATCACCCGGGCAGCCTCCCCGCGGCCCCTCCCGCACTCACCTGCTTGCTGCCTCCGTGTGTAATAGCGGTGGCAGCGAGTGGTGAATGAGGAGCAAATGAGCGCTAACAGCGCTCTTTTGCTCCTCTCCGTCGGCCCGTGGAATAGGGGCTTAAGGTTAATGGTCTTCATTAGCTGTCAGCCAAACACTTGCCTTACCTACAGATGTTTATTCTAATTCATCCATACACATGAGTGCTCAGCCCAGTGTTCTTGTGTTTACAATGGGGAGAGAAGAGAGATCCATTGCCAGACTCTTTTGGCAGAGGCATATCTTTAGGGAAAACAAGAGTGTTGGGTGTTAAATTCAATTTTGGGAGGGCCACCATACTGACCTACTGAAACCAGCAGGTTCTGATAACTGGGATGGGGAGACGCACACTCTTTTCTGTTCCTGTACCTTATACTCTTAACTTCACAGTCCTAGTGCAAACTTTTTACAATGTTATTTATTCAACTTTTTATTAGGGTGTACATGTTCAAAAAGGTATTTTAGTGTCTTTTTTTTTTTTTTTTTTTTTTTTTTTTTTTTTTTTTTGTAATACCACATACACTTCAATTTTGTTTTTGTCTTTTTTTTTTTTCTCCAATGTATCACAACAGCAATGGTGCTGGATACATTTAATTCCTGATTTAGAAGAAACTTCATAGCTTTTAAATCCATATGTTCTTGAAGAAAGGTCTGAAAGAAGTCCATGCAGCTGTTTTTTTCCCATTTAGTCTCCAAATATTTTACTTATTTGCCATTTTCCTCTGTCCTCTAGTAAACACATGAATGCCTTTGTGGAAGATATATTAAGTAGGATTCAAGATCTCCTTGAGCTCTCTCCTCCAGTGAGTTTCTAAGTTACTGTATTTAATGTGTGTGTATGTATGTATGTATGTGCTCACTGTAGCATGGTATGTTGCTTGTCTATAACATCACATGCTCACAAAGGGTTGTTTTTTTTGTGTGTTTGGGTTATTTGGGTTATTTTTGTGTTTTGGGTTATTTGGGTTTTTTTGTGTGTTTGGGTTATTTGGGTTATTTTTTGATCTATCCTAATGCACTGATTTGATTGGTTTGACCCAATGATCCTGAGATTTGTGGTGGTTGCTACATTTTATAACTTTCCCTAATCTCAATGGTGGGAATACATAAGTGGACTGCTTTCCACAAGCAGCTGGGGCAAAAACCAGCCTAATCTCAGAACTGTGTGTTAGCACATCAACCCTTTTAATCATGGCAGATTGGGGCACGGCAAGGTGGGGAGGGGGTGTGGTGTCCTCCCACACCGGATTGATCAATGATTTGCACTTGCTAGCCAGTGTATATTATGACAAAGATCTACACCAGCTTTGGAGCTCATGTGTATTACTGTGCCTGCCATGCGACAGCCTCAGATTCACAGATTTACTGAGAGGCGTGCACCGGCCATGGGGAGAGGGCTTTATGTAATTATGACCTCTAGCTGCCCGTTCCGATCCTTGCTTTGACTCAGAAATGTCAGTGTGAGACTCCAGCCTCCAGGAGATATTTGTTTACGGCCCTCCTTTATATCTTCCATTTATTCATGCTTTTATTTTTACTTTGTGTAGGAAAATGGTTTCCAGACATTGCTAAGCAGTGATGATCAGCTGTTCATATATGAGACTGCAGGTGTGCTCATAGTAAATAGCGATTATCCTGCTGAACGAAAAAGTATTCTCATGAGGAATCTTCTTAATCCTTTAATGGAAAAGTTCAAAATTCTTCTGGGAAAGCTAATAGTAGAGCAAGATGAGGAGAGACAGACAGTTCTGGCAGACTGCCTTAATCATGCGGTAGGATTTGCCAGGTATGTACCATTAGTTGTGGTTTTGGCATTTGTTGCAATTCATGGGGCAAAAAATTTCATTCATACAGGTTTCATCTGTTTATAAATTTTTGAACCATAGTAAGAAATAAAAATAAATAAAATTAAAATCCATAATATAATAATACATTATCCACAATGTATATACCATATTGCTGGTAAAACTGTCTTTTTAGATTACACTGTGGGCTCTGAGTTGGTGTCCCAGCTGATAGGGTTGTTTTGCAACGCTGATTTTGAAGTGCTGGATTTGACACTCTCTGTTCTATCCTGTAGCCGTACAAGTAAAGCTTTCAGCAATAAGCAAACAGTAAAGCAGTGTGGCTGCTCTGGAGTATATTTGGACTGTTTACAAAGTTTTCTGCCTGCTTTGAGTTGTCCTGTTCAAAAGGAAATCCTCAGAGGAGGCGTTCGCACCTTTCTGCATCGTATGATTATCTGCTTAGAAGAGGAAGTGCTTCCTTATATTCCTACAGCTTCCGAGCATATGTTAAAAGACTGTGAAGCAAAGGACCTGCAAGAATTCATTCCTTTAATTAATCAAATTACTGCTAAGTTCAAAGTAAGTATGTATAATTGAAATGGTATTGCTAGACCTTCATTGCTTATACATCTGTTCTGCAAACTGCATGGTTTGGCAAATTATATTCAAATAATTTTAAATATAAACAGTATATACAAGCTTTAAATGTTAATTGAAAATGTGTCCACCGCTTAGGATCGTGTTAACATAGAAAAAATAGATATACCAACTGAGTTAATAATCCCAGCGTCTAATGGTGTGTTTACACAGAGATTTATCTGACAGATTTTTGAAGCCAAAGCCAGGAATGGATTTAAAAAGAGGAGAAATCTCAATCTTTCCTTTATGACCTGTTCTCTGTTTATAGTCTGTTCCTGGCTTTGGCTTTAAAAAAATCTGTCTTTGTAAACACACCATAATGGTGTCCCTCTGGTAGTTCCTACTGGGCTATTAACTTGGCTATGGTAATGTGTTCAAATATTTGTGTCACAGCTGTAGCCAGTCACTGGCCCCAGTGGTCCTGCATATAATGTAAGTCATTGACTGGCTGCAGCACTGATGTAAATGCATAATCGTTTTAGCCAAGTAAACCAAAGACCATCTGGAAAGACCAGAGCAGTGACACTGGAGACATGAGGATTAAACTGAGTGTAAAGAGAAAAAAATATATAAATCTTCTAAATACATAAAGCAAACCAGTCATATTATCCAGTGTAACTTTATGCAACCATCTCCATGACTCCATAGGAAATTAATCAGTTACAGTATTGCTCTGCAGTTATTGCACTGTATAGCTATGCTCACACAACGTCTACTGTCATTATCAAACGGCAGTTGTTTGATAATGAAAACGTCAATGTTCATGACCATTATTATTATATTGTTATTTTGCATAAGATGATGTTGTGTGAACATACCCTATTAGTCTTATTGCACTTTACTTTGTATTGCACTTGTTTCTGTTGCATCAGCAAGGCTGGGTTCAAACTGTGTTTTTATAATCTGTCCCCTCCCCACCCCCCCCACACCATCCGTTTTATGCTAAAAAAACAGATGCATAACGGATGCATTTATGTGCATCCGGTTTGATCGGTTTTTCCATTGACTTCCATTACAAAAAATGCATAGAACCATGCTTTTTTTTTTTTTTTTTTTTGGTTTATGGAAGTCAGTGAAAAAACTGATCAATACCAGATGCACACAAATGCATCCCTTTTCTTATCCGTTTTTTTTTTTTTAATATGTCGACCTGTATGCATATGTGAGCGTTTGTTAACATATTAACATTGTTTTTAAGCCACTAATCCTTGCAGCAACCGTTCCAACCGTGGGACTCAGCATTAGTTATCCAGGCAAACTGCTTCGATGATGGCTGCATCAGTTTTATTCATCCCACTGCTGCGCAGACTTTCCAGATTCGCCATTCCCCTCAGCTGGTTCCTGTGATCTGATATTGTGCTTAGCTATTCACTTACTCTGGCAAGATACGGTTTTTATTTTTATAAGACCCTAGCCATGGAGAGTTTTAAATTTTTTATCTTTTTGCCTGAACAACCCCTTTTTTAGGGAATTTGTCAACAGCAGGTCATGTTACTATCTGCTGACACTGTTATATAACTGCTATGGCGATAATACATATGGTGTCTTAAAGTGTCGCTGTGGTTTATAACTTAAAATATAAATCCGCAGGCAATATGATATAAACCATGTTTGCAATTTACATTTATTTTTTTTTAGTAATGTTTTAAAACAAAGCTATACTTATCTGAAATCCAGGTCCAGTCTCCTGAAGGCAGCTTTTTAGTCTTGCGCTGATTGAAAAAAAGAGACTAAACACAAGTCTGGCTATCATAGAGTGTCACAGCTCAATGTGTATATATGTGTCACTTCCTGTGTATAGACTCTTTGTGTGTGTGTGTGTGGAGGGGGGGGGGGGTGTAAACACAGGAATTTTAACACCTTGCTGAAAAAGACTCTGTGCCAGAGAATAAAAGCAGTTTTCTACCTTCTTGAAGCAGAACTGGATATATAAACATGGGTTACAGATGTCTATGCTGCTTCAGCCACTGAAGTGCAATCATGCCAGAAATGCTGCGCTCAGCCGATCATAGACTGAGGCAGTATTATTTTTACAAGATCCTTGCAATGGAGAATCTTGGTGGTGGCAGAGGGCAGGTTCCAAAGGGAGAACATGCATGGTACTCCTCATCTTTCCCTTGTCCTACTCCACTTCCTGTTCCTTCTTGGTTGACAGTCAGGGATCTGCTTCCAGCATTAAGCTCTGTCCCCAAGTCTCACGCCTGTGTTGAGGATACGAATGAGTGTGCTTGTGAACAATTGTGTGAAGGTCTGATCCTTAATGGCAGGAAAGGATTCCCTCACCACCATCTCATATTAGTGTTGTCCCAAAGTAGAATCCCAAATAAATTGTCAAACATTTTATTTGTAGGCCCAAGTGTCACCATTTCTACAGCAAGTCTTTATGCCTCTACTTCATGCCATTTTTGAGGTTCTAGTCCGCCCATCTGAAGAAAATGACCAGTCTGCTGCACTTGATAAGCAAATGTTACGTAGGAGCTATTTTGCCTTTCTGCAAACGGTCACTGGAAGTGGGATGAGTGAAGTTATAGCCAACCAAGGTAAGATTATGCAAATATGGTGCCATCAATAGGGACACTTTTGCCACTTTTTTACAATGGTGGTTTTCTTTTTGAAGGAATATATTCTTTTTGAAGTAAATATTTAATATGTGTGTTTCAGGAACATTGAAATGTATCACCTATTCAAATATTACCTTGCTATGCTAAACTAGTATATAAGGGGAAGTCCACTTTTTGCATGCTTCTTATTTTAATGCTACTGAAATAAAAACCTCTGATAGACTTGCAGTTTTTGCAAAAGTGGATTTTTTTTCTTAAAAATGTATTTTATCGGTATCTGGCAGCCATAGTGAGGAAGTTCACACTTAGCAAATTTGCTGTGGATTTTCTGTCTGGGGGCCAGTTTACACACTAAGGAATTTGCGTGGAATTTCAAGCACAGTCCACACCGCAGACCCCGCTTTAAGTTCCGCCTGTCCTATTGATTGAATGAGATGTGTCACACGCACTCTGCTGTCTGCCCAAGGAATTGACATGTCAATTCTTTGGCATCCAGCAGAGTGTGTGTGAGACAACCTATTCAATCAGTGGGACAGGCGGAACTTTAAGCAGGGTCTGTGGTGTGAACTGTGCTTGAAATTCCACGCAAATTCCTTAGTGGGAATGAGCCCTGAATTTGAGAATATAAATCTGCAGCATGTAATAGTTTGGGAAAGTCAAATTTGCAAGAATTCTGCAGTGAAAGTGGGTGCAGGAAAGGGCGACCAGGGTCATTAAAGGGGTACTCTGGCGCTGATAAACAAAACAATCAATCGAACATAGTTTTTACACTTAACATCCCTCCAGAGTCTCTCCATTTGAATTTCCCGCTGTTTGCAGGCCCCTAAACCTCCAGTTTGTGTCTTCATTTTTTCTTTATTTCCTGATTTGGGCTTTCCCACTTTGTCTCCTGTGATGTCTAACTGACTCTGTAAAACTGTTAGATGGCTTACAGCTTGTTCAGCCAATCAGAGCTGAGCAACCTGAGTCATCTGACAGGGAGGCTGGCCTAACAGAGCTTAGACCCTCCTCCCTCTTGATAATGTCATTGTCACATAATGGCTTCCTGGGGTCAACAGTCATTAGGTAAAAATTTACTTCACTTCCTGATGGGGGATTGAGGGGGGGAAAGAAAGGGAAGGGGGGCAGATAGGTGATTGAAGCATATTACAAAGTTATATAACTTTGTAGTGTTTCAATTACTGGGAAAAAGCCTTCTGCTGTAGTACCCCTTTAAGGGAATGGGTGGGTAACAGTACCAAGACAGATTATCAAGCTTCGCGTTTAGTTTAGAAAAAGACCTCTTCGGGACCATCTGATCACAATGTACAAATATATGAATAGACAATACAGAGATCTTTCTAATGATCTTTTTACACCTAGACCTTTAACCATGATAAGGGGGCATCTTCTACGTCTAGAGGAAATAAGGTTTTACCATCAGCACAGGCAGGGATTCTTTTCTGTGAAAGCAGTGAGACTATGGAACTCTCTGCCAAAGGATTTTGCCATGGCTAATTCAGTAAATAAGTTCAAGGGAGATCAGTAATCTTTTCTCAATATAATATTGGCACGGTGGATTTCAATGTAACTTTCTGCAGATTTGCTGTGGAAAATCTCTGCAATAAAACTTTGTGTGAATACTGCAACATTTTCAGTGAAAGTAAACACACTTTGGATAGTGCACATAATCTACTGAATAAGCATAAGTTGTATGAAAAGTTGGTGACTATGTAAAGGGAAACTAACAGCAGGCTTTGTCCAAGATCCCACACTAGTAAGACTAGCCAGGAACCGTGGAACAATGGAAGATGACGTCACGCACATCACTACATTATGCATCCACGCATACGTAGGCAGGTCAAAAGAAGCTTGCCGGCAGGCCAGTGCACCCAAGGACTTGACTTACATATTTGGTTTTTTAAACGTTATTTAAAAATAAAGTGCATTGGGTTGACAAGTTGATATCCTTGTAATTAACATTAGACTGCCTCCAGGTACATATCAGCAGTGTACAAACCTGCTGTTTATTTTAATGACGAAATTTGCATGGTGTGGTTTTTACCTGTGAACAAGCCCCTACTAGATGTGCTTTTTTTTTTTTTTACAATTGAATACACAATTTAAATGTAACCCTTTCCTTTATTGTTTTTAGGTGCTGAGAATGTGGAACGTGTGTTATTCACAGTCATTCAAGGGGCTGTAGATTACCCAGATCCTATTGCTCAAAAAACCTGTTTCATCATCCTTTCTAAGCTAGTTGAACTTTGGGGTAAGCGTGGGTCCTAAGTAAATCAAATTTTTTTTTTTGTTTTATTTTATTTTACTGAGTTATTAAAAACTGTCTTCTGCAGGTGGCAAAGATGGCCTGGTTGGCTTTGCAGATTTTGTCTACAAACACATAGTCCCTGCTTGCTTCCTTGCCCCATTGAAACCTACTTTTGATCTTGCGGATGCCCAAACCATTTTGGTAAGTTGACTGTTAATGTATGTAAGGGGTGTTTATAATGCTGCATATGCTGCAACATATTCCATTCTGTTTATAACGTGATTGTAAACAGTAGTGTATCAGCAAGGCTACTTGTGGCAACAGTATTTTTAACTGGATCCATCCTCTTCACGGTTTGGTCTGCATCATGTGGCCTGCGTTGGGAAGAATAAATAGATGTACTAAAAGGCTCTGCTGTATGCCCTGGTGGAAGTTGTGTACTGCTTACTGTCTAGTTCTCCCTGCTAGCACCCCTCCATGTCTGTCTGAATATCCCTTACTTACTATATATGAACTATAGTATTATTTTCATTGTGTTGTCATTTGTACAACCATAGAGCTTATATGGATACGGCAGTCATTGCTCCCATGTTTGTACTATTTGTCTTTATGTAGCCACAAAACTTGCTGAGGAGGAGCAGCATCACAAGCAAACAATTATCAATCAGCTTGGAAAATGCTTAAATATGTACAGTAATGATCTGTGTTCTTCTCCCCCGTCCTCTTCCGTTTCAGGCTTTGTCGGAATGCGCTGTTACGATGAAAACCATATATGTAAAAAGGGTAAGCTTTTGAGATGCCTTTACTACATACACAGCTTGAATAACATTATGTAAAGAAGCAAACTGCTTTAACACGCTATAAGTCTACAGTGCACAGAAGACTGAAGAGCCATGGTACTAGACAAAACAAATAGAAGTAGGTCCACCACCCGGAATCCAATAAAACTTTGCATTTATTCCATCACTTTAAAATCCAGATACAGACATGTAAACTAAATGTGCAGGCTTATGGTTGGGTAGGATAGTTGCAATAAGCACTGACAAGTGTTGATGACAGATATTAGGCAGAAAACAGGGAGCATGGACATAACATGAATATTAATATACTGTATATGTTTCCCTGCATAGTATAAACAAAGTAATACACAAAATACAATGCACAATCAGACCTAGCAGTATATCTAAGTAAACACCACATAGTGTGACAGGGACCAGAAACAAGCAAACACGTCAGCTGTATTTCATGGCATGAAAAGGGACAAACAGATTTATCAGTTTTATGATGGCCTGGTGTGTATAGGGCCTAGTAAAGATATCGGCTTATATGAAGGCATGGTATGAATAGGGACTAGTAGACAAGTCTGCTGTATAAAGACATGGGGCCACATGTATCATCCGGCGAACGGATGATTTTTGGCGGAAAGTGCTGATTTGCGTGTTATTTTATACGCAAATGGCCGATTTGCGAATAAAATATTCGCAAATCGGCACTTTCCGCCGAGTACGCCAGGGGGCGGAAAGTAGGCGGGAAGTGGGCGGAACGGAGGGCGCAGACTCGGAGTCCGCGCGATTTATCATCCGCTCCGCCCAAATGTACGCCGAAAACCTACTCCAGTCCTCAGCTGGCGTAGGTTTTCGGCGGTGCTCACCGGCGCGCACAGGATTTATGTACAGGCAGTCCGCCTCTACATAAATCCCCGTACCGCCGAGGCTGCGGGGGCATTTTTAAGTCCGGCGTAAAAAAACTACGGACTTAATAAATGCCTCCCATGGTGTGTATAGGGGCTTGCAGACATATGAACTGTATGACGGCATGCTGTAAATGTGGACCTAAAATGCAGATATGTGCACATCTCAAACTTTGTTATGGGCTTTAAAGCGAATGTGCCAGCAAATGTAGTTAAAAGCATACTTAGTATGCCCCGCACATTGCCACCGCGCTGATTCTCATACTGCCCTTGATTTTTTCCGATCTAGTTCTTACAAAACCCTTTGTTTCCTGGATATGCAAATGTGCTTTTTGGTGTAGTGGAGGTGGGCCCTGCGCCCCCAGTGCACCAATATCTCTTCCCCTCTGTGACACTTTTCCTTCTTCACATCTGTTCCCAGCCTGGCTTTGGGATATTCTGTGCAGCCGCATCACTTACTGCACAGGCGACTCATACCCTGATCTGACAATAAAGCTGATTCCGGCTGCACAGGATGTCAGAGCCGGGCGTAGCTGAGGAGAGGAGCTACAGAGGGGAGGGGATATTGGTGAACTTCTAGACTTGTTGGCTCCCCTCATAAGAGCATCCTTAAAATGACCTGTTTATACATTTATTATTGTAACTGATGTTGTAAATGGTGCTTTTAGCTATAGAAGTAAAGTCCTTAGTCCCTCACTTTTGTGACAAGCATGTACTACATTTCCTATGTCCACAACCACACAACCTTTTTCCCAGGAGATATTGAGGCACCTGGGGCACAGGGCCTGCCTCCAGCCTGCCAGTATCTAATTTGCATATTGAGAAAAAGGCGAATTTCAAAAGAACCAGGCGGCGGAATGAAAAATTAAGGGCAGCAATAAAATCTGCGTGGTGGTTCTGAGCAGGTCATACTGATTACATTTGCTTCAAAAGGAAACTGATAGCATAGACATGCATATATTTGTGCTGCCTGTTACAAAAGCATCAAGTAGTTCTGTGACTTTGTAAAAATGAACATTACTTTGTGGTAACAGTGTCACAGAGGCATGTCTTTGATCTTGTTTGGGCCTGCTCCTCTCTTTAGCCAGTGCTTTGTCTCCAGGCAACCCTGCCTCCTCTGAAAATGATTGTCTGCCTCCTCTTTACATATCCGTGCTGTCCATTTCCTTTTAATAACGTGGTCATTCAGTAAGTGAGTAAAAGGTCCTCTTGCTAATTCAATCCTTGGGGTTGCCATGTACAAGGCATATCCAGAAAGCTTGCTTTTCATGTTCCTCCCTCTAGTGACAGGGAAAACTCATTCTATACCTTGAACTTCTAGACTCGTTGGCTCCCCCCATAAGAAATTCCTTAAGAATGACCTGTTATACATTTTAGTATTGTAATTATTGTAACTGCTGATGTTGTAAATGGTGCTTTTAGCTGTAGAAGTAAAGTCCTTGGTCACTCACTTTTGTGATGAGCTTGTACTACATTTTCTATGTCCATGTTGTGTTTTATGGGTAAGCCAGGTGGGTGGCCTGTGCCTTCCTGGATGCTATTTTTTTTATACCTGATTAAACAGGTTTAAGCCCCAAATTTTCTCTTTATCCCTCTTAGAGGATCTCCTTTCTGGGGAAGATTTTCAACACTCCGTCCACAGGAGTTTTGGGTTCTATGGTGGATTGAATCTTCTCGTCCACCAAGCAACTATATAGAACTATTCCCTGAATTGGTGGCTGTCTCCCCCCATCTTTTCTGTCAGGCCAGTTGTTTAGGCCCCTTCAATGGATAGTCCTGTCCAAGCTTAGGAAGGAACATTCTGTAACCAAACAGCATATAGACTATTGTTCTCGAAACTGCTACTACTTATATACAGACTGGATCAACTTACTGCCTGCAGCAGAGGTATAGGCTAGTAGGAGAAGGTAGTGCTGCTCTTTTTAGTTCTTGCTAGGAGTGCTAAACTGCCGAGTGCCACCAACCTATACTTAGTGCACCCTTTTTCACAATGAACATTGTCAAGAAAAGGATTTTACAGTGAGTATTATTAAAGCAATTTTTTTTCAGTCCCTTATATCCTTTCTTTTTGTCTGTAAATGTTTGCTAGGCTAGTTCTTACCATGCCTTGATACAGCTGATATGTCTGCTAGTTTCTGGACTCTGTTCACACCATGTGTTTTTCACTGTTTTGTGTATCTTGCTTAGTGGCTGTATATACCGTTCATTCAAGTTTCTACTATGCAAGCAAATGCATACTATATGTTGATGTTTGTTATGACTATGCACCCTGCCTATAACACCAGTCACTGCTTCTTGTAATTACCAAATCACAGGCTGCATATTTGGGTTATGTGACCACGGGTTAAATTTTTTGATTAAGGCCAAAAGTAATAGCGTGAAAGCAATGTTTTATTTGATTCTATTTGTGCTGAAACCTCTGTTTGTTGAACTGGAATTACTTTTGTTTTGTATGTGATCCTATAAATACAGGTTTAATTTCTGGGGCTCACATCAGTGTCCTATTCCCCTTTGTGAATGGTAAGGTGGTCACTGGTTGCCACATCCAGTCATAGAATGGATGAAGAGGTGAGCGCCCGTGTGCGCATATTTATCCACTTACCTTTTTATGAGAGTTACAGAAACAGTTGAGAATGTGAGACCATTTGTCTATTCATTCTAAGGGTACAAACACACACACCGTATACGCAGCAGATCTGCAGCAGATTTGATGCTGTGTTCAGTTATTTAGATCCAATCTGCTGCGTATCGCAGCAGAAAATACGCTGCGTATACGGTGTGTGTGTTTGTACCCTTAGTTTAGGTTCAACAGCAGGTGGCCACCCAACCAACGATGGGAATTGGGGAAACCCCCATTCCTGACAAAACTGCAGGTTCAAAAGCTTTACCCTCATATTGAGATTCTTTAGTACTGTGGCCAGCTTTAAAATATATTTTATTGTATGATGATAATGTCTAATGTTTTAGGGACCGGAATGTATTCAATATCTGCAGCAAGAATATCTGCCATCTTTGCAGGTAGCACCAGAAATTATCCAGGTAAGTTCTGCTGTGGGTGATTTTGTTATCTGTGTCCATTATAGTCTATGGGTCCATTTACACAGAAAGATTATCTGCCAAAGATTTGAAGCCAAAGCCAGTAATGGATTTGAAAAGAGGAGTAATCTCAGACTATAAACAGAGATCGGGTCATAAAGGAAAGCCTGTTTCTGGCTTTGGCTTTAAATCTTTGGCAAATAATCTGTCAGATAATCTTTCTGTGTAAATGGACCCTATGGAGGGGGTGAGCATATTACATGGCTCAATAATTGTTTAGCAAGGGCTGCACGGATGTAGTTAGCGATTTCTGCTTGCTTCAGCTACAGTAGTTGCTCTGGGAAGCAAGCAGAGGGCAGAAAAACACTGGGGCCAGTAGTGGACGGGTAGTGTGTGTGTATATGTAGCAGCGGCTGCATTCGCAGCTTCCACCAAACACACAGGCTGATCACTCCTGGCTGAGAGCAACCATCTGCACCTCTGCAGAGCTTTTACCCTCTCAGACTTATTAGCGCTTACCTGATCCCACAACCCAAACTGGATCGGGGGGAGGGAATGACAGGTCCCACAACAAAACCTACCTGCCATTCCATGTAAATCCAGGCCCGGTAACAATAAATAATAACTCAGCAGCATAACACTGCTGAGCAACAGATCCCCCCCCTGGACTTACCATCTCACGCTGGGTAGTAACCTAGGTGAGATGTACACCCCCCTCGAACACTTCTCCAGTGACATGTCTACAATACATATATATATAGCCGATTTTAGGTCTTTACCAAAAGACACGATCAGCCCATGATCCTTGTCTGAGTGATAATCAGCCTTATTCAGGCAATTACCGATCCATGTAGTAGGGCATTTACTTGGCAGCAGTAAATTGCAGCTTTTGCTTTGGCTGTCCAGGCATGAGGGGAATTATAGTTTTGTAACAGCTGGAGGGTCTGAGTTTGACACCTATATTTTGTATATTGAGAAGGGGTTAAAATAAATCTGGAGATGGAATTAAAATCTGACCCTGACCATATCTAGAACAAATAAACATGATATATTCTATCCTTTGTCAGTGATGGTTACAACAAATGCAGTGATATAGGTAGTGTCCTGACATTGAGAAGGATGGGGTTAAAGCGACTCTGAACCTACAGTCTGACCCTCCCAAACCACTTTTACCTTCGGATAGCTGCTTTTAATCTAAGATCTGTCCTGGGGTCCGTTCGGCAGGTGATGCAGTTATTGTCCTAAAAAAACAACTTTTAAACTTGCAGCCCTGTGCCCAACGGCCAGAGCTTAGAATATCTGTGCCCTAACTTTGCACCACCCCTCCTTCCCTCCTCCCCACCTTCTCCATCATTAGGAATGCCACTGAAACATTTTCTCCTGTCTGAACATTGCACATGTGCCTTAACGATCCAGCCCATGTGCCGGGCTGACACAGGTGGGGAATAGGAGACAATCTGCCTGGAGCATTCCTAATGATGAGAAGGGTGAGGAGGAGGGACAGAGGTTGTGCCAGCCTAATGCATACACAATCTAGGCCACGCTTGTTGGGCACGGGGCTGCAAGTTTAAAAGTTGTTTTTTAGGACAATAACTGCATCACCTGCCAAACGGAACGAAGGACAGATCTTGGATTAAAAGCAGCTTTCGGAAGGTACAAGTGGTTGGGAGGGGGGGTCAGATTGTGGGTACAGAGTCGCTTTAATGCACTGACTGCTTTTATCTTTTTTTTATCAGCGTTGGTTGGTTTAAGGATTTCCTTCCTCCATCCACTAACTACCTATGCTGTCCTTCCTCTGCCTGGCATGAGCTACCTCTGCTTCTGTCAAGCAGAGAGCATCCCCCTTCTACTGCTACTCTAAGCAGAGTCCCTGCATTACTGCACCCCGCCTCCATATCATTTCTACAGTCTGAACAGGAGAGGGAAAGGGATTCTCTAGGGCTTCAGAACTACAACGTCTGGCTCCCCTTCCACTCCATGCATGCTGTAAGCTGTGCATGTCCAGTTTCACAGACCAGATGGGAGCCGTCGCTATGTCATTACATAGATGTTATTGCAAATGGCAGCCCCCGATTCAATAATGTTGTTAGTCAGTCGTATTTTTTTTTTTTTTTTTTTTTTTTGCTTGCAGAAATCAGTAGTCCCAGGCGATTTTAAGAAACTTTGTAATTGGGTTTATTAGGCAAATATGGTATTATCTGCATTCAAAAAGACTTTTCCCAGGTCCCCCCCCCCCTCCTTCCTCTTTTCCATTCACTGCAAATTATCAGGAAATTGTCTTGTTTCATCAGACATGCCCCTGTCTGTTCTATGAAGAGGGAAGGGGGGAGGAAAGAGATTAGTCGTCAGCAGAGAACAAAGGATTACACAGCCGGGAGCTGCATGAAAGCTGTATTCAGAGGTCAGTGCTGACTTGGGGTACAATTACACGGAACGATAATTGTCCTACCGGCCCTATACGGCCGATTATGGTTCCGTGTAATAAGCACAATGATTAGCCGATGATCGTTGTCATCTACTCATCATTGATATAGGTTCGGACCTATAATTGCCAGGTGCCGACCGTGCATTGCTATGTGTAATAGCGGTGCGCGGTTGATGATATGCAGAGAAGAATTACCTATCCAGGCTGCAGGGCTCCCCTTGCGCTCTGCTTCTCACCGGATCCCACGTGCTCCAGCTTCAGAGCGACCTGTCTGAGCTGACAGGACTTCCGTGGCCAGTGATTGGCTGAGCGGCCTGTCAGCTGAGATAGGCCGCTCTAAAGCTGGAGCGCGCGGACCCAGGGAGAAGACCACAAGAGGAGCCCTGCAGCATGGACAGGTAATGTATACAGTTTAAACAAGGGCTGCAAGGATAACTTTGTCCCTGCAGCCCTTGTTAAACAATTATCGGGCCGTGCGATAGGCCCAGTAAACGAGTGCCGATCTAGCAGATTGGCGCTCGTTTACAGTTATTATCGGGCCCCCATCGGCCCGTGGAGTACTACCCTGAAGAGGAGAGAGCCCGGTGATGTAGCTGTAAATTAACTCTTTGTTGTCCTGTTTTAGTGCCTCATCTCCCTCCACCCCTCCACTCTCCATAGACACCCATACAGACGGGGGAAGAGCGCTTCAAACTGCTTTTTCATGATAAAAATGCATTTTTCGGGTAATAAACACAGTCACAAAGTTTCTTAAAATCGCCTGTACTATTGATTTCTGAAAAAAATATTAAATGACGGTGACACTTTAAAAATGTTGACACTATTCCTTTTAATAATAGGTTTACAATCAGAAATAATGATAAAAATCGTGTGCAATGCATGTTTTTCCTTCAGGATTTGTTCCCACATTTGCATTTTTTTTAGCAATTTCAGCTAAATAGCTGCAAAAATTGTGCTATTAGGCAATCCACTGTAAGTGCAGTTTTGTCACCTCTTGGAACCCCCCCTTTTTAAGGCCTTATATATATATATATATATATATATATATATATATATATATATATATATATATATATATATATATATATATATATATATTAATTAAAAGTAAGGGAAGAGGTAACCATGGGGCACAAGTGACATGAAACAAGTGTAAGTGACTGGAACCAGTTACATTTAAAAAAAAAATCTTCCTCTGTAGTACCCCTTGTTACAGCCAAGTGTATTCATTTGTACAGCACCCACCCACACGGTACCTCCCATTTCATACTTGCATTTCTCTGAAAGTTAAAGAAGAACTTAATTAACTTAATTAATATTTTAATGTGCTTTGTTTTTACCAGGAATTTTGTCAAGCACTTCAACAGCCTGATGCTAAAGTATTTAAGAATTATCTAAAGGTACATTTTGTTTTGTTTTTTTATTTCCAAATTTTTAAGTCAGAAGACAAAGTTCCTTAGCTTCAACTGATTTTTTATTTTTTTTTTCTTACAGGTTTTCTTCCAACGAGCAAAACCCTGAGGAATGTACTGGAATTCTCATGCATTTGATGTCATACTCAGGAACTCCAGTTATTAATTTATGTAGATTGCTAATTTTGTATATGCCTGTAAACTGGTGTTCTATACAGAAGCCACTTCCTACAGTATAAAAGTCAATGAATTCATGGTCTTAGAGCTACAGACACCTCTTATACCATCCGTGTTACATCTGTGGTGGAAACTTGCTTCAGTATGGAGCATAGAATCAAACATGAATTTTTATTCTAATTTTTTTTTCTCATGTTTTCAAGTTTACGCCAATGAAAGTAAGGTTGTGTTTACACTTGCTTTATGTTTTCCAGTACTTTATGATGTGGAACTGAGGTAAAACAATTTATTGAAAACTGGAGTTTGTCATCAGTTATTCGGGATGGCCTTTCTTTCAGTCTGTCAGTTATTGTCTTCAGTGATCAATATATACGATACACTGTGTGTGAAACACGTGTGTGTGTGTATATATATATATATATATATATATATATATATATATATATATATATATTTGTGCGTTTTAAAACTTCTAGGTTATATTCACACACTGTAAAATAAAGGTTAAATACTGGATAGAAGTTTACACACACTATAGAATAACAGCTGTAATTGATTACGACTGTCCAAATAATTAAATTGCTCATCCTTTACAGCCTTCTTTTGCAAAATGTCCGTTTGTTTTTTTCCTTCATTTTTTTTTTCGCTTAAAATTACGGTCATGTTTGGCACTCGACACTGAAGACGCTGATACACTGATAAAAACATTATTTAATTAGTTTGAAGGGGTATTCCAGAGACACAAATTTAATGCTCTTCTTTGTATTTGTATTGTCTTAATAAAGTTATGTAATTTAATAATTTAATAATTTTAAGAATAAGCTTTCCAGCACTGTGTACACAGCAGTGCCAACAATTAACTGGAGTGGGACATGTGCAGCCCAGCAGATCCCAACACAGACATTGGTGTCGGCTCTTAATGCTGCCACTCAGCGTATAAAAGTATGTAACAGAAAAACAGTCCATTTTTGTACAGAGTTATAGAACTTTATTACAGACGTGTTTTTGTTTGTTTTTCCCCCTTCTCTGGAATACCCCTTTATGTTGCACAAACCTAAATGAGATCCGTCATGTTTTTTGGGGGGGGGTTTTACTGCAAAATAAAGCAAGTGTGAACTAGCCTGAAATAGTCAATGTAATATTTTGAAAATGAAAAATGGGACTATCAAAAAAAAATTACTTGTCAGGAGGATCGCCATGTACATTTTTTATTTTTTAATTGCTCTAAATTAAGGCATTAGTCTTACACGATTTGCTCTCCTGATGTGTATTGTGAGTAATAAAGAAAAAAAATAGTAAACTTTGTAGATAGTTAAATCTTTATTTTATTTTGTATATTTTTTTTTTAATGAAATAAACCCCTTAACATCCATTGTATTAGCTGGCACAATGCAGACTCAAGTGAGCTTGTAGTGGAAACAAATCTGAAATACAATCCACAACAGTATTTATAAATTAGATTACAAAGATGGAGAAGTTTCAATATTAAATGCATTGCTTCTTGGAATGTCAGGATTTATAGGAGCTGAATCTATAAACTTTTTATAAAAGGAAAGACAATAAATTTTATGTAGTCAAACCTGTATTTTTTTTTTTGTTTCTCCTGGAGTTGTCATAATTGTATTTAATCAAAAATATTCTTTTGCAGATTAGAGCTGTGCAGTGTGCCAACTCTCTAGGCTCACTAAACGCTTTTGGCTATAATTGTATGAAAAGATTTGATCCCTTTAAACCTTGGGCCAGAGAGGACTGCTATTTATTTAATTTATTCATTTATTCATACTTATTTAGTAATCTATACCTCAGTCAGCTAAGGCTTTTCTTACATTTCCATTTAGTGTTTTAGTCAGAGTTTAATGTATTTTTGACAGCAAGAAGAGAGCTCTTTGCTATACTTTTCTTGCCATAATAAAAAACAGGGCCTTGATGGAACCCCCATTAGGAGATGGATCAAACATAGTCTTTTCTGTTATGAACAAAGCCTAAACCTGATAAACATTAAGGGGATACCTTTTAGCAATATGCTCTTTTTTGTATGCACAGCTAATTTTACATTTCCCCAATTTACCGTCACTGGTTTTATCAAGAGCTCAGTATCTCCTAAATAATTCCTGTGTAGAGGAGGCTAAAAAAAGACACTGCCAGCTCTGAGATGGTTTAGAATTTTATCCTGTTTTTGGCTAATCTGGGTGCAAATTTTGATTTTATGTGCCACCTCCACACTAGGCGCAGGCTTTGATAAATGTGCCCCTAAATGTCTTGGCTAACTATGATTGGAAGGTGTGGGAGCATTCAGATGTTATGTAGCATAACAACTTTCGGTGTTTAGTTCGCAATGGCGTTTTTTTTTGTTGTTTTTTTTTTTACATTAGAGCAACGGCACCAGATGTTACAATTGCCTATAATGGGTTTAACGTGTCCTTTGACATACAAATTGTGAAACCTTTTTTTCAGCTGTGTTTAGTGTATCACCCATTTTTTTTCTCTCATGATAACAGGCACAAGCCACAACTTATACTCTACAGGAAGGCTAAGATTCCTTAGGAACGCAAGGCAACTATTAAAGTTTTAGGCTTTAATAGACAATGGGTACAGTACTTGGTTAAAAAAAGAGATGGATGGATAAATTGTGCATACAGTGAAACGAAAAGGGAAAAAATAGTGATTGTCCAATCCAGTTGGTTTCCAATCTTGTACCACTCATGCCAATGCCAGACCATCATTTTTATGCCCTTCAGTACTAGGGATAGGCTGGAAGGTGTAACCCCCCCCCCCCCCCTCCCTTTCTGGCTCCATCAACAGGATCAGCTCTTTATTGCCTTTGCTACAGGCCGCATCCACCAACCCCACACAGAAGGAGATATAGGGATGATGGTAATTTCATAAATCTGGTTATATCCAGACAAGAGAAATGCACATAAACTGCTTTTTTCCCTGCACTTACTACTGCATCAAGGCTTCACTTCCTGGATAACATGGTGATGTCAAGACACGACTCCCAGAGCTGTGCGGGCTGTGGCTGCTGGAGATGATGATGGCAGGGGGACACTGAGGGACACAGGGCACTGGAGGGACACTGAGCATCCCTCTGCCATCATCTTTTCCAGCAGCTACAGCCGGCACAGCTCTGGGAGTCGGGTCATGACATCACCATGTTATTGAGGAAATAAAGGCTTGATGCAGTAGTAAGGGCAGGGGAAAAAGCACTTTTTAAGATTCTTAGAGGATATAAGGACCAAACTTAGTTTTAAGCTTTTATAAACGAAAGGTATAGTGCATACAAAAAATAAAGATCCAAAAAGATGGCATGCATACATACATGCAATAACAATTTTAAAATAAAAGGGAGAAATAAGCAGAAACTATCTAACATTTACAATAGTTGTTTACCCAGGGGATGGGAGAGAATCACATGATATCTGGGTGAAATAAACACATTTGTTTGAAGTTATATTCAACAGTGCTGCTAAAATTCTTCATGGGATTTAACATGTTATAGAGACATGTTAGTGTTTAAGTGCTAAGATCCCCAACAATAGCTGGATCATCACTTAATCTTTCAAAAGTGACGGGCTCTGCGCTCATTGCAGTAGATGGATTCCATTATAGTGTATGCCCGTTTTTTGTAACAGGACGGATTGTGTGATTATCTAGGCAGCAGAGGATGCTAGCAGTGACACACCAACTGATCAAAAGTTTCGACCCATCTGCATGACATGCCGCTTGTACAGACAAAAAAAGAAAAACTTCTACCACATTCGGCGTTCAACCTGCAGTGTGAACAGAGGGGCACTTGCACACATCCGTGTATGCCTTTTAATATATGTTCCATGATTGAGGGTCACCCACAGATGACACTTCCATGTTGCCCACAATCACAATTGTGCACAACATGGGAGTGTCATCTGTGGGTGACCCTGCGCATGTGTATGGAGCCTGGACCATTCTATTTTTTACATTTTTGATTCCCCCCCCCCCCCCCCATGTGGTCAGGGCTTCAGGCAAATGCTATGGCATCCATGTTTATGTGCATCTGTCCATAGACCTAAATAGGTCCATATACTGTCCACAATTGCAGACAGTAATCACATGGGTGTAAGAGGCCTAATACTTTAAATAGACACTGCACTGTAACTTCCCATAACTTTTAACATGTCATTGGACATGATCCTGCTCTGATCAGAAGATATAGGCAGGGAGAAATTACGTCATCGCAATCAATTCCCCCGCCGGCCTCTCATTTGGTCAGTGCTTTCTCGTAGACTGAAAATATTGGTGGACTACGCAGCTGGTTGGGGGATGATTGCAATGATGCAGTCTTTCCCCAGCTATTCTGATCAGAGTGGGTTTCAGCTTTAAGTAATTGAACATTGATTTAGATATATACATACAAAGTGCACATTACAAAAGTTAATTCAAAAACACACATACCTTTCAAATTAGTGCATAACCCGTGTACATACTTATTCCATACAAGTATACACAATACATATATAAATACATATACACACGCTCGCATACATATTTTGTGCACACACACAGACGTATCCACATACTGTGGAATTTGCAGCTTCAAAAACTTTCACACTGTGCTGCAGCCTCTCTTCCTTCCTGCTCTTGTGTCCCAACTACCAGCAACAGCACATAGAGCAGAAGAGGCAGCCTGGGAGGAGGAGGAGGAGGTTGGAGAGGGGCACACCATGGGGGACTTATATGAAAAGGCGTAAATGCCTTTTTTAGTCGCAGATGGGGCAGAGCGGCGTTTTCCCATCTGCACCACCTTCGCCAGTGGGGTGGAGAGGGGGGTGCAGCAGCACGCAGAGGGGTTCTTGCTTTTTGTTCTTTGGAGTTAGTAGGTCCTGCTTATTTGTCAACAGAGCCCATCTTTGTAGTATTTCGCTCAGCTCCACAGCCTCCGTACTCATACATTTTAACCATCCACCTTAGGAGCTTTTACTAACTACTTATTGTAAATATCTTTCATGGCAAGCTGTCTTTTTGGTTGCAATCTGCTCTGAAAGAAGAAATAATGAACTATAAATTTGTTCTGAAGGGAACCTGAAATTATTTCTTCTGTTTGCTAGAAAATCTAAAGGCTACAAGGCAAACATGTTGGCAAAGCCATTGTCTATAACCGAGAGGGCCTTGGAACTAACAGACCGGGATGTGACCTCCTCTCTAGCTGAGGCAATGTTATTATGTCTTGGCACCTGCTGTGGAGGAGCCCATCCAGCAGCTCATAGGCTGGAGGCCAAAAGATGAGGGGACCTGCTCCATGCCCGGATCAGGTGTGTGTTTTGTTAGTATTTGTCATCCCTTTGCTAGGTTCTTCCCTGGAGGGATATCTGGCTAGTCCTGTGTCTTGAGACTCGTAACTGTGGCTCCGCTGACTTTTTTTGCTTAAAGGACAAGTGCCATGATAAACTTTTTCCCAGTAATTGAAGCACATTACAAAGTTATATAACTCTGTAATATGCTTCAATTACCTATCTGCCTCCCCTCCACCCCCCACCAAGAAGTGTCCTAACTCACACAGACCTAATTACTGCCGTCACCAGGCAGCTCCTTCTTGTGAGGATGAGTCATCAGCAGGAAGGCTGCTCTAGGTCCTGTTACAGCAGCCCCCCCTCCCCAGTCCAAGTGATGGCTTGCAGTTGTTCAGCCAATGGGAGCTGAGCAAGCTGAGTCACCTGACAAGGCAGGGGAGGGGGGACTGCTGTAACAGGTGCAGGAGCTGAGAGAAGAGCTTGGTGACAGTGACAACAGTAATTAGGTCTGTGGGAGTTAGGACACTTCCTGGTGAGGGGTGGAGGGGGGAAAAGACAGAGAAGGGGGGGCAGATAGGTGATTGAAGCATATTACAGAGTTATAAACTTTGTAATGTGCTTCAATTACTATTACTATTTTTTTCTTATGTCATTGAAAGCTATTATTACTGTATGCAGTTCATTGGGTTGCATACCATGCCCTTGGCTTTTAGCAAAGGGCATTACTATATAGGACACAGCAGGGGGCATTTTAGTGCTCAGAAGGGGCACATAACTATTTTGGGGTGCACAACAGGT